>NW_011494902.1:6357136-6358122 GCF_000754665.1 Bison bison bison | reverse complement strand
AAAAAAAGGAAAGAAAACCTCAAATAAATAACCTACCATTACACTCAAAGAACTACAAAAAGAATAGACTAAGCCTAAAGTTAGCAAAAAGGAAGGAAATAATAAAGATGAGAGCAGAAATAAGTAGAGAATAAAAACAATATCAGGAAAAATAAGACTTGGTTATTCAAGAGGATTTAAAAACTTACAAACCTTTAGAGAGGATCATCAAGGAAAAAAAGATAGAGGACTCAAATAAATTTTAACATGAAAAAAAAGATTTACAACTGATACCATAGAAATACAAAAGGATCACAAAGGCCAACTATTAACAATTACACGTCAATAAATTAGACAACTTAGAAGAAACAGATAAATTACTAGAAACATACAATCTACCATGACTGGATCATGAAGAAATAGAAACTGAATAGACCAAACATCAATAAAGAGATGGAATCAAGAATCAGAAACTTCCCAACACAGAAAACCCTAGGACCAGATGGCATACCCAGAAAATCCTAGCAAATATTTAAAGACGAATTCATTCCAATCCTTCTCAAACTCTCAAAAAATAGAAGAGTAGGGAATACTTCCAAAATCAATTTAAAAGGCCAGGATTACCCTGATAACAAAACAGAGTACAACAAAAGAAACAATCAACAAAACGAGAAGCCAACACATAGGATTGACTAAAATATTTGCAAGTCATACATAAGTTTAAAGATAGTTCATACAACTCAGTAGCAAAAAATCAAATAATCCAATTAAAAAGGGTAAAGAACCCAACTAGATATCTTTTCTAAAAATGACATACAAATGGCCAACAGCTATAGGAAAAGATGCATAACATCTGTAGAGATGTTACATTACTACTACTACTACTACTACTACTACTACTACTACTATTAAGTCGCTTCAGTTGTGTCTGACTCTGTGCGACCCCATGGACTACAGCCTACCAGGCTTCTCCGTCCATGGGATTCTCCAGGCAAGAACCTGTCTCA
>NW_011494902.1:6355691-6357036 GCF_000754665.1 Bison bison bison | reverse complement strand
CTAAAGCTGAAACTCCAGTCCTTTGGCCACCTCATGCGAAGAGTTGACTCATTGGAGAAGACTCTGATGCTGGGAGGGATTGGAGGCAGGAGGAGAAGGGGACAACAGAGGATGAGATGGCTGGATGGCATCGCTGACTGGATGGACGTGAGTCTGAGTGAACTCCGGGAGTTGGTGATGGACAAGAAGGCCTGGCATGCTACGATTCATGAGGTCGCAAAGAGTTGGACACGACAGAGCGACTGAACTGAACTGAACTGAAGCAGATTAAATTCTCTAAATCAAAAACCACAGAATAATTGAATGGAGATTTTAAAAATCCAACAATATGCTGCCTATGAGAGAGTCATTTTAGCTTTAAGAATACACATTTGTTGAAAACGAAAGGAAGAAAAAGATTCCAAGAAAATGGAAACCAGAAGAGGGCAGAAGTGACTATACTTATCTCAGACAAAGTGGCCTATAAGTTAAAAACAGTCACAGGAGACAACGATCATCATTATAGAATAATAAATGGATCAATTCATCAAGAAGATGAAAGAATTATAAGTATGCACCTAACAACAGAGCACCTAAATATATAAAGCAAATACCTACAGAACTAAAAGGAAAATAAATAGCATATAGTAAGAGTAAGGAACTTGGGCTTCCCTTGCTGCTCAGCTGGTAAAGAATCTGCCTGCAATGTAGGAGACCTGGGTTTGATCCCTGGGTTGGGAAGATCCCCTGGAGAAGGGGCAAGCTACCCACTCCAGTATTCTGGCCTGGAGAATCCCATGGATTGTATAGTCCATGGGGTCACAAAGAGTCAGACACAACTGAGTGACTTTCACTTTTAATACTCTACTATCAAATGGACAGGCATTCAGACAGATAGTGAAAATGTAAATGGTGGATTTAAACAGTATCATAGGCAAAATGGACCTAAGAGACATATATAAACATATCACTTAGCTGCAGTAGCATATACATTATTCTCAATTTTCAACAGAATATTTTTCAGAAGAGATCATGTTAAGCCATAAAACAAGTCCAAACAAATTCAGGAAAATTTAAATTATATCAACTATTTTTTCCTACACAATAGTATGAAACTAAAAACCAGTACCATGAGAAAAGGTGGAAAATTCACAGTATGTCATAATGAAACAACCCCCTCCTGAATGATCAATGGGTTAAAGACGAAATCAAAAGGAAAATCCAAGAATATTTTGAGACAAATAAAATGGAAACATAGCCTACCAAAATGTTTTTTTAAAAAAAGAAAATGTATGGGATTCAACAAAAGCAGTTCTAAGAGGGAAGTTTATAACTATAAAAGGTTACACTAAAAAAAAAAAAAAAA
>NW_011494902.1:6280555-6355591 GCF_000754665.1 Bison bison bison | reverse complement strand
CCCATGGACTACAGCCTACCAGGCTTCTCCGTCCATGGGATTCTCCAGGCAAGAACACTGGAGTGGGTTGCCATTTCCTTCTCCAGTGCATGAAAGTGAAAAGTCAAAGTGAAGTCGCTCAGTCGTGTCCGACTCTTAGCGCATGGACTGCAGCCTACCAGGCTCCTCCATCCATGGGATTTTCTGGGCAACAGTACTGCAGTGGGGTGCCATTGCCTTCTCCCAGATGTTACATTAGGAAAATGCAAATCAAAATCACAATGAAATATCATTTATTAGCTGCTAGAATGGTTACCATCAAAAATACAAGCAATAACAAGTGTTAGCAAGGATGTGGAGAAAACCACTGGGCATTGCACACTGTCACTGAAAACGTACATTGCTAAAGCTATTATGGAAAATAGTAGAGAGGTACCTCAAACAATTTAAAACAGTACTACTATAATATTCAGCAATCTCATATCTAGGTATATAACCAAAGGAAGTGAAATTGCTATCTTGAAGAGGTTATATGTATCTCGATTTTCATTGTAGTATTATTCATAACAGCCAAGATATGGAAATAGCCAGTATCAGTCGACAGATGGATAAAGAAAAGGCGGTATATACATATGTGTGCTTGCGAAGTTGCTTCAGTTGTGTCCAACTCTTTGCACCCCATGGACTGTACTCCGACAGACCCCTCTGTCCATGGGATTCTCCAGGCAAGAATATTGGAAAGATTTGCCATGCTCTTCTCCATGGGATCTTCCCAACCCAGGAAATGAACCATGTCTCTTATGTTTCCTGTATTGGTAGGCACTTCGGGTTCTTTACAGCTAGAACTACCTGGGAAGGCCACATAATATATATATACACATATATAAAATATAATATTATTCAGCCTTAAAAAAGACAATCCTGCCATATGCAATAACATGGATGAAACTTGAGGGCATTATGCTAAGTGAAATAAGTCATATACAGAAAAATAAAAATACTGTATGATGTCATTTATATGTGGAATAAAAAATGTCAAAAATTTATAAAAACAGAGTTGAATAGTGGTTGCCATGGGCTAGGAAGTAGGAAAAGCAGAGAAATATTGGTCAAAGGTACAAACTTTCATTTACAAATAAATAAGTTCTGGGGATTTAATATATAGCATGATAACCATAGTTAATAATAATGTGTTGTACACTTGAAATTTGCTAAAATAGTAGATGTTACATGTTCTCACCATAAAGCTAGAAAGGTATTTATATGAGTTGAAGGATGTGTTACTTAACCTTATTGTGGAACTCATTTCACAATATATATGCATATCAAATTATTATATTATATACCTTTAAACTTATACAATGATATTTGCTAATCATTTCTCAGTAAATATAGGAGGAATAAACCACTTCCCCTACCCACAAAATAAATCAATAGATTTAAAAAACAAATATTTAAATGATTCGAACAGTTATTTTACAAATAAGATATCTAAATGGCCATAAGCCTATGAGAAGTTATTAATTATTATTAGTCTTCAGAGAAATGCAAATTAAAATCATGAGATATTACTACAAGCCCAATGGAATATCTAAAATTTAAGCATGAAAGAGAGTTCTCCTGACCACTGCCAAGGACAGACCCTCTAGTCATCTGTTGCCATCCAAGGAGGCCTGTCCATGTGGCAGGCAATGTCGAGTTTCCACTGAGTCAGAGATCTCCATTGGGTTCTTGTGCCCTAGCTTTTGGAACTCAAGTAAAGGCCCTTTCATTTCAGGTGAAATTCCTCTTGGTAGATTGGACCTAGGCTGGTGTTTTGGAGAGATCACGCCCTGAGCCTTTGGAGTGACAGCACCAACTCCAAGACCCTAGACAACCAGAAAACTAATCCTAGGGTGTACCAGATAGTGAGAACTCACACAAAGGGAACCATTTGAATACAAGACCAGCATCATCCAACCACTGGTAGCACCCTGTGCAGGACACCTCCCCTAAACAACGAACAAAACAAAAATACAAACCCAATAATCAGCAGACAGGATTACCACCTCACTCAGCCTTGCCTATCAGAGGAAAAACAAACCAAAAAAACTCAGCACAAATCTCACCCTATATGGAACTTACACAAACCACTGGACCAACCTTAGGAGGGCAGAAACCAAAAGGAAGAAAGAATTCAAACTTGAAGCCTGGGAAAAGGAAACCTCAAACACAATTAGTTAAAAAAAATAAATAATGAAAAGGCAGAGAAATACTACACAAATGAAGGAACAAACTAGAAACACAGAAGTCCAAATAACTGAAGAGAAAAAAAGCAAACTACCTGAAAAAGCATTCAGAATAATGATAGCAAAGATGATCAAACACCTTGAAAACAAAATGGAGAAAATGCAAGAATCAATTAACAAAGACCTAGAAGAATTAAAGAATAAACATACAGAGACAAAAAACACAGTTACTGAAATTAAAAATACTCTGCAAGGAATCAATAGTAGAATATCTGAAGCAGAAGAATGAATCAGTGAGCTGGAAGATAAAATGGTGGAAATAACTTCTGAAGAGCAGAATAAAGTAAATAAGAATGAAAAGAACCAAGGATAGTCTCAGAGACCTCTGGGACAATATCAAATGCACCAACATTCAAATTATAAGGGTCCCAGAAGAAGAAAATGCAATGGCAACCCACTCCAGTACTCTTGCCTGGAAACTCCCATGGACGGAGGAGCCTGGTAGGCTGCAGTCCATGGGGTTGCAAAGAGTTGGACACAATTGAGCGACTTCACTTTCACTTTTCACTTTCATGCATTGGAGAAGGAAATGGCAACCCACTCCAGTGTTCTTGCCTGGAGAATCCCAGGGACGGGGGAGCCTGGTGGGCTGCCGTCTATGGGGTCGAACAGAGTTGGACACAACTGAAGTGACTTAGCAGCAGCATCAGCAGAAGAAGAAGAGAAAAAGAAAGGGTATGAGAAATTTTTTGAAGAGATTATAGTTGAAAATTTCCGAACATGGAAAAGGAAATAGTCAAGTCCAAGAGGCACAAAGAGTCCCACATAGGATAAACCTAAGGAGAAATATACCAAGACACATACTAATCAAACTAACAAAGACTAACCACAAAGAAAGAATACTAAAAGCAGCAAAGGAGAAGCAACAAGTAACATACAAGGGAAACCCCATATGCTTAACAGCTGATCTTTCAGCAGAAATTCTGCAGGGCAGAAGGGAATGCAGAATATATTTAAAGTATTAAAAGGGAAAAATCTACAACCAAGAGTATAGTATCTGGCAAGGATCTCATTCAGAATTTATGGAGAAATAAAAAGCTTTTCAGACAAGCAAAAGTTAAGAAAATTCAGTACCACCAAACCAACTTTCCAACAAATGTTAAACAGACTTACATAGTCAAGAAATACAAGAGAAGAAAAAAGATCTATAAAATCAACCCCAAACAATTAAGAAAATGGCAATAGGAACATATATATCAACAATTACTTTAAATGTAAATGGATAAATGCTCCAACCAAAATACAGACTGGCTGAATGGATACAAAAACAAGACCCATATATATGCTGTCTACAAGAAACCCACTTCAGATCTAAAGACACATATAGACTGAAGGTAAGAGGATGGAAAACTATACCCCATGCAAATGGGAAGCAAAAGAAAGCTGGAGTAGCAATCCTCATCTCAGACAAATAGACCTTAAAATAAAGAAGATTACAAGAGATAAGGAAAGACACTACATAATGATCAAGGTATCAACCCAAGAGGAAGACATAACAATTATAAATATCTATGCACCCAACATAGGAGCACCTCAATACATAAGACAAACACTAACAGACATAAAAGGAGAAACTGAAAGTAACACAGTAATAGTAGAAGACTTTAACACCCACTCACACCAATGGACAGATCATCAAAACAGAAAATTAATAAGGAAACACAAGTCTTAAATGATGCGTTAGATGATCTGGATCTCATTGATATTGTCAAGACATTTCATCCAAATGCAGAAGAATACACCTTCTTCTCAAGTGCACATGGAACATTCTCCAGGATAGACCACATCTTGGGTCACAAATCAAACCTCAGTACATTTAAGAAAACTGAAATCATATCAAGCATCTTCTCCAATCACAATGCTATGAGACTAGATATCAATTACAAGAAAAAAACTGTAAAAAACACAAACGCATGGAGATTAAACAACATATTTCTTAAATAACCAAAAGCTAACTGAAGAAATCAAAAGGAAAATCAAAAAATTTCTAGAAACAAATGACAATAAAAACACGACAACTCAAAACATGAGATGCAGTGAAAGTAGTTCTAAGAGGGAAGTTTATAGCAATACAATCCTACCTCAAAAAACAAGAAAACATCAAATAGACAACCTACCTTTACACCTAAAACAACTGGAAAAAGAACAACGCCCCCCCCCCCCACCGCCAAAATTCGTAGAAGGAAAGAAATCATAAAGATCCAAGCAGAAATAAAAGAAAAAGAAATGAAAGAAACAATAGTAAAGATTAATAAAACTAAAAACTGGTTCTTTAAGAAGATAAACAAAACCGACAAGCCTTTAGCCAGACTCATCAAGAAAAAAAGAGAGAGGAATCAAATCAACAAAATTAGAAATGAAAAAGGAGAGGTTACAACAGACAACAGAGAAATACAAAGGATTATAGGAGACTATTATGAATAACTATATGGTAATAAAATGGATAACCTGGAAGAAATGGATATATTCTTAGAAAAGTTCAATCTTCCAAGACTGAACCAGGAAGAAATAGAAATTATGAACAACCCAATTACAAGTACTGAAACTGAAGCTGTGAGCAAAAATCTTCCAAAAAACAAAAGCCCAGGACCAGATGGCTTCACAGGAGAATTATATCAAACATTCAGAGAAGAGCTAATGCCTATCCTAAAAGTCTTTCAAAAAATTGCAGAGGAAGGAACACTTCCAAACTCATTCTATGAGGCCAGCATCACCCTGATACCAAACCAAGCAATGACAACACAAAAAAAGAAAACTACACCGAATATCACTGATGAACATAGATGCAAAAGTCCTCAACAAAATTTTAGCAAACAGAATTCAGCAACACATCAAAAAGCTCATATACCATGATCAAGCTGGGTTTATTCTAGGAATGCAAGGATTCTTCAATATATGCAAATTAATCAATGCAATACACTATATTAACAAATTGAAAGATAAAAACCATATGATAATCTCAATAGATGCAGAAAAAGACTTTGACAAAATTCAGCACCGATTTATGACTAAAACTCTTCAAAAAATGGGCATAGACGGAACCTACCTCAACATAGTAAAGGCCATATATAAGCCTACAGGAAGGCAATGGCACCCGACTCCAGTATTCTTGCCTGGAAAATCCCATGGGCAGAGAAGCCTGGTGGGCTGCAGTCCATGGGGTGAGAAGAGTCGGACATGACTGAGTGACTTCACTTTCACTTTTCACTTTCATGCAGAAGGAAATGGCAACCCACTCCAGTGTTCTTGCCTGGAGAATCCCAGGGACAGGGGAGCCTGGTGGGCTGCTGTCTATGGGGTTGCACAGAGTCGGACACGACTGAAGTGACTTAGCACCAGCAGCACAGGAAACATTATTCTCAATGGTGAAAAACTGAAAGCACGCCCCCTAAGATCAGGAACAGGACAAGGGTGTCCACTTTCACCACTATTATTCAACATAGTTCTGGAAGTCCTAGCTACAGCAATCAGAGAAGAAAAAGAAATAAAAGGAATTCAGATCAGAAAAGAAGTAAAGCTCTTACTGTTTGCAGATGACATGATACTGTACATAGAAAACCCTGAAGATAGTATCAGAAAATTACTAGAGCTAGTCAGTGAATTTGGTGCAGTTTCAGGATACAAAATCAATATGGAGAAGTCACTTGCATTTCTATATATTAACAGTGAAAAATCAGAAAGAGAAATTAGGGAATCAATCCCATTCACCATTACAACAAAAATAATTAAATATCTAGGAATAAATTTACCTAAGGAGACAAACAAACTGTACACAGAAAATCAAAAAGATATACACAGAAAGACATCAAAGATGACATAAACAGATTGAGAGTTATTCCATGTTCCTGCGTAGGAAGAATCAATATTGTGAAAATGCCTATACTACCAAAAGCAATCTACAGATTCAATGCAACCCTATCAAATTACCAATAGCATTTTTCAAAGAACTAGAACAAAAAATTTCACAATTCATATGGAAACACAAAAGACCCTGAATAGCCAAAGTAGTATTGAGAAGGAAGAATGGAGCTGGAGGAATCAACCTTCCTGACTTCAGATTATATACAAAGCTACAGTCATCAAGACAGTATGATACTGGCACAAAAACAGAAACATAGAAAAATGGAACAAGACAGAAAGCCCAGACCTAAACCCAGGCACCTATGGGTAACTTATTTTTGACAAAGGAGGCAAGAATATACAATGGGGCAAAGACAGCCTCTTCAATAAATGGTGCTGGGAAAACTGGACAGCTACATGCAAAAGAGTGAAATCAGAACACTTCCTAATACCATACACAAAGATAAATTCAAAATGGATTAAAGTCCTAAATGTAAGACCAGAAACTATAAAACTCTTAGAGGAAAACATAGGCAGAACACTAGATGACATAAATCAAAGCAAGATCTTCTATGACCCACTTCCTAGAGTAATGGAAATAAAAACAAAAGTAAACAAGTGGGACCTGATTAAACTTAAAAGCTTTTGCACAGCAAAGGAAACTATAAGCAAGATGAAAAGACAGCCCTAGGAATGGGAGAAAATAACAGCAAATGAAACAATTGACAAAGGATTAATTTCCAAAATACAAAAGCAGCTAATACAACTCAATACTAGGAAAACAAACAACCCAATCAAAAAGTGGGAAAAAGACCTAAACAGACATTTCTCCAAAGAAGACATACAGATGGCTAACAAACACATGAAAAGATCCTTAACATTGCTCATTATTAGAGAAATGCACATCAAAACCACAATGAGATATCTCCTTACACGGGTCAGAATGGCCATCATCAAAAGGTTTACAAACAATAAATGCTGGAGAGGGTGTGGAGAAAAGGGAACACTCTTGCACTGTTGGTGGGAATGTAAATTGATACAGCCACTATGGAGGACGGTACAGAGATTCCTTAAAAACTAGGAATAAAACCACCATATGACCCAGCAATCCCACTCCTAGGCATATACCCTGAGGAAACCAAAATTGAAAAAGACACATGTATCCTATTGTTCACTGCAGGACTATTTACAATAGCTAGAACATGGAAGCAACCTAGATGTCCATAGACAGATGAATGGATAAAGAAGTGGTGGTACATATACACAATGGAATATTACTCAGCCATAAAAAGGAATGCATTTGAGTCAGTTCTGATGAGTTGGGTGAACCTAGAACCTATTATACAGAGTGAAGTGAGTCAGAAAGAGAAAGATAAATATCATATTCTAATGCATATATACTGAATCTAGAAAAATGGCACTAAAGATTTATTTTTAGGGCAGCAATGGAGAAACAGACATAGAGAATAGAATTATGGACATGGGGAGAGGGGAGGAGAGGATGAGATGTATGGAAAGAGTAACATGGAAACTTATGTTACCATATGTAAAACAGATAGCCAATGGGAATTTGCTGTATGGCTCAGGAAACTCAAACAGGGGCTCTGGATCAATCTAGAGGGGTGTGATGGGGTGGGAGATGGGAGGGAGGTTCAGAAAAGAGGGGATATATGTATACCCGTGGATGATTCATGTTGAGGTTTGATAGAAAACAACAAAATTCTGTAAAGCAATTATACTTCAATAAAAAAAAAAAATTAAAAAAAGAATGAAAAAAAAACCACCCAAAACTTCAAGTGTAGATGAGGATGTATTAGAATTAAAACTTTCACATATTGCTGAAATTAATCTAAAATAATTCTATAACTTCAAAAATTGTCTGACCATTCCTCTTGAAAGTGAAAGAAAGTGAAAGTGAAGTCGCTCAGTCATGTCCGACTTTTTGTGACTCTGTGGACTGTAGCCCACCATGGTCCTCTATCCATGGGATTCTCCAGGCAAGAATACTGGAGTGGGTTGCCATTTCCTTCTCCAGGGGGATCTTCCTGACCCAGGGATCGAACCCAGGTCTCCTGCATTGCAGGCAGACGCTTTAACCTCTGAGCCACCAGGACCATTTCTCTTAATATACTCCTATTCTATGGTCCAGCTATTTCTTTCCTCAATATGTACTCAAGAAAAATGAGTGCATACATCCACAAATGATTCATAGAATACTCAAAGAAGCTATATTCATAATAGTCCTAAATTGAAAATGACCCAAATGTCTACTAATAAGAGAATTGAAAATAAATTATGCCTATAATAAAATACTATTAAGCAACAAAAAGGAAAAACTACTGACCTTCTCACCAACACTTATAAATATCAAAGACATATTGAGCAAAATAAGCTAATCACATGCATATATTGTGTGATTCCATTTATATAATGTAAAAGACATACTATTGAGCTAATAATTTCACATATAAAAGAGTAGATATTACATTATTACTACAAGAAGACAAAAGTAAAATGTGTGAAAGAAATACAGAGAGTGACTAAGTTGGGGCAGGGAACTCTGCATATATACTGAAAAGTAAAGATCTGTCTAGTCAAAGCTGTGGTTTTTCCAGTAGTCATGTATGGATGTGAGAGTTGGACCATAAAGAAAGCTGAGCACTGAACAATCAATGCTTTTGAATTGTGTTGGAGAAGACTCTTGAGAGTCCCTTGGACTGCAAGGAGATCCAACCAGTCAATCCTAAAAGAAATCAGTCCTAAATATTCATTAGAAGGACTGATGCTGAAGCTGAAGCTCCAATACTTTGGTGACCTGATGCAAAGAACTGACTCATTGGAATAGTCCCTGATGCTGGGAAAGATTGAAGGCAGGAGGAGAAGGGGACGCCAGACAATGAGATGGTTGGATGGCATTACCAACTTGATGGACACAAGTTTGAGCAAGCTCTTGGAGTTAGTGATGGACAAGGAACCCTGGCATACTGCAGTTCAATTCAGTCTCAGTTCAGTTCAGTCGCTCAGTCATGTCCGACTCTTTGAGACCCCATGAATTGCAGCACACCAGGCCTCCCTGTCCATCACCAAATCCCGGAGTTAACTCAAACTCACGTCCATCGAGTTGGTGATGCCATCCAGCCATCTTATCCTCTGTAGCCCCCTTCTCCTCCTGCCCCCAATCCCTCCCAGCATCAGAGTCTTTTCCAATGAGTCAACTCTTCGCATGAGGTGGCCAAAGTACTAGAGTTTCAGCTTTAGCATCATTCCTTCCAAAGAATACCCAGGGCTGATCTTTAGAATGGACTGGTTGGATCTTCTTGCAGTCCAAGGGACTCTCAGAGTCTTCTCTAACACCACAGTTCAAAAGCATCAATTTGTCAGCACTCAGCTTTCTTCACAGTCCAACTCTCACATCCTTACATGGCCACTGGAAAAACCATAGCCTTGACTAGACAGGGGTCACAAAGTGTTGGACAAGACTGAGCAACTGAACTGACTGAAGGGTGCTAAAATCAGCCCGTATTTTGATGTGTTTGGTTTTTAGTCAGATGTATAAAAAGTAAAAAGGCATAAATTGTAGCTTTAAATTTTGTGCATTTTAATTTGTAAAGATTACTGAAAATGTCCTAGACAGCAAGAACCTACTAGCACAGGGAACTGCTCTGCATTATGTGCAGCCTGGATGCGAAGGGGAATCTGGGGGAGAATGGATACATGCATATGTATGGCTAAGTCCCTTTACTGTCCACCTGAAACTCACACAGCATTGTTAATTGGCTATACTCTAATATAACATGGAAAGTTAAAAAGAAGTCCTAGAATTGGAAGAGGAAAATGCCCATGTAAAAACCTAAATCATCTAACAGTGGGTAACAGAATAATGCAACATGGACAAAAAAGTATCTGGCAATAGGTGAAAATGAGAGGTAAAATGTAGGAAAAATGGTAATGGCCTTAGAATACACTGAAGCACTTGAAATTTTGTTAAAATGAAGCAAACAGAAAAATGAGGTATCATTTCAACTTGCTTGAGGTGATATTTATAACTAGAACAAGAGTAACATGCACTTAAAAGCAAAAATGGTCTAATAAAAAAGAGAAAAAGACTAATTCCTATGTAGACATCTACTAATAATATATGATTATGTGAGACACGGAAACTGACAAAATCATCTAGTATATGTATAATATCAGATAAGATCATAATGACAATTGGGGCTTCCTCTGGAAAATCCCATGGGCGGAGGAGCCTGGTCCAGGCTGCAGTCCATGGGGTCGCAAAGAGTTGGACATGACTGAGTGACTTCACTTTCACTTTTCACTTTCACGCATTGGAGAAGGAAATGGCAACCCACTCGTGTTCTTGCCTGGAGAATCCCAGGGACGGGGGAGTCTGGTTGGCTTCCGTCTATGAGGTCGCACAGAGTCGGACACGACTGAAGCGATTTAGCAGCAGCAGTGGCTCAGTGGGTAAAGAATCTGCCTGCAAGTCAGGAGACACTGGAGATGCTGGTTTGATTCCTGGGTCAGGAAAATCCCCTGGAGGAGGAAATGGCAACTCATTCCAGTATTTTTGCCTGACAAATCACAAGGACAGAGGAGCCTGGTAGGCTCCAATCCATGAGGTAGCAAAGGGTAGGACATGACTGAGCACCTAAGCACACAGTGACTCAGATAGGTTTTAGGGAGAAATATAGCAAGCTAAGTAGTTTGATATACAGGGTTCATAATATACTGTTTTTCAGAAGTTTAGAATCAAGGAATATATATATATTCAATTTTGTTTATAAAAATGAAAGAAAATAATAATGTTAAATTATTCTAGTGCATGGAAAAAGGCATAGCCCATGAAGCCAATGGAAACAACTGAAATTTCACGGATACTTCTTTTAAAACATAAAACACAACAGTTGTCAGTTTGTAAAAATTAGAATAAATTTTAAACAGTCCTATGAAAAACCAAAAAATGAACGTATACTTGTTTTAGAAGTCTTTTTGAAAAGAGAATAGCATAGAAAAATATGCACAAAGATAACACAAATAAAAAGAAAATAAAGCAACAGGAAGACAAAAATAGAATAAAAAGGCAACGTTTTGATGAAAAAAGATCTATTAAAAATTATTGAAGCAAACATTTATGAAGTTTGTTGTGCTAAATACTATGGTATCAAACTATAGAAATGAAACACAATTATAAAGGCAAGGAGAATCTGACAGAAATAAAATTATAATAGCTTACTCTAGTAGACCAAAGTCTATAACTTTTCAAATGGCTAATGACAAATATGGACACAAGAATATTGAAAATTATAATAAGTAGAGCTGAATTTTTCCATATAAGTTCTTGCCTCCTAAGAAAGGCAATAGCTAATATTTTTCAAGTATAGTGGAACATTAACAAATATTGATCACACATGAGTTCTCCCAAACCACATTTTTTAGAGCAAATAGAAATAAATAAAAATGAGTAAATAAGTAAAAACATCTTTGAAATTTAAAAACTTATATATATTTCATAAAAATTATTTAAGACACAAGAACATGTGTATCTTAATGACTTATTAGATAACACTGAAAATGAGAGTTGTTGTTGTTCAGTCACCTAGTTATGTCCAGCTCTTTGCGACCCCACAGACTGCAGCATGCCAGGTCTGCCTGTCCCTCACCATCTCCCAGAGTTTGCCCAAATTCATGTTCATTGCATCAGTAATGCTGTCCAACCATTTCGTCCTCTGATGCCCTCTTCTCCTTCTGCCCTCAACCTCTCCCAGCATCAGGGACTTTTCCAATGTGTTGTCTGTTCGCATCAGATGGCCAAAATACTGGCACTTCAGCTTCAGCATCAGTCCTTCTAGTGAATATTCAGGGTTGATCTCCCTTAAGATTTACTGGTTTAATCTCCTTGCTGTCCAAGGGACTTTCAGGAGTCTTCTCCAGCACCACAGTTCAAAGGTATCAATTCTTTGACATTCTGCCTTCTTTATGATCCAGCTCTCACAACCATACGTGACCACTGGGAAGACCATAGCCTTGACTACATGGACCTTTGTCGGCAGAGTAATGTCTCTACTTTTCAACACAGTGCCTAGGTTTGTCATTGCTTTCCTGCCAAGAAGCAATCGTCTTCTGATTTCATGGCTGCAGTTACCGTCTACAGTGATTTTGGAGCCCAAGAAGAGGATAACCTGTTACTACTTCCATTTTCCCCTTCTGTTTAACATGCGGTAATGGGGCTGCAAGGAGGTCCAACCAGTCCATCCTAAAGGAGATCAGTCCTGGATGTTCATTGGAAGGACTGATGTTGAAGCTTAAACTCCAATACTTTGGCCACCTCATGCGAAGAGTTGATTCACTGGAAAAGACCCTGATGTTGGGAGGGATTGGGGGCAGGAGGAGGAGGGGACAACAGAGGATGAGATGGCTGGATGGCATCACCGACTCGATGGACATGAGTTTGAGTAGACTCCGGGAGTTGGTGATGGACAGGGAGGCCTGGTGTGCTGCGATTCATGGGGTCGCAGAGTCGGACATGACTGAGTGACTGAATTGAACTGAATGGGGCTGGATGCCCTGATCTTAGTTTGCTTTTTTTTTTTTTTTAATATTTAGTCTTAAGCTGGCTCTTTTACTCTCCTCCTTCACCCTCATCAAAAGGCTCTTTAGCTCCTCTGCTTTCTGCCATTAGAGTGGTATCATCCACATATCTGAGGTTGTTGATGTTTCTCCTGCTTATCTTGATTCTAGCTTGTAACTCATCCAGCCCAGCATTTCTCATGATGTGCTCAGTGTATATGTTAAATAAACACGGTGACAGCAGATAGTACTGTCACACTCCTTTCTTGATCTTGAACCAATCAGTTGTTCCATACAGGGTTCTAACTGTTGCTTCTTGACCCGCATACAGTTTTCTCAGGAGAGAAAGATGGTAAGATGGGTTGGTATTTCCATCTCTCTAAGAGCTTTCTACTGTTTGTCATGATCCACATAGTCAAAGTCTTTAGTGTAATCAATGAAAAGAGTTAAATGTATTTCTGAAATTCCCTTGCTTTCTCTATAATCCAGTGAATGTTGGCAATTTGATCTCCACTTCCTTTTCCTTTCCTAAACCCAGCTTGGACATCTGGAAGTTCTTGGTTGACATAATGGTGAAGCCTAGCATGCAAGATTTTAAGCATGACCTTACTACTAGCATGAGAGATGAATGTGATTGTTCAATGAGAGTACTTCATATCAAATTTATAGACAGAGTCAAACTCTCAATATTCCAGCTGGTCTTACACTGCCCGATTCTATTATAAATAAATACTAAAATGTCCTTGGTATTAACATCCTTAAATGTTTTCATTACTACAAAATGCTGTATTAACACACATTAACAAGTGTCTTATTTTATTTGGAAAAATAAGTACCTTACAACTCAAAGAAAATAGATTAAGTACAACAAACAAAAATAAATTAGAAAATAAAAAGATAAGAATTGGAAAAAAAATTAAAATCACTGAAATGAACAAACTTCTGGAAAATCTAACTAAAATAAAAGAAGAGAAAAAAACAATAAATGAAATGACAATGAAAAGAGATACAGTAAAAGATACAAAAATTTCTTCCCCCAGGGAAATTTTTAAACATATTAAATATATGTGTGTGTGTGTGTGTGTGTGTGTGTGTGTGTGTATATATATACACACACACATGAGTTAGTTACTCAGTCATGTCTAACTCTATGACCCCATGTACTGTAGCATGCCAGGCTCCTCAGCCCATGGAAAGCTCCAGGCAAAAATACTGGAGTGAATAGCCATTCCTTTCTTCTAGGGATCTTTCTGACCCAGGGATCGAACCTGAGTCTCTTGCATTGCAGGCAGATTCTTTACCATCTGAGCTTTCTCTCTCTCTCTCTCTCTCTCTCTCTCTCTATATATATATATAGGTATGTGTGTATATATATTCTCAAAATTAGCTGAGGAGATAATATGCAGGGGAGACAATATGCAGGTTCTCCTTGGCTGGTTGGAGAATGAATGGGAATAAGACAAGGGCTGTAAGAAGCCTGGACACAGCTCATGAGGAATGTGCTATGCTGGCTAGCCCCTAAAGCAGGGTGGAGAGAGGTCTCTTCTAGTAGATGGTGGGTTTCTCTGTACTACCTTGCCACGTGTCCCAACCCAAGCAAAGTGAACACTCCAGCTCTACTCACTACATGCTGTGGCACTGGATTTGGAGTGGCCTTGACTAAGGAAAAGACTTGACCATAGGATGCAAAGGCAACCTGTTCCCAGAGAGGGGCCTGGGTAGGGCTGTGGTAGCCATTGTTGGTGTTTATTCAAGCATCACCTTTGCAGGAGCCCAGATCTCTGATGGCAGTTGCTCCACCCCAGCTTACCCCCTGATACAAGTCCACATGGGCCCCACCAGCCCTGGTGAGTGGTTCCACAAAAGGACAGGGGAGAAAGAACTAGGGGCAATGATTAGCTGTGCAGCCTTTTTCAAGGCATATATATATATGCCTTGAAAAAATGGTAACTGAATTAGGGAAAAGAACTGATGTACAAAGTGAATGTGTTAACAGGAAATATAAAACATAAAAGATAAAATGAAAAATGAAGAATTCAACACATGAAATTAAAAAAAAGAAAAAAATTAATAGCAGACTAAGTGATACAGAAGAAGGTATAAGTAATCTGGAAGACAGAATACTGGAAATCATCCAATCAGATTAGTAAAAACAAACAAAAACTAAATAATGGAAATAATTGAGATTGCTGAGATACTTTAAGCATACCAAAATTTACACTGTGGGGGTCTCAGAAGGAGAAGAAAGAGAAATGGGGATCAAAAATGTATTTGAGGAAATTATAGCTGAAAACGTCCCAAAACTGAAGACGGAAATAAATATCCAAGTATACAGGGAGCACAGAGGGTCCCCAATAAGATGAACTAAAATCAATCCATATCAAAAAAAATCATAATTAAAATGGCAAAAGTTAAAGATAGAAAGAGAATTCTAAACGCAGCAAAAGAAAATCACAGTGCATATAAAAGGGTATCTCCTTAAGGTTGTCAGCTGACTTTTCTACAGAAACCTTAGAGGCAGAAAGGAGTGGCATGATATATTTAAAATGCTGAAATGGGACATCCTGCACGTTAGGATACTCTACCCACTAAGATTATCATTTAAAAAGAAAGAGAAGTAAAGAATATTTCAGGTAAGTAAAAACAAAAATAATTCATTGATCATAAGCTATCCTAAAAGAAATGATAAAAGGGCTTTCTAAGCAGAGAAAAAAAGAACATACAGGAAAGGGAAAATTCCACTAGGAAATGCAAATATATAGTAATGATTGAGGGTCAACCACTTAAATAAGTAAGTATGAAGATTAAAAGATAAAAAAATTGTAAAAGCAAATATAGCTATAATAAACAGTAAAGTGATAAGCATAAAGATGCAAAATATGATAAAATCACAAAATGTGGGGGAAGGAAGTGAAAAATATAAATCTTGTAGGATGTTTGAACATAAACAATTATCGATTTATAACTTGATATAGCTCAATGTATATGAACCCCATGGTAGTCATGAATCAAAATCTGTAATAGTTAAACAAAATTAAAAAGAAACACAAATATATTGCTAAAGTAAGTTGTCAGTCTGTAGGGGAAAAAAACAACAAGGATCCATGAACAGAAAGAGTTAAAAAAGCATCTGGAAAAAGAGTAATGAAATAGGTACATGCTCTCAATAATTAAGTATCAATGAATTGGACAAATATTTACTGGATAGCTAAACAAGACCATTCAATATGCTGCAAACGAGAGACTCATTTTAGACCTAAAGAAACACATAGACTAAAAGTGAGGGCATTAAAAATATTTCATGAAAAATGAAAAGAAAATAAAGCAGGGGTAACAATACTCATATCAGATAAAATGGGCTTTAAAACAAAGGCTATTACAAAAGGTAAAGAAGGGCATTATATAATGATAAAGCGATCAATACAAGAAGAGGGTTTACACTCATTAACATATGTGCACCAAATATAGGAGCACCTAAATACATAAAGCAAATACTGAGAGTCATAGGAGCAGAAACTGACCATATTACAACAGTAGTAGGGAATGTTAATACCTCATTTACACAAATGGACAGATCATCCAGAGGGGGAAAAAAATCAATAAGGCAACAGTGGTCTTACATGACACAATAGACAAGTAGAACTTAACAGACATCTACAAGACATTACATTCCAAAACAGCAGAAAACATATTCTTTTCAAGTACACATGATGTTCTATAGATCACATGCTAAATCACAAACAAATTATATCAAGCATTTTTTCCAACAACAGTATTATGAAACTAGGTATCAATTATAGAAAGATAAATAACAAACAATGCGAAAATAACAATCACACGGAGACTGAACAACAACATGCTACTGAAAAACCAATGAGTCAATGAAGATGCAAACAAAAGACTCAAAAATCTATGGGATGCACTATAGCAGATCTCAGAGGGAAGTTTCTAACAGTGAAGTCCTTCCTCAAGGAACAAGAAAAACCTCAAATAACTGCTACCTAAAAGAACTAGAAAAAGCACAACAAACAAAACCCAAAGTCAGCAGAAGGAAGAAAATAAAAAAGATCTGAGAAGAAAGAAAATCATGACAAGAAAAAAAAAAAAAAAGACCAGTGAAACCAAGAGGTGGTTTTTTTAAAAAAAGAAAAACAAAATTGATAAAACTTTTCCACAAGCTCACCAAGAAGAAAAGAGGAAAACAAATAAAGAAAATAAGAAGTGAAAGATGAGGAATGACGAGTGATACCACAGAAATATAAAAAAAAATCATAAGATAAAACTATAGCTATATGTCAACAAATTAGACAAGGTGCCATTAGGAAGAAATGGCACCTTCATGTATCACAACCTTGTCGTGGCAGTGGGGGCTGTTTAACTTGAGGAAGCTGTGAGCCATGCCATGCAGGCCCAGCCAAGATGGATAGATCACAGTGGAGAGTTCTGACAAAAAGCGGTCCACTGGAAGAAGGAATGGCAAACAGCTCCAGTATCCTTGCCGCAAGAACCCTGCAAAAGGTATGAAAAGGCAAAAGGATGTGATAGCAGATGATAAAGCCCCCAGGGAAAAAGATGTCCAGTATGCTACTGGGGAAGAACAGAGGGCAATTACTAATAGCTCCAGAAGCAATGAAATGGCTGCACCAAAGTGGAAAAGACGCTCAGTGTCTGATGGGGAAAATCAAGTCTGACGCTGTAAAGAACAGTATCGCATAAGAACCTGGAATGTTAGGTCCATGAATCATGGTAAATTGGACATGGTCAAGCAGGAGATGGCAAGAGTGGACACAGACATCTTAGTAATAACTGAACTAAAATAGACAGGCATGGACAAATGTAATTCAGATGTGCAAATTTAATTAAGATGAACATTGTACTTACTACTGTGGACAAAAATCCCTTAGAAGAAATGGAGTAACTCAGAGTCAACAAAAGAGCCTAAAATGCATTAGCTGGATGCAATCTCAAAAATAACAGAACGATCTTCATTCATTTCCAAGGCAACCCATTCAACATCAGAGTAATCCAAGTCTATGATGGAATTAAGATTGCCAGGAGAAATAGCGATAACCTCAGGCATGCAGATGACACCACCCTTGTGGCAGAAAGCGAAGAGGAACTGAAGAGCCTCTTGATGAAAGTGAAAGAGGAGAGTGAAAAATACTGGCTTAAAACTCAGCATTCAAAAAACAAAGATCATGGCATCTGGTCTCATCACTTCATGGCAAAAAGATGGGGAAAAATGGAAACACTGACAGGCTTTATTTTCTTGGGCTCCAAAATCACCATAGATGGTGACTGCAGCCATGAAATTAAAAGATGCTTGCTCCTTGGAAGAAAAGCTATGACCAACCTAACCAGCACATTAGAAAGCAGAGACAGTACTTTGCTGACAAAGGTCCATCTAGTCAAAGCTATGGTTTTTCCAGCAGTCATGTATGGGTGTGAGAGTTGGACTGTAAAAAAAGCTGAGTGCCGAAGAATTGATGCTTTTGAACTGTGGTGTTGGAGAAGACTCTTGAGAGTCCTTTGAACTGCGAGGAGATCAAACCAATCAATCCTAAAGGAAATCAGTTCTGAATATTCATTGGAAGGACTGATGCTGAAGCTGAAGCTATAATACTCTGGCCACCTGATGCAAAGAACTGACTCATTTGAAAAGACCCTGACTCAGGGAAAGACTGAAGGCAGAAGGAGAAGGGGAAAACAGAGGATGAGATAGTTTGATGACATCACTGACTCGATAGACATGAGTTTGAGCAAGCTCTTGGAGTTGGCGATGGACAGGGAAGCCTGACACACTACAGTCCACAAGGCTGCAAAGAGTCAGACATGACTGAGTGGCTGAATTGAACTGAACTGATGCCCCAACCTCTGGTGTCAAAGAAACTGAAGCTGGCTGGTTCTATGAAGTCTTATAAGATCTTTGAGGTCTGACACGAAAAAACACATATTTTTCACCATACACGATTGGAATGCAAAAGTTAGAAGTCAAGAGATCGCTGGAGTAAAAGGCAAGGTTGGTCATGGAGTACCAAATGAAGCTGGGCAAAAGCTAACAGAGTTTTGTCAATAGAACACATTGGTCAAAGTAAACACCCCTTTCCAACAATACAAGAGAATAGCTGAAATAGCTCAGCTCCCAAATTCATTCTACAAGGCCATCATTACCCTGATACCGAAACCAGAGAAAGACAATACAAAAAAGAAAATTACCAGCCAATAGCTATCATGGATATAGATGAAAATACCCTCAACAAAATATTAGCAAAACAAATCCAACAACATATAAAAAGGATCATACGCCATGATCAAGTAGGATTTATATCAGTTATAAGGATGGATTGACATTTCACAAATCAATTACTGTGATGTACCACATGAACAGAAGGAAAGATGAATATTGCAAGATCACCTCAATAGATGCAGAAAAAGAATTTGACAAAATTCAACATTATACATGATAAAAACTCTCATCCAAGTGTGTATTGAGGGAATTTTTCTATATATAATAAAGGCAATTTATGACAAACACTTAGCTAACATCATACTTGACAGTGAAAAGCTGAAAGTCTTTCCTCTAAATTCAGGAACAAGACAAAGATGCCCACTCTTAACATGCCATGATATAAAAATAATAAATAAATAAAAGGCATTCAAATTGGAAAGAACTAAAACTGTCACTACTAGAAGATGACATGATACTTTGTACATAAAACATTACAGTCTCCACCTGAGAATTATTAGAATGAATAAATTCAGCAAAGTTTCAGGATACCCTATTAATATACAGAAATCTGTTTCTTTTATTTTTTTAATTTTATTTTATTTTTAAACTTTACATAATTGTATTAGTTTTGCCAAATATACACTAATACTGAACTATAGGAATGAAAAAGTAAAAAAGCAATCCTGTTTAAAATCATATCAAAAAGAATAAAATACCTATGCATAAACTTAACCAATAGATGAAAGTCTTGTAGTCTGAAAACTATAAAACATTTATAAAGGAAATTGAAGATGACATAAAGAAATGGAAAGATATTCTAGTGCTCTCGGATTGGAAGTGAAGTCGCTCAGTCATGTTTGACTCTTTGCAACCCCATGGACTGTAGCCTACCACACTCCTCCGTCCATGGGATTTTCCAGGCAAGAGTACTGGAGTGGGTTGCCATATGTTAAAGTGGCCATACTGCCCAAAGCAATCTACATATTTGATGCAATACCAATCAAAATACCCATGATACTTTTTACAAAACTGGAACAAATAATCTTAAAATTCATATGGAATCACAAAAGATCTCTAATTGCCAAAGTGACCTTTAGAAAGAAGAACAAAGGTGTAGGTATTACACTTCCTGATTTTAGACTGTACCACAAAAAGACATCTTAGGAATGTCTAAATAATAGCTGGTAATAGTTTAAATAACAGCTAGGTAATAACTGTTATATGTAGATATTTTAATGATAGCCATGCTGACTGGTGTGAAGTGGTATCTCATTGTGCTTTTGATTCACATTTCTCTAATAATTAGTGATATTCAGAATCTTTTCATGTGCCTGTTATCCACTTGAAAAAAAAAAGTCTATTCAGTTCTTCTACCCACTTTCCTTCTGCCCATTCTCCCTGGTAATAATACCAGGTAATAATTCCCGGTAGTTACAGGAATCAAAATAGAATGGTGCTGGCACAAAAACACAGATCAATGGAACAAAACTGAGAGCCCAGAAATAAACTGACACACCTATGTGGGTTTCCCTGGTGACTCAGCCGGTAAGGAATCCGCCTGCAATGTGCGAGACCTGGGTTTGATCCCTTGGTTGGGAAGATCCCCTGGAGGAGGGCATGGCAACCCACTCCAGTATTCTTGACTGGGGAATCCCCATGGACAGAGGAGCCTGGCGGGCTACAGTCCATGTGGTGGTAAACAGTTGGACACGAATGAGCGACTAAGCACACAGCACCTATGGCTAATTAATCTACAATAAAGGAGGCCAGGATATACAATAGATTAAAGACATTCTCTTCAATAAGTAGTTCTGGGAAAACTGGATTGCTAAATGAAAAACAGTGAGATTAGAACATTACCCCACACATATACAAAAATAAACTCAAAATGGATTAAAGACCTAAATGTAAGATCTGCAGCCATAAAACTCATAGAAGTGAACATAGGCAGATGACCGTATAATATAAATCAATAGTACTATTTTGGGGGGAATTTATCTCCGAAAGCAAAATAAATAAAAGTGAAAATAAGCAAATGGGACAGACTGAAACATTTTTACGTATCAGGGAAACTGTTGACAAAATGAAAAGACAATCTATGGAATGGGAGAAAGGACTTGTCAAAGATATGACTAACAGGGGGTTAATATCCAAACTATACAGACAATTCGTACAACATAATACCAAAAAACAAACAACCCAAATAAAGAAAATGGGCAGAAGAACTGAATAGACATTTTTTTTTCAAGTGGATAACAGGCACATGAAACGATTCTGAATATCACTAATTATTAGAGAAATGTGACTCAAAACCACAATGAGATAGCACTTCACACCAGTCAGCATGGCTATCATTAAAATATCTACATATAACAAATATCGGCAAGGATGTGGAGAAAAGGAAACCCTTGTACACTGTTGGTGCAAATGTAAATTAGTCCAGTCACTATGGAAAACAGTATGGAGGTTCCTCACAAAACTAACAATAGAACTACCATACGAATCAACAATTCCACTCCTGGCCATATATCCAGAAAAAACAGATAAAAGCAAACAAAACCTACCTAAGACAGCAATTCAAAAAGATGCATACACCCAAGTGTTGATATTAGTACTACTTATAATACCTAAGATATGGAGGCAACCTCAATGTCCATCAATAGACAAATGGATGAAGAAGATGTGTTTTATATATACAATGAAATATTATTATTCAGCCCTTAAAATGAATGAAATTTTGACATTTAAAGAAATGTGGATGAACCTAGAGAATATTATGCTTAGTGAAATAAGTAAGACAGTGAAACACAAATACTGCAAGATATCACTTATATGTGGAATCTAAAAAAAATGAAGCGAATGTATATAGCAAAACAGAGATAAAATCATAGATACAGAAAGCCAACTAGTGATTACCAGTGGGGACAGGTAAGTAGAAGAGATAAAAACTGTTATGTATAAAATAGGTAAGTAATAATGATACATTATATAACATAGGGGATTATAGCCATTATTTTATAATAACTTTCAATGGAGTATAATCTGTAAAATACTGAATCACTATGCTATTCATTTGAAAGTAATATAACACTGTAAAGAAACTAAACTTTACTTTTAAAAAAATGGCTCAAACATCATATTATGATAAACACCAGGAAAGAACTGAAATAATTTTAATTTGATTTTTAGCATTATTTAGAAAGCTCTTTCTAATAAAATATGTCCAGAGAAAGTTATGTAAATATCAAAAAGTTAGATAAAAGTAATTATTTGCAGGTTATATGATTATATATAGTTTGCATGATCATATGATTAGGAAAACCTAAATATGTGAACCAATAAAGAAAGCAACCAAAATAAGAAAAGTTAGGAAATATGGTGAATGCAAGATATACATAAAACATCCAATAGTTTAATTAGACACCAGCCCAGAGTTCAAGAAACAAAATATTATCAGCACTGCCTAAGCCCAGATCATGCCTTCTACTAGTTACTAACCACCCTTAGACACTCTGAATGCCATACTGTTAAACTTTTGTTTTTAATTAAAATTTTTGTCTTCCATATAAGTATGCTGAAGTTTGTTTTGCCACACAGTGAAGTTACTTGTGAATCTCCTTGATCCTTCTAAGTTTTGTGTAACTTTTATTAGGGTAATTCTAGAGTAGACTTTAGGTCTACTTTAGCCCTCCTCCTAAGGCATAACCCTTGTTAGATCCTTGAGAACTCGCAGAGCTACCTCTTTACAGGTTGGATAGAATTAAAATATCTCTCAGACTTAGGTGATCTGTGGAATGTGTAAAGCTTGTAGCTCCCCAGGAGCCATTTCTTATGTGGACTTATGGAGTTTTACTCCATGGATGTGTAAATCAGTATTTAAACAAGAATTTAAAGAGACCTCCATCTAGATGTCTATGGGATTGGGCAAAAATGTTTGTTCAAGTTTTTCTGTAATATCTTTTGGAAAAATCAGAACAAACTTTTTGGCCAACAATAGATTTCTTCATCTGCCTAGCTAAAGAGGAACTAAAGAGCCTCTTGAGGAAAGTGAAAGAGGAGAGTGAAAAAGCTGGCTTAAAACTCAGCATTCAAAAAATGAAGATCATGGCATCTGGTCCCATAACTTCATAGCAAATAGATGGGGACACAATGGAAAAGACTGACCAATTTTATTTTCTTCATCTCCAAAATCACAACATATGGTGACTGCAGCCATGAAATTAAAAGATGCTTGTTCCTTGGAAGAAAAGCTAGACAATTAGAAAGCAGAGACATTACTTTGCCAACAAAGGTCCATCTAGTCAAAGCTATGGTTTTTCCGGTAGTCATGTATGGATGTGAGAGTTGGACCAAAAGAAAGCTGAGCACAGAAGAATCAATGCTTTTCAACTGTGGTGTTGGAGAAGATTCTTAAGAGTCCTTTGGACTGCAAGGAGATTGAACCAGTGAATCCTAAAGGAAATGTGTCCTCAATATTCATTGGAAGGACTGATGCTGAAGCTGAAGCTCCAATAGTTTGACCACCTGATGTGAAGAACTGTTTATTTGGAGAAGATCCTGATGCTGGGAAAAACTGAAGGCAGGAGGAGAAAGGGACAACAGAGGATGAGATGGTTGGCTGTCATCACTGACTCGATGGACAGGAGTTTGAGCAAGCTCTGGGAGTTGGTGATGGACAGGGAAACCTGGTATGCTGCAGTCCATGGGGTCATAAAGAGTCGGACATGAATGAGTGACTGAACTGAACTGACCCTCTTCATTTGGAGAAGAAAATGGCAACCCAACTCAGTATTCTTGCCTGGGAAATCCCATGGACAGAGAAGCCTGGCAGGCTACAGTCCATGGGGTTGCAGAGAGTCAGGTATGACTTCACGATGGGGCAAACACACACACACACACCTTCACTATTTTACTCTTCAAATTTCAGCCTTCTCCACATCTCTGACTTTTGACCTCTGCCTCCTCACCATGATCTTGTAGGCATCACATCCCCGGCATCACCATCCAGATAATTCCTTTACCCAAAAAGCCACGGTGCTTGTAACACTCAGACATCATTTGGTTTTCTTCTCTTGGGATCATGGTTGCATGCTACATATGAGCCAATATCTTAAAACTGTTTTACATATTTTGCTCTTTGGTTGTTTACAGTGGGAGCATAAATGCAGTCTCTTTCAAATAAAACAATTGCTATTCCAACCTTGCTAATAGTTTTCTGTCCTCTCTAATCCCTGAACCTTACAATCATGCTGCTTTAATTATTAACGAGTTAATTAATTTTTGACACTTCGTATGAGAATCAGTTTTTAAGTTTTTGAAAACCATCCTCCTAGAAAGTATAAAAAATAATGTGGCTTTCTGTTTTTGTTGTAATTAGTCATATTTCTCAGGAAGATATATAAAAATATTTAGAGATGAAATGAGATGAAGTGTGGGATATACATTAAAGTTACTTACTTACAGGAGAAGGGATAAGAACTAGAGAAGAAATGAGTAAAACTGTCATGTACATAATTATTGAAGCTGAGCGATCAATATTGAAATTGAGTGATCAATATTGAAGTTGAGTGATTAATTTAGGGGGCTTATTATATAATTTTATAAATTATAGAGATAGATAAAGATAGGTAGAAAGAAAGGGAGAGAGAGAGTCAGAGAGAGAAGAGATTGAGAGCAATGGAAACCTTATTTTGTACTTTAAATAGGTAATAGTGATAGTCAAAGAAATTGTACTGTATAAAAAGTGATAACAAACATATTAAACTTTAAAAACTGAAGCAGCTCAAAGGCTGCTTTTATAGGACTGTCATTTGCTGCTAACCTGCATGAAATGAGACACCTATTTTTGTAGGACCTAATTTGATTGAGGAAATAAGAATAGTTCTGAGTTTTATGAAAGCTCACTGCTCACAGGGGTAAAATACTCCGCAAGTCCCTGAGTAATGAGTTATTGGCTTCTGACAAGAGCCAATATCAGTGTAACAGAGGCAACCAGAATTTGCAATCAGAACACAGAAAACTATCGTCTTTCTCCTCTGGCTTTTAGTTCTGAGCCAAAGAAAAGCACGAGATAGCTTGAGGGTTGTGACCATTAGACACGTCCTCCAGAGACAAATACAGGTTGTCATGTGCATGTTGCAGACTGTGAGGAGAGGCTGATGAAGCATTTGGAGATGAAGACTAGTCATAAATATTGGGGTAAATTGCTTCCCTGGAAACATAACTTTCAGAGGCAATGCTAAGGTGCTAAACATGCTGAGTCATCAGTAACTGAATGTAGCTGTTGACAGCCCTTACCAAAAATAACACATGAGCACCAAGGGGAGCGGGGGGAGGGGAAGGTATTTTTCTTAACCTCAAACCTTAATTTTGGAGCACTTGTCAGAAAACCAGCATGCATTTCTCTTTCTCTTTTAAAGCAGTGTCTTCTGTCTTCACTTGCAGGGTTAATGGTGGTCTTTATGTGCCTATATATATCTGCACTGATTTCACTAGTGTATGGCACATATATAAAGAATGGAGAGAAAAGTAAAGTATAGGAAAAAGATGTATTTTGGAAGTACACTGAGACTATGATAGAATCTAGATTTGATAACACTTAAGCCCTCAAGAGATGGGAATATCAGACCACCTGACCTGCCTCTTGAGAAACCTATATGCAAGTCAGGAAGCAACAGTTTAGAACTGGACATGAAACAACAGACTGGTTCCAAATAGGAAAAGGAGTACATCAAGGCTGTATATTGTCACCCTGCTTATTTAACTTATATGCAGAGTACATCATGAGAAACGCTGGGCTGGAAGAAGCACAAGCTGGAATCAAGATTGACGGGAGAAATATCAATAACCTCAGATATGCAGATGACACCACCCTTATGGCAGAAAGTGAAGAGGAACTAAAGAGCCTCTTGATGAAAGTGAAAGAGGAGAATGAAAAAGTTGGCTTAAAGCTCAACATTCAGAAAACGAAGATCATGGCATCTGGTCCCATCACTTCATGAGAAATAGATGGGGAAACAGTGGAAATAGTGTCAGACTTTATTTTTTTGGGTTCCAAAATCACTGCAGATGGTGACTGCAGCCATGAAATTAAAAGACGCTTACTCCTTGGAAGAAAAGTTATGACCAACCTAGATAGCATATTGAAAAGCAGAGACATTACTTTGCCAACAAAGGTCCATCTAGTCAAGGCTATGGTTTTTCCAGTGGTCATGTATGGATGTTGGACTGTGAAGAAAGCTGAGCACCAAAGAATTGATGCTTTTGAACTGTGGTGTTGGAGAAGACTCTTGAGAGTCCCTTGGACTCCAAGGAGATCCAACCAGTCCATTCTGAAGGAGATCAGCCCTGGGATTTCTTTGGAAGGAATGATGCTGAAGCTGAAACTCCAGTACTTTGGCCACCTCATGCGAAGAGTTGACTCATTGGAAAAGACTCTGATGCTGGGAGGGATTGGGGGCAGGAGGAGAAGGGGACGACAGAGGATGAGATGGCTGGATGGCGTCACCGACTCGATGGACGTAAGTTTGAGTGAACTCCGGGAGATGGTGATGGACAGGGAGGCCTGGCGTGCTGGGATTCATGGGGTCGCAAAGAATCGGACATGACTGAGCGACTGAACTGAACTGAACTGAACTGAAGCCCTCCATAGTTTCTTTGCAAAATTTCCCTTTGTGCTTTTTCTCCACAGGTTGTTCTGGTGATAATGCCAAGATTTGAGTCACTGTTTGATCATGAGGTTGCATTCAGACCACGGTTTAATGAGTCCAATTCTCACAGTGTGAGAGGATGCCCAGCGATGGTATTAGCCTGCCTTTGATGCATTCAGCTGGGAGTGAATCAATTAAAGTTCAAATGGGTTTGCTAAAACTTGAGTTGTCGTTCTGGGGAGAGTTTCTGAAGGCTTGCTTCTGTAAAGCCTATAGCAGTTTGGAAATTAATCTCCAAGACCCTCCTTGTTTTTTTCTTATCTATATAATTGTTTAAGAAATGTCTTTGTCAAGCCTCCAGGGACACTCATAAATAGAAAATCATTATTACACATTGGAAATTTCCTGTAAGGGTTGGCATTGTAAATAAACAGAACCATGTAGTCCTTCAGATGTGTCAGGGATGGAGCAGTTTCTGAATTTAGAAATTTGTAAACCTCTCCTGGAGATTTTATGAATATTCATCAGCATAATTTTGAAGTATGAAGGCTAAGGATAAAAACTAGAAAAAATATTAGGTAGATAAGAGAGGAATATTGTGCCACAAACAACAAATTATTATATATATAAAATATAAATATGTATATATACATAGATGCATATATATGCATGTGTTTTTATACACACATATCTTTAAAGAGTAAACAGGATTTCAAAAAATTTTATATATATAATTCTACAAGATTTCTTTCACATTAAAGCATTCTACAGAAGTGAGCACAATGGAATCAAAAAATAAATTACATATATATATTGATTAGTGTGTGTGTGTGTATGTGTGTGTCTTACGGGAACAAGAAAAAATGAGAAATGAAAATAAATTAAACACACAGTTTTCCATTTTCTTCAAATTCTGTCTTGAATTGTGTTTATTTTTGCTTGATCCATTTTTGATCCCCAATTTTTCCCAGGACAGTTAAAATGGCCCCATTACAAATTTTAATGCCTCCATCTTATGTCCTCTTTGTTATACTTGGCACACAATTCAGTTCTTAACAAACCATGCTGTGTGACAGGAACTAACAAAGTGTTGTAGGTCAATTGTATTTCAAAAACAAACTCATAGCAAAAGAGATTAGATTTATGATTACCAGAAGCAGGGGTGCGGAGAGGAGGAACTGGTGGAAGGCAAGCAAAAGGTACAAACTTCCAGTTAAAAGAGAAATAAGTACTAGGGGCACGATGTACAACATGATACGTGTAATTAACACTGCTGTGTGTTATATATGAATGTTGCTAAGAGAGTAATTCATTGGAAAAGACCCTGATGCTGGGAGGGATTGGGGCAGGAGGAGAAGGGGATGACAGAGGATGAGATGGCTGGATGGCATCACTGACTCGATGGATGTGAGTCTGGGTGAACTCTGGGAGTTGGTGATGGACAGGGAGGCCTGGCGTGCTGCGATTCATGGGGTCACAAAGAGTCGGACACGACTGAGCGACTGATCTGATCTGAAGAGAGTAAATCCTAAGAGTTCTCATCAGAAGATGAAACTTTTTTCTATTTATTTAATCTTGAATCTATATGAGGTGATGGAAGTTCACTAATTTTTTTGTGATAATCAATTCATAATGTGCATCATTATGTCAAATTACATATTAATTTGCAATTAATTAAAAGTCAAAGCATGAAGCTGTATATCTTAAACTACTCAGTGCTGTATGTCCATTATATTTCAATAAACATAGAAGTAAATTTTTAAAGGCCATTTCCCCTCAAAATAAATAAGTAGGATTATGAAAAAAATGTAATTAAAATGAGATTGACAAAGAACAGGATTTGAAGATGACTAAGAGCAATGACATAACAATGTCATAATGACATAACAATGACATAACAATAACTAAGAGCCTTGTGACTTAAAGCATGTCCCTAGAATGGCAGAACCAGTATTACCTGGAAAGTTATTAGACATGGAAACTCATGGGAAACACCCCAGACAGACTGACTCAATTTCAGGACTGGACAGAGGAGCTGGGTAAAAATCATTGACCCCGAGGTTAGAAAGTATATTTTAACTTATTTTATATAGTGCCTACCATCTTATTAGAGAACACTGTGTGAACTAATAAACAGACTGCTAGTAGTTACTGAATCCTTTGCTACACCTAAACAAAAGATACTGTATTAACAAAAGATACTGAGAATTGGAAACTCCTCAATGCACTGATAGTCTGGATATATGCGTTTGGCCTCAGAATATAAGACAAATACAGGGATTCAAGAAACAGTTTTAATTAGTTAACTGGTTTTCCTAAGTTTCTTTAATTAACTGCCAAATTGATTTACTTAACTATGTTTTAAAATATTAAGCTTATTTCATATTAAATAACTTTCTTATAACTAAATCAAAATATAAATTTCAGATTTTGTGGATATATAAGATAAATGTGTATTTGTCTCAAAAATATTCTGGCTTAAAAATTATTTTCTGTTTGTATGTTTATGTATTTGTCTTTAAAGAACTGACCTAGGGGGAAGAAAAAAAATAACACAGTGAATTGGTTTCATTAACATATGACACACTGCAGACTGTCAAAGGAGAACTTGGCAAATAATGGCCAATATTTAGAATCAGCACACAGTACACAGAACAATTTACAATAATTGTTTCCGTTTTGCTCAGAAAATGTTCATTGAAGTGCTCCTTAAACTTCAGGCACACAGATTCAGCTCACTAACTTTGTATAATCATGATGATGATCACCATTGAGCACCACTTAAAGTACCCATGATGTTGGCACATTATGCTAAGATGATGCAATTTATTAAAATGATGCAACATATTTGAAGATAGGGACAATAATCAGGCACGATCCCTGATCACCTTTCTTTTCCATTTTAATGTCTTTATTTACACTGGAGAGCAGTGTGCATCTGAGAAAGAATGAGGCCATTGTGGTTGGAGAGACCTGAGTGACCGTGGGTAAGTGTTCTGACATCATAGAAAAGTGCAGTGTCAGTTACATACGGTGGGCTCAATGACAGTATTGTTGTTGTCAGAGATATTATTATTAATACGTAACTTAGAAGGAATATAAACACTTGAAGAAACAACTCCCTCACTTCATGCTGACAGGCGAGTAAATGTCTGTGTCATCTTCTAGACACATGAAGGGAAGTTAAACTCTCTTCTCCAGTTCCAGTTTCTAAACACTCCAAAAATAGAGTGCTTATGTTTAGAGAAGCAAACCTTAAAGAAAATTGCCTCCAGGAAACTTGAAGAAGGAAACGCAGAATGCCAGGCCATCATAACATGCTCCTGAGACAAGCATTTCAGCTCAGTCAGTGGCAAGATACACTGACTTAAAGGGGCAATGTTTTCATGGCCAAGTTATCATAGCTTAATGGAGTTTTCTGTGAGCAAACTAGAAGAAAAAAAAAAAGAGAGGGAGATAGTTATTGTTGTTGTTCAGTCATTCAGTCACGTCCTGCTCTTTGAGATCCCATGGATTGCAGCCTGCCAGGCTTCCCTGTCCTTCACCATCTCTAGGAGCTTGCTCAAACTCATGTCCATTGAGTCAGTGATGCCATCCAACCATCTTGTCCTCTGTTGTCCCCTTCTCCTCCTGCCTTCAATATTTCCCAGCATCAAGGTCTTTTCTAATGAATTGGCTCTTCACATTAGGTGACCAAAGTATTGGAGTTTCAGCTTCAGCATCAATCCTTCCAAAGAATATTCAAAGTTATTTCCTTTAGGATTGACATGATTGATCTCCTTTCAGTCTAAGGGACTCTTAAGAGTCTTCTACTGCACCACAGTTCAGAAGGATCAGTTCTTTGGCAGTCAGCCTTCTTTATGGGTCCAACTGTCACATCCATACATGACTACTGGAAAAAACATTGCTTTGAGTAGACAGACCTTTGTCACTGAAGTAATGTCTCTGCTTTTTAATATGCTGTCTAGGTTTGTCATACTTTTCTTTCAAGAAGCAAATGTCTTTTAATTTCATGGCTGCAGTCACCATCTGCAGTGATTTTGGAGCACAAGAAAATAAAGTCTGTCACCATTTCCACTGTTTCCCCATCTATTTGCCATTTAGTGATGAGACTGGATATCATGATCTTAGTTTTTTGAATGTTGAGTTTTAAATCAGCTTTTATCTCTCTTTTACATTCTTCAAAAGGCTCTTTAGTTCCTCTTCACTTTCCGCCATAAGGGTGGTGTCATCTGCATATCTGAGGTTACTGATAATTCTATCAGCAATCCTGATTCTGACTTGTGCTTTACCCAGCCCAGCATTTTGCATAATGTACTTTGCAGATAAGTTAAATAAGGGAAGGTGACAATATACAGCCTTTACATACTCCTTTTCCAATTTTGAACCAGTCTGTTATTCCATGTCCAGTTCTAACTCTTGCTTATTGATCTGCATACAGGTTTCTCAGGAGGCAGATCAGGTGGTCTGGTATTCCCATCTCTAAGAATTTTCCAGTTTGTTGTGACCCACACAGTCAAAGACTTGAGTGTAGTCAATGAAACAGAACTAGGTGTTTTTCTGGAATTCTCTTGTTTTTTTCTATAGTCCAACAGACATTGGAAATTTGATCTCTAGTTCCTCTGCCTTTTCTAAATCCAGATTGAACATCTGAAAGTTCTCAGTTCAGGTACTGTTGAAGCCTAGCTTGGAGACTTTTGGGCATGAAGCTGAAGTTGAACGATTCTATGAAGACCTACAAGACCTTCTAGAAATAACACCAAAAAAATGATGTCCTTTTCATCATAGGGGATTGGAATGCAAAAGTAGGAAGTCAAGAGATACCTGGAGTAACAGACAAGTTTGACTTTGGAGTACAAGATGAAATAGGATAAAGGTCAATGGAGATTTGCCAAGAGAATGCACCGGTCATAGCAAACATCCTCTTCCAAGGACACAAGAAACAACTCTACACAGGGACATCACCGGATGGTCAATACTGAAATCAGATTGGTTATATTCTTTGCAGATGTAGATAGAGAAGCTCTATACAGTCAGCAAAACAAGACCAGGAACCGACTGTGGCTCAGATCATGAACTCCTTATTGCAAACTTCAGAGGAAGATATTAACCTCTACAATTAAACTTTTTCAGGTTGGTAATTCTTCTGCAAGTTGATTAATAAAGAATATATGCGGCCACACTTTCTAAAATGTGAATTTATGTCCTCAGTCATGGAATAATCATACAGATAGCTCAAGTAACTAGCTTTGTTCTTAAAACAACTGTTGCATCTTAAAGAAACAAGTGTTGAGTCTAAATCCACCTTAATTCTTCTAAGATAAGTGAGCTGAGAATGTGAGATCAAAGGCACTGGCTCCATCAGATGACTCATGAACTGCTCCATAACTTCTGAAATGTGAAACCTTATGCAAGCTACTTTAAGAGCCTTGCTGAGAATCAGTTCCTTCAGCTATACAATGGGACTGATAACAGTATGCACTTAAGTAGGATTATCGCAAAGGCTAAAAAGAAGCATTCTTACTCGTGCCTTGCACAAAATAAGTGTTCATGGAATGTTAATTTTTATTATATTCAAGTTACACACAAAATATATGACTTAGTAGGACATTCCATTCCTACAAGTTACCCTTTATTGGTGCCTCTTTAACTTAACATTGTATGAACCTATCCCCAAAGAACAAAGGGATTTCCTATGACTCAGCAGGTAAAGAAATCACCAGCAATAAAGGAAAACACAGGAGATATGGGTTCAATCCCTGGGTTAGGAAGATCTCCTGGAGGAGGAACTGGCAAGCCACTCCAGTATTCTCACCTGGAAAATCCCAATGAGCAGAGGAGTCTGGCAAGCTAAAGTCCATGGGTTGCAAAGAGTTGGATACAACTAAGCAATAATTAATAAGGAATCAATAGTCAAAAACTGAAAATATAGGATATTAACTGATTTTAAAGTATTTTCCAGGCAAAACATTATTTGACATAAATTGCACCAAAGTTTTTTAGTTCAGTTTCCCAAGGCAATAGAAACAAAACCAAAAATTGGGACCTAATGAAACCTAAAAGTTTTTGAGTAGCGAAGGATACCATAAACAAAATGAAAAGACAACCCATGAAATGGTAGAAAATATTTGCAAATTATGTGACTGACAAGGGCTTAATTTCCAAAATATACAAGCAGCTCATATAATTCAAAAACAAAGAAACAAACAACCCAATCAAAAAATGGCAGAATAGATATTTCTCCAAAGAAGACATACAGGTGACTAATAAGCACATGAAAAGATGCTCAATGTCAATAATTATTACAGAAATGTGAATCAAACTGCAATGAGGTACCACCTTCACACCAGTCAGAACGGCCATTACTAAAAACTCTACAAGTAACGAGCGCTGGAGAGGGTGTGGAGAAAACACAACCATCTTACACTGTGGGAATGTAAGTTGGTGCAGCCACTATGGAAACAAGGATGGAGGTTTCTCAAAAAAATCAAACCTACAGTTGCCATATGATCTAGCAGTCTTACTCCTGAGCATAGATCCAGGAAAAAAACTATAATTCAAAAAGATGCATGCATCCCTATGTTCACAGCAACACTATTTACAGTAGCCAAGGCATGGAAAGAACATAAATGTACACAGACAGATGAATGGACAAAGAAAATGTGGTACATATATACAATGGAATATTACTCAGCCATCAAAAAGAGTGAAAGAATGCCACTTGCATCAACAAAGATGGACCTAGAGATTATCATACCAAATGAAGTAAGTCAGAAAGACAAATATCATATGATATCCCTTATATGTGGGATCTAAAATACAATACTAATCAACATATCTATGAAAGATAAACAGACTCAGATATAGAGAAGAGACCTGTGGTTGTCACGGTGGGGAGGGGAGGGAAAGAAGGCGAGTTTGAGATTAGGAAAGGCAAACTGTTATATATAGGATGCATAAACAACAAGGTCCTACTGCATAGCACAGGAAGCTATATTCAATATCCTGTGGTAAACCATAATGGAAAAGAATATAGAAAAGACACATGTATGCATAACTGAGTCACTCCGCTGTACAGAAGAAATCAATGAAGCATTCTAAATCAACTATACTTCAATAAAATTAAAAATGCATTTTCCATTTTCATACAAAGATTTTCTACAATCTTTTCACAAATCAGTATCACCACTGAAATCAAAGTGTCCTAATTCTTTCCTTCCCAATATTTGGAGCCATATAATATGCTCCTTATCTTCATTTTCTCTTTTAGCTTTTTAAGCAGAAACATAAGTCTAAAATATCCAACTTTATCTTCTGAGAATATTAAATTGAACTGTGCTACTTAAAGAATATTTATTTTGCCATACTCCTGTTACACTTCCAATTTTTTTTTTTTTTGGAAAAAAAAGAGGGAAAAGGCAAATGCTTTAGACTTTCAAAAAAGGACTTTCTGTCAGGTTTGGAAGAAGAACATGGCGAAAGAACATACTATCTTTGGGAAAATAGCACGAGGCAAAACAGATCATCACTTATCACTAACAGAAGCTAAATAACACAGTGAGGTACTAAGACATATTGATTCTGCTACGGAAGAATGGAGCAGAACCAACATATTATAATGAGGATGATTTTGGTACCAAAGAAGCCCCTTTAGCAGTGGGCATACATTTGAATCCTAGTGTGACCATTTTAGGTTCCTTTCCCTTGTTCGTACTCCCAGGATAAAGGCCTTAAAGAAGCACTGGCATTTTAAATTGTTCTGTCTTACTTGCTGAATTCTTTTTTTTTTTTCTTTCTTTCTTAGGCAAAATTATTTTCCCATATTACAAGAAGGATGCTTTGGAGAGCTGCACTGTGAAAATGCAGAGAATGAAAGTGATGGCAGTCCTGGAGGATTAGAACAGTGACAAGGGGAGAGAGATTACCTGTGGGCATTTGCTCCAATGTCCCCACTCAGACATGACACATTCGTTGGGACACAGAAGAGAGCAGGACTGGGTTTCTGGGGGAATCTCATCCTGGTTGCACAGGCTGTTATCCACAGCTCCCCCTTCACCATCAGCAGCATTCATGCATCTACAATGCAAGATCATAAGATAGCTTGAACACTTAAAACAGTGAGGAGTAAATTTAAAATAGTTATGATATATCCTAATTACTTACCCCTCAAAGATAATTAAACATAAAATAAGACTGATAGAGAAACCAGAGCAAAAAACAAACAAACAAACAAAAAAACCTTTCAGTCAGTCAGGCTTTGAGTGAGTGAGTGAAAGTCACTCAGTCGTGTCCAACTCTTGGCAATCCTGTGGACTACACAGTCCATGGAATTCTCCAGGCCAGAATACTGGAGTGGGTAGCTTTTCCCTTCTCCAGGGGATCTTCCCAACCCAGGGATAGAACCCAGGTCTCCCGCATTGCAGGTGGATTCTTTACCAGCTGAGCCACGAGGGAAGCCCAACCAGGCTTTATTGAGTGGTAACTCAGGGCAGAGCCATTTATTCAGCAGAGCAGGAAAAGACTAGAGACAATACTCATCTTTGAAGAACTCTCCATCTAAAGAGAACTATCTACAATATATTACTTAGGTCTTTTCATTGTAACGAATCTTGAACGTTTTCCTCTGAATAAATCCATCACTTGGTAATAACTAGACCTTGGATTGTTCCTATGACTCTCTCAGACTTTTCCTGGACTTCTAGCTCAGAGCATCTAAAGTTCCCTAGTTTTTGTTCAATATATTTAAGGTCATGGCAAAGTACTGAAAAAACATTTGAACATATTTTTCTTTTAGGTATTTTCTGCATTTCAGTAAGGAATTTTCACATTATAAACCAAAGGGCAACACGCAAGCATTTTCCTGCAGCAGTTGAGCATGTGCTACTGATGCACGTATTATCGTTGCTCTGAGATAAATGCTGATGAGGATGGGATAAATAATCATGCTGCTGATTTAATCAAATTAAAACCAAAGAGTTATACTGCTATATAGCTGCCAGAATGACTTATATCAAAAACATGGAAAATAGTGAGGGTTGGCAAGAATATGGAGCAACTGTAACTCTTCTCACTCTGCTGGTTGGAGCATAAACTCTTTGGCAAACTAATTGGTGGTATGTCTATTAAAACTAAACATATAAACACAATGTAACCCAACAGTTCCACTTCTATTTATATACAGAAGAGAAATGTGGATCTCCCTGTAAAAAAAAAAAAAAAAAAACCTGCTTGGAAATGTTTATGGCACCACTATTTGTAATTAGCCAAAGTAGAATTAATAGTAGTATATCTACAATAGCTATTCAGCCACAGTAAAATGGACAAATATATTGTGATAATTAAGTAATAAGAATTCATTACTATTGTTGTACAAAAGAGCATGAATGGAGCTCACAACCTCAATGTTGAAAAAAAGAAGCTGGACACAAAAAGAGTACAGAAAAGAGTACAGACTGTACAGTTCCCTTCACAGACACTTAACAGGCAATACTCATCTATGGTGTCAGAAGACAGAATAGCAGTTACCCCTGTGGGAATGGTTATTGACCGATAGGGGCTTACATAGTCCTGGTAAAACTTTGTGTCTTGGCCTCTGTGTTGGTTACACAGATGAGTTTATATTGTGTAAATTCATGGAGCTGTACCCTATGCTGTGGCCATTTCTCTCCATTTATATTATATCCCAACTCAAAGTTAATATTTAAATTATTTTCTCAAAAATATTTGATAAAGACTTGCTATATATAAGCCTCTTTTGTTTGGTGTTGGAATACAAAGTGATTTGTTAATAATGATTTATTTATTAAATATTTTGAGGGGCTTACTTTGAACCATGCCTTTACTTGGGTGCTAAGGTACAGAACTGAAAGGAAAAAAAAAAAAAAAGGACAAGATTCCTTCTTCCAATGATAATGATCAAAGTAAAGGTGAAAATGACAATGATGTTAAGACAAATGGTGCCATTTGCTGATCTGCTACTTTCAGATACAAAGCCACAGCCAAGGAATAAGCAACTTAGGAGGGCTGTGCTGGAAAGCTTCAGCTGGAAAAGCTTTTAGCTTTTACAAATCATGCTATACTGGAATGAATTACCCTACGCATTAGGAGTTTCTTTTATATAATTTTTTTTTTTTATTAAGGAAAACTGCACCGAAGTCTATGACCTGGTACAAAATAAACTTTATGAGGTGCTAAGTAATAAAGAAAAAAAATAGATACTGTATAAAGCAGGTTAACAGAAAATGGTAAACAGAGAGGAGATGTAAGTCATGTCTTCTAATGTAGGGAGGCAAGGTACAGAGTCATCTATAGACTTTAATTTCTCTGTGGTAATAGTCAATACTGGAAGGAGGAACCACTAAATGGCTTTAATGCCTTTCCCTGGGCAAACTTAAAAGCTGAAAATTGCTTTCCTTCTTGCCTGTACACTCTTCAGCTGATATTCCTTTATGATTTCGCTTAAAAAAGAAGAGGTAATACTTCTGGTCAATGGTGTCCAGTTGGACATATGCATTAGTCTTTGTCTGCTCCCAATATGCCACAAAAACAATGGCAAAGGAATTTAATACAAAAAAAAAACAAAACAGGGGAGAAGGAAATGCATTATCTTGCAAGGACAAAAAACACGGGAAAGGACAAAGGCAACAAAGGGAAATAGATGGGCTAGTGGTGTCTTAGCACACAGAGAAAACTGATCACTAAGCCTTCAAAAGAAAACAAAGAAAGTAATTCCATTCACACATCAGAATACTTGAAAAATTCAGGAATCTGTGGCACCAAGTACCTTTGGAAATGTGAAAGAAGGTGAGGCAGAAAAACTGGAGGATTTATTGTGTTTATGTTTAAGAAGTACCTAGGTTCTGAGATGCCCTTTCCCAATACACAGAGCTAGGTGATGACCCCAACCCTGCCCCTGCTGGTAACTGAAGGTTTAGTATCTGTATAGGGTCACAAAACAGGTCTTTGAGTTGGAGAACACATGGCCCAACTAAGGATGGGAACATCACACTGATAACAAGGTTTAAGGAAAGTTAACATAGTGAACAAAATGATCACTACCTTCATGACTTAAACAATGCACATTTATTATTTTATAATTTTGTAGTATAGGAATCCAACATGGAACTCACTAGACTAACATCAGCAGTCTGGCAAAGCTACATTCCTTCCTGGAGGCTCTAGGGCAGAATCGTCTCCTAACCTCTTTCATAGTCTAGAAGCCACTCACGTTCCTTGGGGCCATGGCCCCTTTCTCTCTCCTCAAAGCCTTGTACCTCTCTGTGTCTTACTTTTTTCCTTTCCCATCCCCTCATCCATTTTTAAGGATACTTGTGAATAAATTGTTCCCATCCAGAGGATCCAGGACAATCTTCCCTAATCACATCTGCAAAGACCCTTTTCCTATTTAACGTAACATATTCACAAATTTCAAGGGTTAGAATGTGAATATTTTGGGGAGCTATCATTCTGTTTACCACATTAGCCTTCTTTCGTTTCCAAAATATAGGTTTCTAGGATTATTTATTTCACACGTGATTTAAGAAGAGAGTCTTCCAGTGATTCTGACAAACACAAAAGTAAAGACTTACATAGACTGAAACTGAAGCTGTTTTCAAATGAAAATGCTGTTGCATATCCTGCATCAATGTCCTTGCCATATCTCTCCCTTTGGTCATCATTTTCATTTCTACTCAAAGCCATTACAAAACTGCTTTAAAGCATGGCTATATCCACTATCCCCACATCCTCCTCCTCCCTTATTACCTCTTGGACTTACTTTAATCACACTTTTATCATCATTCCAGACAAAACTGATATCATCAATAGATTCCCCTTTGCCAAACTCAATGAAAGTGAAAGTGAAAGTTAAGTCGCTCAGTACTGTCCTACTCTCTGCGACCCATGAACCTACCAGGCTCCTCCGTCCATGGGATTTTCCAGGCAAGAGTACTGGAGTAGATTGCCATTTCCTTCTCCAGGGGATCTTTCCAACCCTGGGACTGAACCCAGGTCTCCCACATTGAGGGCAGACGCTTTACCGTCGAAGCCACCAGGGAAGCCCCAAACTCAATAGTCAATTATTGTTTTAGTAAACTTCTCAGAATCATTAAAACCACTGATTACATTTTCTTTTTTGAAAATCCCTCCTTTTGCCATTTTTGGGTTGAGGGTTAGGGTTCCAAATACAGCCACATTCTCAGGTATTGCAGGTTAGTACTTAATACATAGATATTTTTTTAGGGGGGGGGAGGGACACAGTTCAACCCACAACACATGATATTTGGTAGCTGTCCTGTTTTTATTATACCAGGCTTCATCCATTTGAGCTGAGAGGTATGGCTTAAAGGCCCTCTTGTTCAAGTGTGTTTTTTCTCAATCAACCTGCCACAATTCTGCCGGTAGCAATTTATTCTCTTAAAGCTTTCCTCTCTCTCGTGGGACTTTGCTTTAATACTGCTAAGAGGCCAGGCTGGGATGAGAGTGAGTGATGCCACAGCTCATTTACACGTATTACCTGATAAGCTAGGCTAGTCAGTCATTTCTCAAAGCCATGAGAAAATAGGACACAAGAGACAGACTTTGAAGAAAAAGAGGTAGAAGCCCAAGTCTGTGACAGCCTGAGCTTTCCCCAGGGGAAAAGGCAGTGAAAATGGAAAGAAAGACAATATGTTTACGAGCGTTTTGCCCAGGTTGGTGATGAGGAGCACCTCTGCAATTTTGCCAGTGGCTGTTTCAACGTGTCTACCAGTGACTTTGTGACAATGGGGCCAGGTCTCATAAATGATGGATATATCCTGAATCACTGAATAAACTAAGTTCACTGGTGTTGAATTACACCAACGTATAGAAGTTGGGTGTTCCCTGGCAACTGACTTCAATCTCAAAGATAACTCATTAGGGAGATACCCGATTCAGCCATAGTGTGTCAATTTGAAATGAAGCTTCCTAAATATAGCAGAATGACATACTACACTCATGCAACTGAAAAGATGACTACACTATTGTTGATTTCTTCTTGAGCTTACATACTAAATCATTATTTACGATTAATACTTTGGCTTATGATTTTCTTTAACATTCATTGCTATTTTCCTCAGTTGATAATAAAATTATCCTCTTTTTTCCCAAATCATTTCTAAATAGACCTTTTTTTTTTTTTTTTTGGCTGCACAAACCAGCTTGTGGGGTCTTAGTCCCCTGATCAAGGATTAAGACTGTGCCCTTGTCAGTGAAAGTGCTGAATCCTAACCACTGGACCACTGGTTCAGTCAGTTCAGTCACTCAGTCATGTCTGACTCTTTGCAACCTCATGGACTGCAACATGCCAGGTTTCCCTGTTCATCACCAACTCCTGGAGCTTGCTGAAACTCACGTCCATCGAGTCGCTGATGCCATCCAACCATCTCATCCTCTGTTGTCCCCTTCTCCTCCTGCCTTCAATCTTTCCCAGCATCAGAGACTTTTCCAATGAGTTGGCACTTCACTTCAGGTCAAGATTTGGAGTTTCAGCTTCAGCATCAGTCCTTCCAATGAATATTCAGGGCCAATTTCCTTTAGGATTGACTGGTTTGATCTCCTTGCTGTCCAAGGGATTCTCAAGAGTCTTCTCCAACCCACAGTTCAAAAGCATCAATTCTTCTGTGCTCAGCTTTCTTTATAGTCCAACTCTCACATCCATACATGACTACTGGAAAAACCATAGCTTTGACTAGATAGATGGACCTTTGTTGGAAAAGTAATGTCTCTGCTTTTTAATATGCTATCTAGGTTGGTCACAGGTTATTCTCATATTGCATTCTGAAGTCTAATTTTGGGGGTTTACATTGACTTTTTCAAGGTATTGACATCCAAAATTAAGATAATGTCCATCAGTTACACTAACCATAGAGCAAAAGAGTGACCTGGCATCAGAGTCTAAATCATCTAATTTGTCAGCAGTGATGGCCATACATCATTGGAGGGATGTGATGGTTTTCCATGCAGTTGGTTTTTCCACTGAAGTCATTTGCAGGAAATGTTCAGGACTGTGGCTGCCATGCAGATAGAATCCCACAATATACATGGCAACTCAAGGGTCCTATGTGTTCAGGAATACTTAAAGATGAGCAGGGACTTCCCTGATGGTCCAGTGGCTAGGACTCCATGCTCCCAATGCAGGGGTCCTGGATTCCATCCTTGGTTAGGGAAATAGATCCCTCATGCTACAGCAAAGACTTGGTGCAGCTAAATAAATACATGAATTTTTTTTTATGATGAGCAAAAGCCAGAAGATACGGTTTGAGAAGCAGAGTGTACTTGGATCAGCAACACTGTTGTTTTCATAAAAATATGTAAGTTCCACTGTCACATTTCCCAAATGTCTCCATGGCCACACACCTGATTTTCCTAGATTGCGTTCCTCCTCCACAGCGCGGGGACCTCAGCTCATTGTGGATTTTGCATGGAGACCAGTGCTCTACAACCCAGGAATACTGATTGCACTCACTGTAACATGGGACTGCCTCATGCACCTGTCAAGAACAGGAAAGGAGAAGAAAATTATGTGGAACTATCCAAGTCATGGAAAAACAGCCTATCTTTTAGTAAAGTCTGCTGAACATAATCCAGGAGCTATAGTCTGGCCCCAAGAGCTAAACTGCATTCCCTCAAAGCAAGATATATTTGGCTTCTTTGAAATTACTAATGTACCTAAAAAAACATATGGGGACCATCAACTAGAATACGATAGTGTGCCTTTGCAGAAGAGAAAAAAGGATAATAATGACTATTATCTCCCACCAAGAATAGGAATTCCATTATCTTTTCATTCCCCCAAAGATCTCACATAGCATCTATTAGAGGTCCGGCTCTCAATTACATGGTATACTGTACTCTCCAATGTACTTTACGAGGTCAACTGAAATGAATATATGTAAGGAAAATTTACTCTTGAATATAAGAGGTTCTTAGAATGCATAAGAAAAATGGTATTATTTGTATTAGACATTTCTTTTTCTATACCCAAACGATCAATGCTAACAGGTAATCATCCAGCCTTCTGGGCATTGTGGCTTTACATGAATTTAGCTATTTATAGGATGTTTTCAGAACATAGCTAAAACACAGACACACACATACACAAGACAAACACACACACATGATAAATGCTGTGCATGATGACAGACTGAATACATGCAGATTATATAGTAAAAACAATGAATGCAGTAAATGAATTGTTAGGTTAATTCCTATGCATTTATTTGTGATGAGTTTTTCCTGAAATACTATAACATTGTGTAGGCAATTGCATTTGCCTTTTTAAGAATGAATTTTAAATGCATTACTCCTCAACAGAGAACACAGCATTCCCCCTTGGTAAGAAAAACAGTTATCCTGTCCTATGATACTAATATGTTTTAGTATGATTTCCCAGTGTTCAGCAGTAAAGAATCTACCTGCAGTGTAGGAGATGCAGGTTCAATCCCTGGGTCAGGAAGATCCCCTTGAGGAGGGAATAAAAACTCACTCCAGAATTCCTGCCTGGGAAATCCCATAGACAGAGGGGCCTGGTGGGCTACAGCAAGAGAATCAGACACGACTTGGTAATGTGGTATGTTACTCTCAATCACAAAGTGGCTCCAGTGTAGCACGATGATGAGTAGTGATTCTAACTATTACCAAAATAGTTATTTAATGCTTTCCCTTTTAAACAAGAACTTGAGCCCCATGTCTTTCCTCTCCTGGCCTTTCCAGTTCCATAAAATTGTAAATGATGACTAGGCAGTGCTATCCAAACAGAACCATTACTTGCAAGTTTCCTCTAAATGTAAGGGAAAGCACTATGTAATGGGATAATCAGAAACCAAGATTGGAGCACTGTCAGCATGTGAGATGGAAATCAGATGAGAAAAGGTAATTTGTGAGGCTACATCTTAGGAATCGCAAATAATGTCAGAAACTATTTTTAACTGTGGGGTTCGATTTGGCTCTCTCATGTCGAGCATATGATGATAAGGAAAACTGCAAAGTGAAAAATATGTGAGGGTGAAATGAAAGGAGATGGGAAAATAGGAGTGGAAATGAGTGAGAGGAAAGGAAGGAATTAAGTAATAGAAGAATCACATTTCATGCTGTGAATGCTGATAAGAACAGAATGAAAGGGTTAGAAGCAGTGCCTGCATTAGAATAAGGAAGTGACAACTTGTAAGGGAGGTAAGTCTGTCTCCCCCGAAACTCATAGGGTAGTATAGGTAAAAGAAAAATCTATAAAAATGAAAAGACATGATCCAAATCCAAGAGACACTAGGAAACTAAGCTGATGATGGCTGAGGTTTTAGCAGACCCAACTTCATGGAAATTAAGCTTTCACTAAATTTACAAGTTTGTTCTATAAACTCTTCAATATGTATCAGATAATTTAAAGAAAGCTTTTTGGCTTTCCTATGAGATAGAAGGGGGTTTCCCAGGTGGCGCAGCAGTAGAGAATCTGCCTGCCAATGCAGGAGCCACAGGAGACGCAAATTCGATTCCCGGGTTGGGAGGATCTCTTGGAGTAGGAAATGGCAACCTACTCCAATATTCTTGCTGGGATAGTCCCAAGAATGGAGGAGCTTGGCAGACTACAGTGCATGGGGTCACAAAAAGTCAGATATGACAGAGCAACTGAGTACACATGTGTGAGATAGAAGAAAGCCTGCTAAAGCACTTGCACAAATGGGGGAGGTGAAGAACTTAATTAAAAAAGTAATTTTCCCACAGCTCATGCATGGATCTGAGAGCAAATGGATGGGATATTCTCGGTGAGAGGGACCTATTTTTCTAAAGCTCTCAGTAGCAAGTGCAGTTTACACTTTCACCCTCCCTCCCATATAAAGCCCCAGGGTCAGATGGGAAATGAAAAACTGTTTAGATGCATGTATCTTTGATATACACATTTGAACTCCTGGTCTTGTACTAGTTTACTGGTTTTATTCTTTATGCTCCAGTAATCGACATGTTCAGTTCAGTTCAGTCGCTCAGTCATGTCTGACTCTTTGTGACCCCATGAATTGCAGCACACCAGGCCTCCCTGTCCATCACCAACTCCCGGAGTTCACTCAGACTCACGTCCATGGAGTTGGTAACGCCATCCAGTCATCTCATCCTCTGTCATCCCTTCTCCTCCTGCCCCCAATCCCTCCCAGCATCAGAGTCTTTTCCAATGAGTCAACTCTTCGCATGAGGTGGCCAAAGTACTGGAGTTTCAGCTTTAGCATCATTCCTTCCAAAGAACACCCAGGGCTGATCTCCTTCAGAATGGACTGGTTGGATCTCCGTGCAGTCCAAGGGACTCTCAAGAGTCTTCTCCAACACCACAGTGTAGTGAAGTCACTAACTTTGCTGATAAGCTATGAGAAGAGAGGGAGCAGGTCTGTGCAGGGAGATGTTGACCCACCTTCTTAAATAATGCTGTGAAAAGTAGGACTTCTTGAAGAAGATTCTCCATCACATGGATTTGCCTATTTTTCCCCTGTATGCATCTGCCATTTTAATATTTCTTTTACAGTCATTTCTGGCTGATACACCTCTTCCTTCCTTCAAAGTTCAAGTAAATCCCACCACTTCCACAGGGCCTTTCCCATGACTCCACCTGGCATGTCTTTGGTACTCAGTTATTTGTTCAATCTCGTCCGACTCTTTGAGACCCCATGGCACCTCTGTTGTTGTTCAGTCACACAGTTGTGTAGGACTCTGCAACCCCATGGACTGCGGCATGCCAGGCCTCCCTGTCCCTAATCATCTCCTGAAGTTTGCCCAAGTTCATGTCCATTGCATCAGTGATGCCATCCAACCATCTCATCCTCTAATGCCTCTTCTCCTGCCTTCAATCTTTCCCAGCATCAGGGACTTTTCCAATGAGTCAGCTGTTCACATCAGATGACCCAAATACTGACTCCTCTCTGTTTCTCCTATTTTCTCACTTATTGGAGCTCTTTTTTCTCACTAGTCTTAATGTCTACTTTGTACCATAAATCTACTGAAAGATCATGCCAAGAGAAACACAATTTGAAACTCCACTCATAAATATGCTTCTGGTTTTAACCAGTCAGACCTGGATATATCAGTGTGTGTTAACATGAGTACCTGAACAAAACCTGTAAATCTTAGGAAGGCAGAAACTGTTTCTATGATGTCTATATTGTAGAGGAGGGGGTGATGTCCAGTCAGTATTTGTTGAATTGAAACTAATTTTTGAAGGGGCACTGATTGCTAAACAACCCTCACCTAATTTTCTAGAGAAAACAAGTTCGTGAATGGAACATGTAAGTATTTTACAAAGCTTAAAGGATATTAAGAGGAAACAAAAATGAAATCCTTTTCTTTCCATTATAGGGCTTTGGTGAAGGATATCCATCACGGTTATCAAAAGGTGCTGCCTGATAATTTAGCTACAGGAAAGAAAGGCTGTCTTTAAAGAATTGTGAGTTGTTTCTTTAGAGACCTTGCTCATCAGGCATGGATTCTTACCTAGAGGATCAACACCCACAAGAGGCAAAAAGGCAGCAGGCATTCAAGAATAAAAATGTACTATCCAGATGCCCAATTTCTTCTCATGTCAGTCCTTTATGTTCTGGCTATTTCATATTGCTATTTAGTTGGTCCTTATTAGAGTTTTATGATGGAAATGTGTTAAAGCCTGGACTTTATCAGAGAATCATATGGAAATGTTCCAAAGGAGAAAAATGAGCCATGGGAAAGTTAAATGAAAATCATTTCTAAATGGTGCAAATTAGGAAGAAAATAACAGGGCTTAATAGGGCCACCAGTGCTAAGAAATGCCACTGGAAAATTTAAAACCTCTAACAGAAGTAGCATTTCATTCTCCTGCTAATGAGTCCTATGTGTTATTTCTTTATTGGGGAATGCTGTTTTTATAATTTCACATTTCAAGAATCACATGTTAAACTCATTCATTGAGTCAGTCATTTAAATATGTATTAAGTAAACCTGATCAATTACTGTACTGTAATTGATCAATTTTGTTAGTACTGTTTTCTGATATAACTCTCCAACTATAGACTAACTGGTAAAAACTCGGAGGCAGCATCTCATTGGGGTTCAGCAGGGATCATTATTATATATCAGAGTCATAGGGTTCAAGGGCTCAAACAAAGCAAATAATCCAACAACAACCACACACACACGCACACAATAAAGAAAGGAAAATTCACAGCCTCCAGTTTTCTGTAGCAATAATGTTTTGCTCCAGTAAAGCTGCCAGCCAAGACTGCAGTAGAGATCTTCATGCTTGAGACTCCATGCTGGGACTGTGGCTACTTAGTAGAACCTGAAAATCAGTTCACAGGCAGAACTGAAACTAGAAATTCCTGCCAGTCGGAACCAAGGTCTGTTAAGATCAGTAAAGCACTATGGGTTTCTTTCTCCTCAAAAATGTGAGTTCTAGTTGTTTTTGTTTAGTAGCTAAGTTGTGTCTGACCCTTTTGCGACCCCGTGGACTATAGCCTGCCAGGCTCTTCTGTCCATGGGATTTCCTGGAAAGACTGCTGGAGTGGGTTGTCATTCCCTTCTCAGGGGATCTTTCCAACCCAGGGATGGAACCTGTTTCTCCTGCACTGGCAGACAGATTCTTCACTGCTGAGCCATCAGGGAAGCCCCTTTGTCTCTTTTCTTATGGAGTTCGGCTATGGAGTTATGCTCTCCCTCCTTAACATTTATCTGACTAGCTAGAAAGTATCAATAATTGTTTGGTCCATGGTGTAGTATGTCTGTGCAATGCTAAAAAATTCAGTCCTAATGCAACTGCAGCCACAATGGGCCTGTCTTTCACCAGTCCCTGGTCATCAATGGACACACAGTGATGCTCTGTGGATCTTTATGTCTGTACAAGATAGTCTATGTCTTGGGTTTGATCATCAAAATTATGAGTTAGATCATCACAACTGTGAGTTAGATCATCACAACCTTGAGTTAGACAAGGTTGCTGTGATTAGAAGAAGCTAAGTCTGTCATTTATGGCTTATAAAACACAAGGCTGGTGCTCAAACTGAGATTTGAGAATCCTACTCTGGTGATGTCCAGAGCTCATGGGCTCTGCCTGTTCAGACTGAATGAGAATACCATGATAGCCATCATCTGTTCAGTGATGAAGATACTGCTAGCATGTATAAATTCCTGAAAAAGTAAAACCCAAAGCTGAATATTAAAAGATGTTTACATAGTAAATCCTATTAACTTTAAATAGAAAAAAAATTGCCTAAGCAATTCATTTCTAGTCTTTGGGTATGAAATCTCTTTTCTCAATTTCAAAATCCTCAAAAATGGCTCAGAAAACTAATGCAAATTTAAAGCAAGACCAGGCCTCTGTCTTTTGAATGGTTTTAACTCTTTGGGTGAAGATGATGGATTAAAAAAATATATCCACAAATGTTTTAAAATTGGTATTTTGGGGAAAATAATTATGTCTGTGATTTTGTGCTATGAGATGCTCTAAAGGGCAGCAGTTGGAGTCAGAATGTTCTGAAGTCTGGTGATATGTACAGGGTTTGGATAACTGTCAGTGTCAGCCCAGATGTTCAAGTCTATGGCCCTGGCTAAGCCCCTCTTGCCAGATGTTTTCTTACACTATATTCTCAGCTACCTAGCAACCAAAAAGACTTCCTCAGAATTCTCTGAGCTTACCCACATTCCTGGTTTATAAGATTCACCATTGGTTTTAAATATGCATTATATGTGTTCTTTTCAATCTTGATATTAAAAATCTAAAAATGACAATAATAATGCTGGATGAGTTTTATCTGCAAGATTTATGGACAAATAAACTGTTGAACATTAAAGGCGATAAGAAGTTTATTAAAATAACAACCATGGTAGCTTCATTCTCCATCCCCTAAGAATCATGGTTCCCAAGTTTGATGTGCATACCTGGAGAATTGTCACATTGTTTAAAAGGGCCTGTGAATGCATTCTCATTCCAAATCTCTGTAGTCTCAATGAATAATATAATCTCACAAACGTTAGTCCTACCACTTGTCACATGAACGCAGGGAATGTTGTGATTTTAAAAGTTTTAATTCTCTTTGAAGGAACTGCTGAATTTGAAGTCATTCATTAAGAATTTTCCCAACCTAGGCTAACTGGTCCTGGGTTAGAACATAAGGTCCTCATATCACTCAGGGAACCACTGTCTTTTCATATAAAGAAGAGAATAAGTAACTAACAAGAAGGCTATGCCCTATACTCTTTATATCCTGATAAACTGTGTTGTATAGAATAGCCCTCCTTCCAAAACTACATATTGAAATAAATTTTTCCTGAGAAGATCTAAACTCCAGATTTTTTACTTTTCATTTTCCAATGGCCTATGGCACTTTACTCCTTCCCTCTGGTCTAAATATCACTGATGATGTTTTAAGCACAGGGTACTTATTATCAAGACCAACACCCATACAAAGCTAAACCGTCTCTGACATCCATGCAGTACTATTTTCCTCCTCCCATGGCAGAGGGTGGAGAGATGCGGGGTGGGAGAGCTGGTTGCTTACAGCGAATAAGCGTGGCTCCAAGTCATGCTACTTCTTCCTCTTCCCCATGCTTCCTTCTCCCTGTCAAGGATGTCACCCATTACAGAGAGTATTTAATGGAGGGGAACCGCAAAGCCCTCATCCAAATGGCCATGGTTAAGCTCAGTAATCTGTGCTGGTGTAGTTTACTTATAATGGTGAATAAGTATAACTGCCTTAGTTTTTATTGCATAATATTTCCCTTTATAACAGATTTACATTTCTTATTGTATATCATTTAAGTGACTATAAAAATAATCCATGGTCTTCAAGGAAACTATATGGTAAGGGACATCAACAACAAAAATTTTTGCTGTGTAGATCTCATAATGCACAGGGTATTCTACAATAAAGTGTGTGTGTATGTGAGTGCACACACAGGAGCACTGATCAGAATCCCTCTGTACCTGGTATGTGATACAGAACTGAGGGAGCATAGTGACACAAGCAATTTGGGGCAAGTTGAACTATAAAGCCCACACTCTGTATCACAGTACTCTAAACAATCATAACCAGTAGGATGAGAGGAGACTCACTCCAGAATCTGGACTGTCTTCTCCAATCCCCTGGGAGATACCACCCACGGCCATGCTGTGAGATGAGATCAGAGGGAATTTTGTAGGTTGCTCACAGTATGCCAGTGACTACTGTCATGGCTGCCCTTTGGATCTTCACAGAACAGATTGCAGTTATCAAGCTGAAGTGAAAAAAAATAAGTAAACCTGTGCCAAATTTGATTGATACTTCCAGAATACTGTGTAATAGCTATACTCATAACCCTTTAGAAAAGAGGTTCTGGATGAATCTTGAGCATATTATATAAAATAAGCCAATCACATAAGGATAAATACTGCATGAATATATGTGTATGAGGTATATCAGATAGCCAAACTCACTGAAGCAAAGAGTAGAATGGTGGTTATCGGAGACTGCAGGGAGGGAAAAATAAGGAATCACTAATCAATGTGTATAAAATGTCAGCAATGCAAGATGAATAACTTCTAGACATCTGTTGTATAATACAGCCTATGGATAACCACACTGCATTATATACTTAAAAAACCATTAAGTGGGGAGGGCTATCTTATATTAAGGGTTCTTACCTCTATAAAATTAAGAAGAGTTACATATCTTACAGGGGGTTGGGTTGTACCATGGAAAACTGACCAGTGAAAGAAACTTTCTGTTCTTAGCATCTGTTAGATACTGTCTAGGGGTCTAGTACAGAGATTAGATAGATGGATGGATGGATGGATTGAGAGACAGACAGATAGATATGGGGGACAAATATACAGGCAAAAAGTAAGTCTGGATCCAGAATAGGACCATCAGAAATCAGGTGAGAAAGGAAAGTTTTCTTTCTCTGATGCAACAGAAAGAAGAACCTGAAATAGAGATTGCTTTCCTTCTGCAGGTTACAAAAGTTTATAGCCATGAGGCAATGCTAAAGCAGAGATGAGCAGATCTCAGTTCTTCGAAATAGATGTCCAAAGGGTAAGTCAGAACACTATATGGTATTGTTTGGAGTTTATCTGGAAAATGAGGAGATGGGATTTAAGTCCTTACATATAAACTTGAAACTCATTATGTAAGTGTCCAACAAAAGGGAAGTTTTGGGGAAAACCTTTACTTTCTTTAGTGGCCTTTGCTGGGAGAGGGTCTTGGACTGCTCTCACCCATTCTCAATAGTTGAGAGCATCATGCTATCCCTACTCTAGGATGCAGGCAATTGTCTTTTCACTTGATGAATATAAGAGCCTATTGCAGCATGCTTAGGAAATCAATCTAGTTTGAGTTATAAAAAATAAATGTGTATAAAGAAGCAGTATGATCTAAATTGAACATTCCTTAGGTAAAGACATCCTATGTTTGTGTGGATGAACTATCAGATCCAGAAGGACAAGGATAAGTAGCTCTAGTTGGAATTAATCTACCATGACCTTCTTTGGATGAGAAATTTGTCAAGCAACCAAGTAAACAAACCAAAATCTAAATCTCATAAACTATGTACAAGGCCCTGGTTCCTACAAGATGAAGCTTGGACTGTAGCTACCTGGGGTAAGTAAATAGGAAATTTGACAAGGAATAATTTAATTGGTAGACAATGGGAGCCATGAAGACTTCTGAAGTTCATGACACGAGAGAATATTCCAAATGAGGTTTGGGGCACATAAATCACCTTCAACGTGAGGGAAATGAGATGGAGATGCGTGAGAAGGCTGGGAAAGGGGAAGTGGTTCCAATATGAGATTATGGTTACCAAAAAAAATGATCATGATCTACCTTTTTCATAAAACTTCCAACATAACAAGAAAGGAGAAATACCAAGATTTGGTGGTGAAAATGAAAGAGATAAGTAAAACATTATTCAGTTCAGTTGTTCAGTTGTGTCCAACTTTTTGTGACCCCATGGACTGCAGCACACCAGGTGTCCCTGTCCATCACCAACTCCCAGAGTTTACTCAGACTCATATCCATAGAGTCGGTGATGCCATCCATCTATCTCATCATTTGTTGTCCCCTTCTGTTCCTGCCTTCAATTTTTCCCAGCATCAGGGTCTTTTCCAATGAGTCAGTTCTTCACATTGGGTGGCAGGACTACTTTTTGAAATCACTTAAGCTTGATATATTCTAGAACCTCGTGACACATTAAAGTTTTCTCTTTTTTACCAACAGAATTGTAAGAAGATAAGACATCAGCTTTCCTGATGTCCTGAATTCCAGGGAGTATTGCTAATGAGCATAGCAGCAGAAACTCTTGGGTGTTTGTCAATAAAACTTCTTTATAATATTTTTACTGTCTTATTTTATCATATCTTGGCTTAGTAGGGCTAAATCTAAGGTCATGAGTGACCTAAAAGAATTCTAGTCTTTGAAGGGTTTGCTCAGAACTTCCCAGTATTCACAGTAGGCAAGAACAAAACTGGCTTCTAGGACCAAGTCCAAAAGGAAAATCCCATAATTGGCAAGAAATTACTTTTCACATATTTCCTATCATGCAGTGGGAGCTCTGGGCCCACCATGCTACTGTCTCTTAATCACTACAACAAACAAATCTTTCCTACTCTAAAATGCATTGGTTCTCAAATATCACTTACTCCAAAGTCTATCAGGGAGTTATAGAGAACAGAACAAAAGAACGAGCCATCAGAAATGGCCTTTCTTCTATCTAGTAGAAGAAAAGAGAAAAGAATTTCAGTCTACAAACTTTATTCCTATTTTGGCTAATTTATACATGCTCCTGACATCACAAAAGGCAGAAGAGGAGAGGAACAGTTTATCTTTTCAACTAAGGGAAAACAAAAAAGATAATTATTATTTATATGTAGTTTGAGGCAAAAGAGAAAGAAAATAAAAAATGCTACAAAATATCCCTAGAGACTTTTTGCACAAAGATGTTATGTGTGACACACACAGACACACACACAGAGTAGTCTTTCTTCTACAGATAAATGCGCCAGGAAGCAGTTCTAAGGCTGTATTGCGCTCTAACACTTTTCCTTGTTAAAATACAAGGCCAGGCACAGCACAAAATGACTTTTTAAAATATGAACTCTTGGTGTGAGTCCTTCCATAACAAAGCTTAGGTGTCTAAGACAAAGTTAAAGTGAAACATAGAGCCCCAAGTGATGTTTTATAACCAGGATGGCACAGCCTGACCTTTGCAGAAATGAGAGGCAAGATTGATTGGCTAATGGAATCTCTGCCATTCACTTACATGGTAATAAATTGGGATCTTGGCTCTGATTCCCACCCTAATTTCATCAGTTGGAGACTCTTATTAGGGGCTAATTGAAAGCTGCTTCTTTATGGAATAAAGAACATTTTACTGGCAACAGTCTTCCCCTGAGGCAGAAAGTTAGGGAAAGACAGGGACTGATGTGGACCTTTTAGTTTCTTCACAAAATAAAAACAGAAGATCATTGTTGAAGGAAAATGATAGTTAAGGGCAGACCTGTACCCGGACTCTGTTTTAGTAAATATTGTTTTGATCAAAGGAAAGAAAGCTGATGACAAGGTAGAAGTCGTGTCTAACAATCAAGTATCATTTCTATACAACATAAATGATGAGCCTTTTCCTGGACTTGCAAAACACAGGTTATTTGAAAAACTTGACAAAGAAGTTCTTAAAATATACTGCAGAATGATGAATTAAGCCATTTACATAAAGTGGGCAAGTATCTGCAGACTTGGGCTTGATAAAAGCTAAAACATAAATACACAAAATGTGTGGAACCAATGACAGCTTTTCTGAGATATTTACCGATAACTAAGATTTCCAGATATATTTTCTATAAACAATCCTTTCCCTACCCCTAACCCCCAAATAAAATAATTTATAGTGTCTCTGGTTTACACTCTGTACTCAATAGATATATATTGGCAGAAATATGAAAAAATTAGTACAGAAATATTCTCTAAGCATGTTCCTGAAAAGTATACATAGACCAAACCATGATTCTGGCATCACCTGAAGCTCAAAGTTGTGCCCTTTGTAATTAACTGTATAGGAATATTGATATTATTCATCAAGTATTCAAGTCTAATTGCTTGTAACTGTACCCTAGTCCAACATTTTAAAGTAGATATCCAAATGAATCGAATATTTCTTAGATTTGGTTATTTAAAATTTTTCTCATCTCTGATTTCATTTGACTCCTCTGAATAGAGATGATGGTACTTGGACTGTATTACCCTACTTCCCTATCCCAATCATGGATGCCTTGAATGGATTATAAAATACATAAGCTTCTAAAATGTCGGTTTCTTTCCCTGTAGGCAGATAATATTCAAGATGTTCAGGACTCACCATGCCTGCTAACTAAAGGCAGACCCTGCTTGCACGAGGGAGCCAGGCTCACAGTGACAACTGGATCTCTCTGAAGGGAGGGGCCATTTCTCGCACATCTCTTATGTTGCACTTAGCATCTGACACGTGAAGGGACAATAATAGGCTCATAATTAAGTGCACGTCCAACTGAAAACTAGGAAGTATAGGGCTTATGGTTCTAGATCTCAGCTGGCATCTCACTTGCCAGGGTGGAGGGGTCTGTTATAATATACTTCCTTAGCAGGAACCACACTGGTTTGGATTGATGACACAGCATCTGTAGAGCAATTTAGGAGATGGGCAGCATCAACTACTTTACTTGTATTGGATTCCTGTCCTCCATTATTGGATTTCTTGGTTAGATTCTATTAAATTGATAATGTGCTCCTCTGTAGGGGTGGATTCATTTCAGTGATGGGTGAAGTGATCCTTTACTCTGTGCTAAAGATTATCTGTGGTCTAGTGAGCAGAAGATATGAAGAGAGCCATGAGAAAGTGATTATGATTTAGGTTCTGCCATTAATTTCCTGGCAGTTTCCTGAAGGATCTCTTGGGGTTTAGCTTTTCTCTCTATAACCTAATGTTAATACTTATTCTCAAGAGAATTTCAGTAAGGTATATGAGCATAGAAAGTCCGAAAGGGTTCACTATAAAAAGTAGTATTTTTTTAATACGATTAGCATTGAGGCATGGAATTGAAACCCTAGAGTAGGAAATGGCAACCCACTCCAGTATTTTTGCTGGGAAAATCCCACGGACAGAGGAGCCTGGCAGGCTGTACTCCAGAGGGTCACAAAGAGTCAGATACAACTGAGTGCACACACACACACACATGAGCTGAAGACATGTTAGAGGTGGAAGTAAACCATATGATCATCTGCTTCAGCTGCATTATTTTCTTCATCAAAAATACACCTGTATTCTCATCTAGATTAAACTAATAAACTTTGAATAGGTGTTAACACTATACCCTCAAAACATGGGAGAACTGACAGATGGGAAGAGACAAATGCCTTGAATTTTTATCCTTCTTCCTCCTCCACACCCCCTAATATATTGATTAGAAAAAGAAGCCCAATCAGGAACAGCTAAATCAGCAAAACAACCTGAGTCATTCTAGAAATAGCATTATTATTTCTAATAAACTGACATCAAGGCTTTACAATTCCATAGTCACATCAATATTTGAAATTTCTCTTTAGCATGAAATGATTACTCCTAAAAAGGAAAATTCTTTAATTTCATAGCTGAGATGTAAAGAGTGTGCTATGCTTAAAGTCAAAAACTATTAGCATTTAGGAATTGTTTGCTACATAAAGGTAAAGAAAAGGGTATTGATTAGGAATAGAAAGAAAAGGAAGTATGACTATCATGAAAACTACTTTTCATTAAAGATAAATGTCATCTGATAACAGTTAATCTTTTGATAGTGGGAACTTTTGATAGTTGCAACTAGATCTCCTGTATTTACTTTTTTACGAAGGGGTCAATTAGTTAGACATTTACTGAATTTCTACTCTGTAAGACACAGAATCTCCTTAGACACTGGGCAGAGATGACACGCATTATTTTCTCTGATGTAGGTGTTGGAAAATGTATGGTCCATGGGTCAGATTTGACTTGCCGCCTATCTTTTTCCTTAAAAAAAAAATGATATACATTTTATATACCAAAATATTCACTCTTTTATAGTGTAAAGTACAGCTTTTAATATATTTAAAAAGTTGTGCAACCATCACCATTATCTCTAATTTCATAATATTCTATTCACCTGAGAAAGAAGCCTTTTATCTATAGACAGTCACTACATGTTCCCTGCTTCCCCCTCCCCTGGCAGCTAACCACTAATCTACTTTTTGCTTCTATGGAGATTTACCTATTTGGACATTTCATATAAATGGGAATCATACAATACATGGCCTTCTGTACCTTTTTACTTTGACTTAGCATAATATTTTCAATGCCCATCCATGTCACAAAATCAGTAAGTATTCATTATTGTTTATGATTGAATAACATTCAATTTCGTGGGTATACCAAATTTGTTTACCCCTTCTTCAAGTTGATGGACATTTGTGTTGTTTCCATCATTTGGATCTTATCAATAATTCTGCTATGGACATTTGTGTACAAGTGTCTCTGTGGATATATATTTTCAGTTCTCTTGGTTATATATTTATAAGTACAATTGCTCTGTAGATTCTACTTCTAAATATATTTAGAAAACTCTGTTTATCTTTGAAGAAATGCCCATGAGTTTTCCAAAACAGCTACAACATTTTAAATTTCCAACAATCCATGAGGGTTACAATGGTTACAGTTACTCTCTCAACATTCTTGTTAACACTTATTGCTGTCGGTTTTTTTTTTATTATAAGCATCTTAGTAGGTGTAAAGTGACATCTCATTGTGGTTTTGTTTCATAATTCCCTAATAAATACTTATGCTAGCATCTGAGCATCTTTCCATGTGCTTACTGGTCATCTATCTTCTTTGGAGAAATGACTATTGAAGTTCAGTGTCTATTGATTAATTAGGTTATTTGTCTTCTTACTTCTGAATCACAAGTGTTCTTTATATACCCTGGACACTAGAGCCTTATAAAATATATAATTTCCAAATATTTTTTTCCATTCTATGGGTTGTGTTTGTACTTTCTCAATTATGTCCTTTGAAATGCAAATTTTTTTAAATTTTATTTTTTAACTTTACAATATTGTATTGGTTTTGCCGTATATCAAAATGAATCCACCACAGGTATACATGTGTTCCCCATCCTGAAGCCTCCTCCCTCCTCATACCATCCCTCTGGGTTGTCACAGTGCACCAGCCCCAAGCATCTAGTATTGTGCATCGAACCTGGACTGGCGACTCATTTCATATATGATATTATACATGTTTCAATGCCATTCTCCCAAATCATCCCACCCTTAATGCAAATGTTTTAAATTTTGATGAAATTTATTTTTTCCCTTTGGTTGCCTGACCTTCAGAGATATCCATGGCCTGACCCAAGATTACAAAGACTTATGCTAATGTTTTATTTTGAGAGTTTTATAGTTTTAGTTCTTACATTTTGATCTCTGATCCATTTTGAGCTAACTTTAATGCACGCCCTGAGAGAATGGTACAAATTCATTCTCTGCATGTGGATATCCAGTTGTCCAAACACTATTTGTTAAAAAGACTATTTTCTCTTCATTAAATTGCATTGACATCTGTGTTAAGTTTCACAAACCTTGACAAAGATATCCATGTCCTAATCCCTGGGGCTAATGAATGCTGCTTTATATAGCAAAAGGGACTCTGCAGATGTGGTTAAGTATTTTGTGATCCAGAGATACTCCTGGAATATAAGGTAGGCCAGATGTAATTAAGAGAGTCCTTCTAAGAGGATCACAGAATAGTCAGATACAGAAGCTGATATGAAAATGAAGCAGAAATGGTGCTAGTGGTAAAGAACCTGCCTGCCAACACAGGAGACATAGGAGAGACAGGTTCGATCTCTTGGTTAGGAAAGTCCCCTGAAGGAGGGCATGGCAACCCACTACAGTATTCTTGCCTGAAAAATCCCATGGCAGAGGAGCTTTATGGGCTACAGTCCATAGAGTCACAGAGTCGGATATGGCTGAAGTGAATTAGCACATATGCACAGCCATGGATACTGGCAGCTTCTAGAAAATGGAAGAGGAAAGAAATAGCAGATCCCTTGGAGCTTGCAGAAGGAACCACTGCTGCTGCCACCTGTGAGACTGACTTTGGACTTTTTACCTCCTGAATGGCAAGACAACTCATGTTGTTTTAAGTCATTAAATTTGTGATGATGATGATTTCTTACAGAAGAAGCAGGAAACTAATGGAACACCCTCATCAAAAATCAACTGTCATAAATGTGTGGGTTTATTTCAAGATTTCTGTTACTATTCCATTGATCTACAGGCCTGTCCTTAGGTACAACACACTATTAATTACTGTAACTTTGTAGTAAGTTATGAAATTTCAGAGAGTGAATCCTCAAAATGTTTGTGTTTTTTTTCAAGATTATTTTAGCTGTTCTGATTCCCTTGAATACTTTGTATGGTTTCAGTCCACTTAAATTTACTGAGACTGTTATGTTCCCTAACATGTTGCCTGTCCTGAAGAATGTTCCATGCACAATTGAGAAGAATGTATTTTCCAATGTTATTTGCCAGAGTGCTTGATAGTTTACCTTTTCCTTTACTAGTACTCTTTGTTTTCTCATGTAGACTTGAATTACTGTCTAGAGTCCGTTCATTGTGATAAGAAGTGCCCCCGTTAGCATTTTGTGTAGGCCCAGCCTGCTAGCAACGAGTTCCATCTGCTTTAGCTTATTTGGGAGTTTTTAAAGTTTTCCTCATTTTTGAAGAATGATTTTACTGGATATAGAATTCTTGATTGAATCTTTTTATCTTCTCCCATATGTCTTCCCATTGTCTTCCGGTCTTAATGGTATATGATGAGAACTTAATTGTTAATCCTAATAATGGTGATCATGTGTATACAATGAGTCCCTTCTTTCTTGCTCTTTTAAGATTCTTTGTGTCTGACAGTTTTTATTATGATGTATCTATGTGTATATTTCTTTGACTTTATCCTGGCCTGGAGTTGGTTGAGTTTTTGAATGTGTAGATTAATGTTTTATCACTAACTTTAGGAAGTTTTGACCTTGTTTCTTAAAAAAAAAAAGTCTTTGTTTCATCTTTCCTCTTTCCCTGGGGCTCCCATTATGCATATGTCTGTATTCTTGATAGTGTCTCATAGATTTTAGGCTCTATAAATTTACCTCCATTATTTCATTTTTTCTATTCTTCAGACTGGATAATCTCAAGCAGCATATCTTCCAATTAAATGATTCTTTATTTTTGCCTTCCCAAATATACTGTCTGGGCCCTCTAGTTAATTTTTTAATCTCAGTTTATATACTTTTTAACATCAGGTTATCGGTTTGATTCTTCCTTATAATTTCTATTTTGTTATTGATATTCTGTTTTGTTTGACACCACGCTTATATTTTCCTTGAGTTCTCTCAACATTTTTAAAATAATCAATTCAAAATCTTTGCCTAATAAATCCAACTTCTCAGCTTTCTCAGAAATAGTATCTATTCCCTGCTTGCTGTATATGGACCATACATTTTCCATTCATGTTATTGTGTGTGTGTGTGTGTGTGCATGTGTGTGCATGGTTGAAAACTGAATACTTAACCTAATATGGCAATTCTGGAGACCAGATTTCCCTACTCTGTAGTGTTTGTTGCTTTGGCTATTTATTATTGCTATTGTTTGTTTAATAACTTTTGGTAAGTAATTATCAGGAATCTGTATTGTTTACATGTCTAAAGATGTATCTGTCTAATGATCTGACAGAGATGTCCTTTAATGCTTGGCACCAATAAGTCTTCTAGTAAATGCTAAGGGTCTCTATATGTTGGAGCACACACTCAACACGCAGCTAGTTTATTTACAACTCCACCTTTGTCTTCACTTTCTGCTTGCACAGAGACTCAAGGTCTGAGCAGAGAGGGTCTTGTCAGGGCTTTCCTGAATATGTGCACTGCCCCAGGCAGGTGTATATAGCCTTTTACATTCCCGGAAAATAGTCAGGATTTTTCAAAACCTCTATGGACATCTTATCCCCTAGCCTTTCCTTTTAAATATGTAAAAAAATGAAGTATAACTAGCATATAGTATTATATTAGTTTCAGGTGTATAGCATGGCGATTCAATGTCTATATACATTTCTAAATATTCATCACAATGAGTCTAGTTACCATCTGTTACCATACAAAGTTAACACAGTATTACTGACTATATTCGCCATAGTTTATATTATATCCCAAGACACTTGAGCACTTAGATGAAGCTTAGCCACAACAGGAGGTATGATATCATAAAAGTTTGAATTTACCCTTAGACCCCAATTAACAGAAGACTGGTAGGTCTGGAGTTGTACATTTTATTCCCTCCCCAGTACATGGAATCCAAACTACTAAGCTATTTTATTGTTCTTTGTTAGTCCCTGTAAAACTTTGCACCTGAAAAAATTTGGATTCTCCTGTGACTGAAAAACTCACTTTAGCTGTATTTAGCTCCTGGTCCCTAAGGCATCATAAACATCACTCTAGGCTACTACACAGGTAGCTTCTGAAAACGTTACTGATGTATTTGTTCATTATATGACCAACAGTATTTCAAATAAAATTGTGGTGGACAGAAATAGCTTGTGGATTTATTAAAACTATAAAAGTGAAGAACCTGAGATTTATATGAGATATTGATGTAATCTTGAAAAAAGATTAACACCTTTAAAAAGAAAATGAGAGAGAGATTGAAAGAGTAAAAGCTATTGATATTCTGAAGACTATTTGTTAAGAATTTGGTGATCCTAGAATCAGCATATTGATAGGAAGCTATGTATGGAATTCTTAATACTAAGTTTGGAGTTACAGAGATCATGCACAATGCCATCTCATATACTCTGAAAGTAGAAAGTTTAATGTCAGAAATGTTTTAGAAGTCTGGTATGCTTTGCTGATTCTAAAATCTCAGAGTATTATTTTCTTTATATCATAAGATAAGCCCAGCATGGCCAATTTAAGAAGATAGATATCAAATTTCTGGATTTCTGAAATAGCTACTTTGCTGATATAAAGGAATTCATTCAACAGCAACATACAAGTAACTGACTCTCCTGTGGGAGAATTTTTTTTGTCCATGTGTGAACAATGTTTTGATCAGGATTTACAAAGAGAAAAATGCTGATTTGTGAAAGACAACATCAAAGCTGCTTTTCACTAAATGAAAACAGTAAAGATCAAAACAGATTGCAACACCAACCTGAGCCTTTGTAGAAGTCCATGTTGGCAGTGCATGACAAGCAAAAGGGAAAGAAAATTATATATGCATTAGTTAAGCTGCTATTATAATGCAAAATAGAAAAAGTAGAAATTCTTTCCCCTGGTTATTCAAAATTAACAGCTTACACTTTAGCTTGAATTTGAATTTTTCCCACCTAACTTTCAAGCAAAATACTCCCTTTACATGGACATCAAACATATGATTGTGTGAAAAAAGAGAAGGCATGGATCTGAGAAAGTTAAGTAGATTTTCTCCACCTGTCCTCTGGTTATGAGAGCTGATTCCTAAGACCAAATCCTAAGGGAATACTATAAAGCCCTGAAGCTTAATCCAAACTCCCTAAGAAGTAGCACAAGTATTAGTCACAGCTTATTAGTTATGGCAAAATAAAGAAAAAATACACAAGATTTATTATTTTTGAAGCTTATAGCACATACTGTTCAGACTAAATCTTAGAATATGGACGCAATGACAATTGGTCTTACTGCCCACTCCTCACCCCACCATGTACTTTTATTCCTCAGTCTTATGATGATTAAAATTTTGAATTTACTTAAATGCTTATCTAATTACTGTCATCTCTACAAATAGACTGTATGCTCCCTGAGGGCAGGGTTAGTATCATTTTTCTGTTTTTCATCATTGTATTCTCAATACATATCCAGTACTTCAGATTGAGTAGATAGTTTTCAAAAATATTTTAAAAAGGTGAGTGAATGAAGGCAGTCCCAAGGCTGCATGTAAATACAGCAGAAAGAAAGATTTAAATACATTTAAAAATTATAACCCAAATTAAAAATTCATTTTCAATCTGAAATCAAGTTGTACTCTTTTAGGTGACAGATCAGAAATCTTAATTTACAGAATAATAGTTCCAAAGGAACTAGTTTGGGTAAATTGATTAAACATCCATTTACCTGCATCTTGGAAATTCTAACCACACTTGAATCAACCCACCATCATCATAAAGTATAATTAATGATTGTTTAAAATCAGAAGTCACTGAACCCAAAGGGCTTTACAAACATATGAGGTGACCACACTTACTATTACTGTTTCATAGATAGTATTAAAATTCATACATTTGCCAGGTCTAAATTATATAGGTTAATCAAAAGAAGAATATTTTTGGCTTAGAGATAGTATAAGGATTAAAAATCCTTAATGATAAGAAGCTAAAGAAAATCTCTAATGTTAGAAAATACCTGTTTTCAGGATAACAGCTAGATACAATTAACTCAGAGTTAAGTGCTTAATGAACAATGAACAATGTTCACGTGATTATTTTATTGCACATTAGAATCACTCTTTGGAAATGATTTATGTACTATTTTAATATTACTACCAAATCATGATGATGACTGCCCATGGATGGAATTTAAATCAATGAACAGAGAAACTTGAGTGTATTACTTCTTTTACTCTAGTTTTTGTGCAGATATCCTACACGTTTGACTGTCCAGCATTAGAGTTCCAGGTGTAGGATTCTAGGCATATAGCTCCATGGTCCAAGGATTGCTAAAACTTCAGTTCACTGCACTTCCAGAGGAAGTTTGTAGAAATATGTGTAAAAAAACAAACATACTATTAACATTAAAGACCAAGAATTCTCTCCACGAAAATAATAAGTAATTTTTTTACATAGATGGTTAAATTTCTATAAGGCAATGCATAAAAGCATCAAAAGTACCTCTTTTTTTTTTTTTTATTCCCAAAGATGCATACTGAAGATGTATTCCAAAGTATTGTTAAACATGTTAGATATGGGAATCTTACTGTACTCTGAAGAACTAAGTTGTTCTCCAGAAATTACAATTATTACTTTTTGTTTTTCTGCTTTAAAAAAAATATTGGTTCTATAATTATTTAACTTCTGGCTAAAATATATAAAATTTTGAGATATTTTAACAACTTTACCTCTATTTGCAGCTTCCACTTTCTCCTTGGCTTTATTTAAATTTTTAATGGGAGTATAGTTGATTTACAATGTTGTGTTAGTTTCAGGTATACAGCAAAGTGGATCAGTTATACAACTACTTTTGGCTACCTCTGGTTTAAATACTACTATCACATACATGGTTAAAGAAATACTGCTTAACATTCCCACTGGGCCAACTCCATTTCCACATGTCTAAATACTATTCTTTCTTTAAAGATCAATTTAGGTCTTGCTTTCTTTTACCTTAAAAATTCCAAAACCTGTGCCTCCATACTATCCTGAATTCCTGAGGCTCAACAGATTTGATTTTTAAATGCATATGTTCTATATCCTTAGATGAAGTCCAAGTCTATCTTGAGAATGGGATCCATAGCACTTCCATTACACAAGTTCAGACCAATTCATGTGACCACTCAAAATATGGCAGGGCTCCTATTACCCTTAGAAACCATACCTGTGGTTTCCTCTTCCTCATGGCCCACTGAGCCTTAAGTGACCCCACCCTGCCATTTGCCTAAAAGTATCTCCAACTTTCTCCTTCTAGCTCATTCAACTCCAGCCATACTACCCTTCACACACAGAAAATTTCCCCTTAAGTTATGCATTTATTTGGTATTTGGTGCACAGTGGTAAGAATGAATTAGGTATTATACACATTTTCAATTTGAGATAGAAAAGCTTAATGAAGACACAACTCAAACATGCTACCTCTTTCCTTAGAGTACCTGTTTTTTGTTGTCTCCTCAAAGACCAAACAAGGAAAAAAAAAAATCACCACATTGCCCAGGAATCTCATCAGTGTTATTTTTCAAAGAATACAATTCCTAGTTGGTCATAATACACTATTCAACACCCACAGTGACATAAAAGAGATCGTTACACACTATTTAATAGCCACCAATGACATCTAAAAAATAGATGTACTGCTGTTAGAACCCTGGTTCTCATTAATCTCCTGAAATTCTCCAAAAATAGGTAGGAAGGCAGAAAAGGAAATGACTCTTTCTATTTGATGGTACAGAAACTAAAAATGGAGGAATAAGCTCGGATCAAAGGCAAAGGGGAAATGGAAGGACTGGGAAAATAATCAGTGTTTCAAACTCTGTGGAAATCAAAGTTGGAACAAAACAAGCTACTTTGCCAACATTGTTAACTGTGTGTGTGTGCATATGTGTGTGTGTGTGTGTGTGTGTGTGTGTGCCTGCATGCACATCCATGCATATGGGCACATGTGTGAGCATGAGTGCATGGACAGAGTTATTTAACATATACTTTGAAAATATTTGAATAAACAAGAGTGATATAGGAAAGAGAAAGTGCCAAAGATTGGAGCTGACAAATTAAGTGTTTAGTCAAAGTTTTTGTTGTACTTCCATCTAATGAGAGAACCAATCAGGCAGTCAAACAAATAACATGATCAGAGGCAAACTGCTGGTGCTGAGTCTAATCAGATGCAACTTGCTGAAATCTCATAACTTAGAAAGCCCAGTGGCAGCCCAGGCGTAGGATGGGCATCCTATGACTATATTAATACAAATATACTAATCTATCTGGGGGATTATTACTTCCTTCTAGTGCAGGGAGCTTATTTACATAACATTTGAAATATGCTGCTTTGCATATCAGTTGACTGAGTCACTAAACAAAGCCTGTGTTGGAGTGGGAGGTCTAAAACAAACAAGGCAAAATCTGAAACAATAACAAAAACAACTAATGCTTCGATAGCTTTGCTTAACTTTTAGCTATCAGAAGGGCAAGGATCTTTTTTTTTTTTTAATTAGGGTGCTGAGATGAAGAAGTTAGTGGATTAAGGTAAGTCTGAAAGTTGTATAATAACATAACAGAGGAGTTTTTATTCATCTGAATATAAAGAGATGTAGATTTAATCAGAGTAGGAGTAACAGGTTTTACTCTGTATTTTACTTATTTTCTAAGACAATATTCTGGACAGTCATGTTATAGGGAATTGGAACATTTCTAATACTAGAGGAGTGAGCCAAGAACAATGCAATTTAGAGAAACTAAATTAGCATTCAGAAGTCATTTATACCCATATCATATTATATATATGATATGTTTGAATTTATATATATATTATAGATATGCCAGATAGTTATACCATATATATATATGTATGTATGTATATCTTATCCAAGAAAACAAAGTGAAAGTCGCTCACTCATGTCTGACTCTTTGCAACCCCATGGACTATATAGTCCATGGAATTCTCTAGGCCAGAATACTGGAGTGAGTAGCCTTTCCCTTCTCCAGGGAATCTTCCCAATTCAGGGATCAAACTCAGGTCTCCTACATTGCAGGTGTATTCTTTACCAGCTGAGCCACAATGTGAGCAATGTGTGGGTCAAATACTCACTTCCCCATCTTTTAACCCAAATATTTTAAGATGTATGGATTAAATTTTTAATATCAAAATCATGGTTTATTCACTATTTTGATTCATTATTTGTCATTAGAATTATTTGTCTTAATCACTATGGTTTTGTTCATACAGTCACTTGCTAGCAAGTTTATGGACTTGTTTTCATCATGTTCAGTTATTATAAAATTTCTAAATCATTCATCATTTAAAAAACACAAGTGTTTCAATGCCATTGAAACATGTATAATATCATGTATGAAACAAGACGCCAGTCCAGGTTCGATGCACGATACTGGATGCTTGGGGCTGGTGCACTGGGACGACCCAGAGGGATGGTATGGGGAGGGAGGAGGGGTTCAGGATGGGGAACACATGTATACCTGTGGCAGATTCATTTCAATATTTGGCAAAACTAATACAATTTTGTAAAGTTTAAAAATAAAATAAAATTAAAAAAAAAAAACACAAGTGATATTGTAAAATCCTACAGATAAGAGCAGAGTTAAAATAAGAAAGAGAAATGAAGATGCAAGGAGAAAGTCAATCATACTCTGTACCTGGAGACAAACTCTGAGGGATGGGAAAAATGTATTTAGTCTAAATTTCACAACCAAACATTTTAATTGTTTATAGAGAAGCATTTAATTCCATGTATTCTCTAATAAGAAAATCCTACTTCCAAGGTATTAATTTTTCCCCAAAGGCTGTGATCTCATTGAATTAAATCTAAATTAAATGTGCTTTATAGGAACTTAGTAAATTGTAAAACAAATAGAATCAGAATAATCTAGAATAATTCTATTTTTTTCTTAATCTAAAAGTTTTACCTTTTCTATAATTAGAGTATCTCTAGTTTCTTCAGTAATTAGTAATAGCAAAGATCTAAGAATTGCTCTTTTAGAAGCTAAGTCAGTAATAGCTTCATCTGTTTAGAAAAACATCCTTTATTGGCATTTGATATGCAGAGAAACTAGCAAAATACATTTGATCAAGATGGTTCTAATGATCCCCCAAGACACGGATTCAAAATGGTCCTAAAGTTAATTGCATTCCCCAAACATTTACTGACACTTAATGTGGCCTCAATATCAGGCTAAGCAATTAACTTGGTAAATCAGAGCTCCTAACTTCACTTCTTCAAGATTCAACTCCAAAAATACAATTAAAATGAGTTCTTCCTTTCAAGTACACCTTGCTCTGTCAAATACACTCTCTCTGTTTATTTTATAGGAGTCTAATCATCTCTATTTGGTTCTGAGTCCTAGACTAGAGCTCATTTCTCTTCCAAGAAAGCACTACTTGATATTCTGTGAGCAAAATATCACAACCCACCCAAAGTCTACATGTCACTCCAGGAAGACACTTTACCTACTGAGAATATAAAATGAAGCTGAATTAAGCATAAGCACTAAGTAGTGGCAGAAAACCCACACACATTGAGAAGATTCAGTCTCATAGACTTCTCTTCCTCTGTGTACCTCTAACCCTTATAATTAACTGCAGGTGTATGAAATTGCATGCAGATTTAAATTGCACCTGAAATTGGCTGTCTGTAACTGGTCAGTTGTACCCTCCCAAGGGAGTCTTTGGTTAATTATGCCAATTATTAGCTAATTATAGGTATAATTAAATGAATTTCCATATGATTGTATTGCTTAAAAAACTCTAGCACAGAAACTCTGATATGAACATAAGTTTTCATAAAATTTTTCAGTAAGTGAGAGCACATCTGGGTTTTGTGCTTAAGAACTGCATTTCACACTAACAATTCTTAGTCTAGGGGCCTGCCTTACAGTCAATCATTGTTTGATTCATACCCATAGGTTTTCCAACAAAGTGATATGGCAAGGGCATCGGTGACAGAATATCTTCTTAGTTTTAGGCCTAAATGCCACCATTCATTGTAGAAAACATTATACTCTGATAAGACTGCTTTACTGATCTTCAGAATCTAAGGACTGTAAATATTTTATAGTTCAGTGTCCTTGTCAGAGGCAAGAAGTGTACCTCACTAGGTAAGTCCTTACTGCTGTGAGATAGAATGCCTATACTCCCCTAGTACTGGGTTGGCAAAAAAAAAAAAAAAAAATCATTTGTTCAGGTTTTTCTATAAGACGGTATGGAAAAACCCAAACTAACTTTTTGGCCAACCTAATAGAATTAGCTTACACTCTGTCATTTTATTTTCTGGTGATGGAAACAATGAGGTTGTGATTGCTAAGCCCATCTTTTAAGAAAAAAGTTCTAGGCTACAAAAATGCTCAGTATGATAGAAAATAGAACCCAAATATTGCCTGTTTGGGTATTTGAGAATGGACAATCTACCTGGTTAAATAGCAGAGTTCTAGGACCAATGGTGCCTGTACTCCTCTCTGTTCTAATTCCAACAACTAAGGTCTGGCCATATTATTGGTGGGACTCTATCCCTCACAATAATTCTAATCACAGGTCCTATTCTCGTTCCTGTATGCTTTAGTCAACTTTGTGCTTTCAGTTCAGTTCAGTCGCTCAGTCATGTCCAACTCTTTGCGACCCCATGCCAGGCCTCCCTGTCCATCACCAACTCCCGGAGTTTACCCAAACTCATGTCCATCGAGTCGGTGATGCCATCCAACCACCTCATCCTCTGTCATCCCCTTCTCCTCCTGCCTTCAATCTTTCCCAGCATCAGGGTCTTTTTAAATGAGTCAGCTCTTTGCATCAGGTGGCCAAAGTACTGGAGTTTCAGGTTCAATATTAGTCCTTCCAATGAACACCCAGGACTGACCTCCTTTAGGATGGACTGGTTGGATCTCTATGGAGTCCAAGGGACTCTCAAGAGTCTTCTTCAATACCACAGTTCAAAAGCATCAATTCTTCAGCGCTCAGCTTTCTTTATAGTCCAACTCTCACATTTATACATGACTACTGGAAAAACCATAGTGTTGACTAGACGGACCTTTGTTGACAAAGTAATGTCTCTGCTTTTTAATATGCTGTCTAGGTTGGTCATAACTTTCCTTCCAAGGAGTAAGCGTCTTTTAATTTCATGGCTGCAGTCACCATCTGCAGTGAGCTTCCTGAGGTCCTTCTTCTGCATCCTGGCCCCTCAAATCAGACCTGTGATATCAATCACCAGGAGTTTCCTTAATGCTGCCTCTTTGGACCTCCTAATTTTCCCCTCAGTGGTATAACTCATCTTCCTGTCTGAGAAAATAAAAGAGTTTGGTGCTAAAACAGCATCATTATCCAAGCAAAGTCAATGAAGCGTTATCTTGTCATTGGAAGGCTCATCTGACAGATCCAAGAAACATCATTTCTACTGCAGTTTTGTCTCATTTCAGGCATGCTCCATCAACACCATCTTCAGGAACAAGGGCATCAATATGAATAGTGCATTTTGTCACTGAGAAATATGGTGAAGCCTGGCAGATCTTTTAGCCATGTGCAGCAACATCCTCATGCAAATGTCACACATGGCATAATAGATCAGACTGCAGCATCTTTGTGGTCAAAGGAAAAGCTGTAAACCTATGAAACATTCACAAATTTTAATAAGGTCTATAGTCAAAAATACTTGTGAGATTGCATATATACATACATATATATATACATATACCACGTTTCTTTCATAATGTGTATTCATATATAAGTTCTGAGACTACCAGAAAGAAACACATTTGAATTTGTTAAAATCCATGTTTCTCCAACTTATTTTAATACAGAATCCTTTGGGAAGCAGAATATCTGATAATAGCCTTTATAACATCCCTGGAACATGCTCTGAAAAACATTCAAAAGTTCCATTTGTAAACACGGTTGACTCATTTTGGGTCCCTCGAGCTTCTTTATCCATTATTTAGTCCACAATTGATGACTACAAAGGGCAGAAGAGACAAACGCATCTCGACACTAATTGCAAAAGCCACAGTAGGATTCTGATTTTTTCCTACAGATCTGCAGTTTTAAATGCTAATCCTCCCAGGTATACTACAGAACATGCTGCATAACTAACAGTAATTTTTTCAATTAACAGTCAATATTTAGAGGGAGAAGTTAAAATTTTTTAAAAAGCTCCTTTCCACTTAATTTTTCCATGAACTACTTAAAAGGCACTTTTCTCCCTTTTAATGTTAATTGAATGATCATCTACTTGTCACTCAAATTTGAACCGTGTGACAGGACACTTCTCTAAGTGCTGCCATGTAGTCAGAAGGCCACACTCTAAGCCCACACATCTCTTTTCTCACCTCTCATCTCAACCACAGCAAGAAAAGTAAATGTGATATCTAATGGACAGTGCTATTCTCCTGATGGTTAAAAACATCCTCTTCTAAAAGCTTCAACTTTCAAATTGAATTTCTGAAGTTCCTATGTTTTTCTGAGCACAGATGCACTCAAGATGAAACAGACTTGTCGTTACCAAGGGAGAGGTGGGGAGGAAGAGGAACGAACTGAGAGTGTGGATTAGCAGATGCAAACTATTACATTTAGAACGGATAAACAACAACATCCCACTCTATAGCATAGAGCGAACTATATCCAATTTCCCAGGATAAACTATTACAGGAAAGAATATAAAAAACAAAGGGATATATGTGTGCAACTGAGTCACTTTGCTATACAACAGAAATTAGCACAACATTGTAAATCAACTATACTTCAATTAAAAAACAAAACGGAGTGCCGGGAGCCATCTCCCGGCACATTGCATATTGAGTGCAGCACTTCTACAGCATAATCTTTCAGGATCTGGAATAGCTCAACTGGAATTCTATCACTGCCAGGAGCCAGCGTGAGGAACTCCGCCCATGGCAAAGGTCATGAGGAAGGAGGCTCGGCACAATCAAAGGCGGGATTGAGCCTCAGGAGTCCCCCTGGAAATTCTTGAGCATCTACCCCCAAACCAGAGCCTGCCTACTTTCTGCTTTGTGCTTTCACCTACACCTCTGACTTTACAGGGGGCTGTCCCCCACTACCTCACTCTGAAAAAAGAGTTAGCTTACAGCTCCAGCTAATAATTCCTGGGTGTGACAGTGTTTCAACCTACAAACTCCTTCGGAAGTCCTCTAGCCTGTCTGAATAGGTTTTTCCGGCCACATGTGATTGCTCAGAGCCTCCCAACTGTGAGAGGCATGAGATGTTCTAAACTGTCTAAATACAGAGTCCTTTGAGCAGTTAAAAGATTGATTAGAAATTGTATTGGTGAAGGGTTTTTCACTTGTTGGGCCAATGTTTGCTGCTAAGTCTCCATATCCCTTACCTGCTGTGTCCCTGGCAGTGTATTGATTCATATAATTGGTGTAAGTAGTAGCTTTAATGTTTGTAACCTTGGACCCTTGAGTTAATTCTTTTTTGTTGTAGCCCACCACACCTTTGCCCTATAGGAATGCAACTTTAATGCTTTTGGAGGGTGGCACCTGCCTAATCACCTTTAGAGAAAAATAAGTTTTCTGAAGAAAGGGTCTTAAAATGTTAACAGGCCTCTGGGCCAGAAGATGATGCAAATCATCTAAACTTTTGCATATGATAAGTTAGCAGGAAGAAAGCCTGGCTTACTGCATGACTCTACCCCTTCCCCTATTATCCTCTATGCATAACTTAAGGCATAAAAACTACTTTGAAAAATAAAGTGCGGGCCTTGTTCACCAAAACTTGGTCTCCCCATGTCGTTCTTTCTCTCACCTTCTGGCTGAATTATTCAGCCTCTTTTCTCCACTGAATTTCCTCACTGAGCTATCCTCATTCTATTACTCTTTATATCTTTGATGAATATTTAAATAAATAGGTTGCCGATGCCATCTCTCCTTCGAATACCCTGGATCAGCCAGGGCTGGACTCCGGCAGCGGAGGATTCTAAATTCCTTAAAATATCCAGATTCCATGGATATTCTATACTAGCCTGTTTTTACTGCTTGCTTATTCTTCTCCTTCAAGGCCCAACTCTTACTTTACTTCCTTTATGAGGCTTCCCTAAGCATAATGAAATTATTTAGCCTTTATCTTTCAAACAGTCATTAGTCCCTTAGCACAAACAGGCCTTATCTTGTTAAATAAACCTTAGGTGAAAGAGCTAATTCCCCAACTGGATTGAAAAGCCTCACTGTGTCATTATATTTCTAATGCCTGTCACAATGAATCATTCAATCTTTTATTCAACACATATCTATAGAGGACCTCATTATATAGTAGTGATCATATCTCGATCACTCATAGTCCAGTGGAGAAAATGATGGAGCATGGGTGGGTGACGATCATGGAAAAACAATTCATAAAAGTGAAAATGGTTTCAAAAAGAAAAAGGATTCTGTTATAGTGGGGAAATCCTGGAAGATTTAACTTAACCTCTATTACTAGTGATAGGGCTTCCCAGGTGCTTTAGTGGCAAAGAACCTGTCTGCCAATGCAGGAGACATAAGAGACATGGGTTTGATCCCTGGGTTGGGAAGATCCCTGGTGGAGGGCAAGGCAACGAACTCCAGTATTCTTGCCTTGAGAATCCCATGGACAGGGGAAACTGGTAGGCTACAGTCCATAGGGTCGCAGAGTCAGACATGACTGAGGTGACTTAGCAGGCATGCATGCTATCACTAGTGATAAATGGGGATTTGCTAAAGAGTAAAATGAAAGATTTTGAAGGTGAAAATAATTACATGAATGAAAATTTAATGACTGAAGATAATCGTATGCTCAAGGAATGCCAAGAATTTTCCGTGTGGCTGGAATGTAGCAGATGGAGGAATAACAAAATGCTAGAAAGAGGAGTCTAAAAAGTGCCAAACAGCTGAATGTTTTATGTGCCATCCCAAGCAGTGTGCTCTTTACCCTGTGGACCAGTAGGTCTTGAACTTTGGCATTCACTCTAGAAAGTCTTAAGGATTCTAAGGGAGGAGGTCTACAGTGGATTCCAGGAATATACATTTGCAACATCTCTGGTAGTTCTGATTCAGGTTGTCCACAGATGACATCATGAGAAGTGCCATGTGTGTCAACAGGAAACCTAAGGGGGTTATTAAACAGGCAGCACTCAGGCTGCATTATGCTGGGAGGCTTAATTTTCCATTGCTAACAGACTTTGACATTAGATCAGGCAAGAAAGGTAAATTTTAATGATAAGGATTATAAACAGCTTTAGTTCCTTGCTATCATTCTTGCACAAAACAAGATTGTACCTGATGATCTATAAATAGAGGTACTGAAATATCTTTTGTTTGATTCACAATATTCTAGCATCTGTCATTCTTACCTTGTTATACAATATACTATCCTACTTTGGAGAAGGAAATGGCAGCCCACTCCAGTCTTCTTGCCTAGAGAATCCCAGGGATGACGGAGCCTGGTGGGCTGCCATCTATGGGGTCGCACAGAGTCTGACATGACTGAAGTGACTTAGCAGCAGCATACCCAAAACATATGGAGAAGGCAATGGCAACCCACTCCAGTACTCCTGCTTGGAAAATCCCATGGACGGAGGAACCTGGTGGGCTACAATCCATGGGGTCGCTAAGGGTCAGACATGACTGATCGACTTCACTTTCACTTTTCCCTTTCATGCACTGGAGAAGGAAATGGCAACCCACTCCAGTGTTCTTGCCTGGAGAATCCCAGGAACGGGGGAGCCTGGTGGGCTGCCGTCTCTGGGGTCGCACAGAGTCGGACACGACTGAAGTGACTTAGCGGCAGCATCCTACTTTAAGAGCTTTCTTGGTGGTGCAGTGGTAAAGAATCTGTCTGCCAATGCCAAAGACGTGGGTTCAATCTCTGGTCCTGGAAGATCCCTGGAGCAGGAAATGGCAACCCATTCCAATATTCTTGCCTGGGAAATCCCATGGACAGAGTAGACTCGCAGACTATAGTCCATGAAGTTCCAAAGAGTCAGACATGACTTAGCAAGTGCAAAACAACAATCCCACTTTGGCCTCATAAAAACCCTAGTAGGTAGTTCTTACTATCTCTAAGGAAATAAGGGCTCCAGGAGTTGAAATGACATGCTCATTGTATTGTATGTTACCCAATACATACATGATAGGAGTGTAGATTAAAATCTAGGTCTGTCTGACTCCTTTCTCTATGCCATGTTGCCTTTCCAAATAACTGCAAAATAACTTTCAAAATACGCAATGAGATGCAGCAGACATCAGTTTTGTGCATGACAAAGCTTAACATGAACTTGATATTATTAAAGTTTAAAAATACAGGTATCCAATTTGCTTATATCAGGACTGTCCTTATTGCAACCAGCAAAACCTCAAGCCTAAATGGTTTAAGCAATGTGGGAATGTATTGATTCTTAAGGCTGAGAAGTCCATGATAGTCCATGATAGACCAGGTATTACTTGATTCAGGAAACTAAAAATAACTCTAGAAACCAGTTTCTCCCTCCTCATCTCTTGGCTGCTTTTTCTTTGTCTCCATGTGTAGCTCCACTCATCATGGCAAGATAGCTTCTTCTAGAGCTCCAGCCTCAAACCTTCTAAAGTTCAATCTAATGAAAGAGAGCACATTTTTCTCCCCAGCATTCTCTGTCAAAGATCAACTGTAGTTCTTACTGGGTCATGTGTCTATCCCTCAGTCAACCCCATATCCAGTGTTACTCAGTACTCTGATTCTCCATGTGGGAGTCTACTGTTTACCTGTGGGTCCAGCATGGAGTTGGGCAAATATCTCAAAGAAGTAGGGGAAAATTGTTGTTTGAAGTAAAATTGGGGTTTCAACTTTGAGACAACACTAGCAAATAACTACCGTGTTATTAAAGAGCAAGTTAAAGAGCAAGTTAACTGACTATGGTTTTATATTTTCTGACAGAATCAATTACACTCTTTGATGAATTTGGGCTTTCCTGGTGTCTCAGATGGTAAAGAATCTGTCTTCAGTGCAGGAGACCTGGTTTCAATCCCTGAGTCAGGAAGATCCCCTGGAAAGGGAATGGCTACTCACCCCTGTATTCTTGTCTAGAGAATTCCCATGGCAGAGGATCCTGGTAGGCTACAGTCCATAGGGTCATAAAGACTTAGATGACACTTTCCTAAATTGCCCTTTTCCCTCAGGATCACACACCACCAAAATAAATAAAATATATTTTAGCAAAGAATGTGCCTTTAGATGGACTCTCTATACACACACACTTATCTATAAGACGCCTTTGTTCATATTAATTAAATCCATTCAAATAAGATTACTCTGTAAACAACTGATTGAATTCTGTCATTTCATTTTCAAAATAACCCACTGATCAATCGAACACAAGCACTTTAAAAAAATTTAAATTAATGTGTGTGCACATAGAGCTACAATCATTCCTCAATCAAAATTAATTCTTTAATCAATACTTCCTTCTAGCAATTCATATCTTTTATTATTTTTCCCAAATCACTCATTTCTATAAAGAAAGTGGAAGGTTTTTAGTGATCAAACTCTTTGGTGGATTGTTTCAGTTTGTTTCAGAATTTTGTTTCAAAATTTCTGGGCATATTTCTCTTCTGCAATATTTTATATACTTCTGAGTATAAGTATTAATTTTCAACCTGCTAATTCTTCAAACCACAGTTCAAGCCTCTAAGACACCACCCTTCTATACTGAGAGCCCCTTATTCCAAAAATTTAGCAGTGTGCCACACTGAAGTATGCGTACCATAATAATAAAATTAATTACACAAACAAGATTAACTAAACTAAAATAACAGTTTATTCCTGCATCAAGTGAAAGCTCATTGAGGTCACAGCTCTGATTTTTCAGCCTCCAGAACAGTGTCTTATAAATAATAAAGCTGGTTGAATGAGTTAAGATATATGTCATATGGTAACTGAGTCTTTCATATTTTCAAAAAGTTGATTTTGCTCCATCCTTCTGGATGAAAAGGTTAGAGAGGGAACATAACAGGAGTCATTTTTCTATTCCTGCAAGGCAGAGCTTTATCCCTACTTCAATCCAGGCTATAAATGTAATGAAACTGGGGAAAGGAGAGAGAAGTGAGGCAGTGAAAACAGGCCATATGGCTGTGAATTTGGGAGGAGCTAGGTTGATGCAAATATCTGAAGCTGAACTTTGAGTGCCTAGAACCAAAGACCAGGGACACGAGAGGAGGTACTGATAGACTCAGGAGGAAGGGGCTGACTGGTGCTCCGACTGTAACAACTGGGTGAAGCTGGCTATTAAGTAATTCCTAAATTGGGATGCATGACTGTATTACAAGCTAGGAGCAGAGGCAGTCATTTGGTTACACAGACACCTACTTATCCAGCCCCCCCTGACTCATTAAATACTTATACACGTGTGAACTCACCAGAAGCTCTTTGCTCTCCAGCTCTTCTTCCCATTAGTTGCTCCTTCCTGACTATAATATTTCCATTTGTAAGCACGGTAGATCATGAAATATTGGTATAAATGATATTTAAACAAATTAAAATGCACTATTATGTTGGCCAAGTGTGGCCCACATCAATCAACACAACAAATTAGAAATGCAAAACACTACTTAAAGCTGCATAATGACAGAGTTCTTTAAAATTTGTCCCTGAGCAGCAGTTAGGAGTTTCAAGAGAAGAGAGAAGAATTGTACATGATTGGGAAATGGATAAATAAGTAACCAGCCTTGCAAAAGGGTTTGCCTCATGCAATGCGTGCTCCAAAGACATGCCAATAAGTTGCTTGCAAAATGAGAAGAGATTTGCTGCTACCAAGGAAGTGAAAGTTCTCACCTCAGATGTCATCTGGGGCTGTGGTTCTCTTTTGTGATGCTAAGAATTAGAATCCACCGAGATGTCTGTGGTCAGTGACATAGAGTGCTAGAAATTGTGTATGGTGTCTATTTTGTTGTCACTTTAGGGGGTCATGTTCTAAAACTCTCAACTGGAGAAAAACACACAATCTGAAAGTTACCAGTTAAGTTTAATTAGGAGAACTTACAGAAGACGAGACGCTGGTAGATAGTC
>NW_011494902.1:6258465-6280455 GCF_000754665.1 Bison bison bison | reverse complement strand
CAAAAAAAACAAAAACAGTGAAAGAGTTAGTCGCTAAGTCATGTCCAACTCTTAGGGACCCACCAGGCTTCTCTGTCCATGGAATTCTCCACACAAGAATACTGGAGTGGGTAGCCACTCCCTTCTCCAGGGCATCTTTCCAACCCAGGGATCAAATCTTGGTCTCCCACATTGTAGGCAGATTCTTTACCTTTTAAGCCACCTATTGTCTCTCTGGCAATTTATATTCTAAAAACTATCTACTGGAGAAAAACATAAAGCCTAAAAGTTGCCAGTTAAGTTTAATTAGGGAAACTTATAGAAGCCTAGAGCTTGGGAGACAGCCTCTAAGATAGTTCTCAGGAACTGCTCCAAAGAGGTAAGGGATGGGCCAGGATACATAGGAGTTTATGACTGGGGAGAAACAAAAAACAAAACAAAACAAAACATGTAGTCAAATGTCAAAAAACTACTGTTAATCACAAAAACTGGGCATCTCAAGTTAATGATTTCATCATTTTTCTGTGAATGGGAAAATGCAAGACTCTGGGCTCAAGGAATTGTTCCTCAGATATGCAAATTCACTTTCTAGGGCCAGTATCCATAATACTTCCAGTCTTTCTCTATCTTGAATTCCTCTCAGGGCACACTTTCAAAGGGATGGGGAGCTGATGGCTTGATACTTACTGGAATGGCAGGCAACACTGCCTGTCTACAAAGCCATCTACTGGAACAATATTGCTAAAGAGCAGGCATATCCACTACTCTTGGTATGCTGAACCTCCTAACCAAACAACAAATATTTATTTCATACTAAGTACCAAGGGTGTGCCAAGTATATGGGAAATATAAATCAGATCCAAGTCAAGGAACAAACAAAAAGTCACACAAACAACAACCCCAGAACATGCAGTGCAAACTCCTATCTTCAATCCTGGTTGTTAACGTTCATGAAAAGAGAGAAAATAGCAAATTAAAAAAAAAATGTTATCCATAATTCAGTTGAATACAAGTTCTAGTTAAAAAGCTGGCTTAAAACTCAACATTCAAAAAATGGAGATCATGGCATCTGGTCTTATCACTCATGGCAAATAGATTTTCTTGGGCTCCAAAATCACTGTGGACAGTGACTGCAGCCATGAAATTAAAAGATGCTTGCTCTTTGGAAGAAAAACTATGATGAACCTTGACAGTGTATTAAAAAGCAGAGACATTACTTTGCCGACAAAGGTCCATATAGTCAAAACTATGGTTTTTCCCGTAGTCATGTATAGATGTGAAAGCTGGATCATAAAGAAGGCTGAGAACCAAAGAATTGGTGTTTTTTAACTACGGTGCTGGAGAACACTCTTAAGAGTCCCTTGGACAGCAAGGAGATCAAATCAGTCAATCTTAAAGGAAATCAATCCTGAATATTCATTGAAAGGACTGATGCTGAAGCTGAAGCTCTAGTACTTTGGCCACCTGATAAAAAGAGCAGACTCTTTGGAAAAGACCATGATACTGAGATAGATTGAGGGCAGGAGGAGAAGGGGGTGACAGAGGATGAGATGATTGGATGGCATCACCAACTCAAGGGGCATGACTGTGAGCAAACTCCAGGAGATAGTGAAGGACAGGGAAGCCTGGCATGCCAAAGCCCATGGGGTCACAAAGAGTCAGACAGGACTGAGTGACTGAACTGACAAGTTCTAGAACAGTGATGATATTTAAAATACTTCAGCCTCCCTGGCTGTGTAACATAAGAGGAAATATATATTTAGTCTGTCCCCTGTTCCTGACACAGAGCTCCTAAATCTTAAATCTCTTGGAGTTTTCTAGGTTATAGGAGCATCCTTTGTTCTAATGATGCAACACTTTTTGGGCTCCCAGATAGCTTCAGGATGTAGACTGGTCACCAGGGAGATGAGTCATGATTAGAAGCCTGGATTCTCAGCCCCAACTTTTGATCTTCAAGGTGGAGAGTGAGGCTGGAGGTTGAATTAACCACCAATGACCTATGATTTAATCAAGCATGCCTATGTATTGGAATTCCACAAACTCTAAATAAAGGGGATCAGAGATCTTCTGTGTTGGGGAACACATCCATGTGCCAGAGGTTGACACATCCCACCTCCAATGGGACAAGGGCTCCTGTGTACAAGACCCTTTAAGACCACACCCTAAGTACCTCTTTAACTGGCTGATCATCTGTATCCTTTATAGTAACACTCTTTATAATAAATCAGTGAATGTAATAAATCAATAAATGTTGCCCTGACTTTGATGAGGTGTTCTAGCAAATTATCAAATTTCAGTGGGGAAGGATTGTATGAATCCTCAACTTTACAGCCAAGGTAGATGGAGGGATAGGTACCCTGGAGACCCCACACCTGTGACTGAGGGACTGAGTCCTTAAGCCTGTAACATCTGACACCAACCTTGAGTAGTTAGTATCAGAACTGAACTTATAAAATACCCGATTGGTGTCCACAGAGCTGGAGAACTGGTTGGTATTATAAAAACATCCCTCATATTTGGTGTCAGAAGTATGGTGAAGAGTAACACTTTTCCTTTTGTCTAGGACACACCAATAAGGAGAATCACCAAAATATCAGAGGAAGTACCAACAGGTACCTACCCATGGCTGGTCTGTCCTAAGAGGATGGGACAACTTAAGATGGGAAGCTCACCTCAAACCACTGCACATGGATTTCCTGACCTTAGGCAGGTACATTTTTTCTCTGCACACTCGATGCTTATAAAACAGAATATAAGCTTTCTGCATGTTGGCATTGTTTCATAGTCGACATTTAATGCACAGCGGTTGACCCTCTAACCTTGGTTCCGCAAACAGAAACAAGGACATTGCAGCCACCTATTAAAACTCTAGATACTTCTGTTCTGGATTGTGTGGGAAGGTGAGGAGGCAACTTGTACTCCAAAATATCTTGAACCCCAAAATAATATACAGCAGGAAAGAAAGCAAAATCAACCATGAGCTCTAACGAGCATGAGCCCTGTTGTGCTGACTGCCAAGCAGCAAATTCCCGTAGCCCATGGCACGAATGGGGAGGAGGGGGTTCCCACATGACAAACTTCTTCATGAGTTGGAAAATGTCTCTTAGGCTAACTGCACGGCCTCCCCGTGCTAGGCTGGAATTTTTCCAGTGGCTTACCGAATATCCTATTAGTATCTCAAGGCATTCTCTTAAAATGAGGTTTTGATGCCAAATCTTTTGACATTTTGACAGTTACAAAACTCAAAACAGCAGGATTTTCCATTTGCTGCCATTGTTTGGGTTTCAACGCAGTAAACACATATGCAGTTTCACTCAGTGGACTGTAAATAGAGTTTGGATGAAATCCAGAAATTGATTAATAGACAATTGTAATGGGGAGAAAATCCATTAAAAAAACTACCTTAACATGAAATTAAACCCCCTCAATGTATTTTTTTAACTAAGAGGCATGTGTTGAAAATGTTTAGAATATGATACAGCAGTAGTTTTCTACCTTGGCTTCATATTTAGAATATAAAATGATCTTTAAAAAATGATGGTTCCCAAGCCCCACCCTTGGGCTTACAAAGAGTTTACCCTAGAGATGTATTCATAAGTAGAGATTGCAATAACTAGATCATGGGCTGACTGAAACAACATAATAGAATAACCATGTCTCAGTTAGACCATCTTGATATACTTAGGGAAGTTGGATGTATAAATGAGTGAACACATTTGGGTTCTGTGGACATGAAGAAAGGAATGGAAAGAAGAATGGCTATTGGGCAGTGGCTGGGCAACCAACTGTGCCTGCCACAGACTCTAAGTATTTCAAATGATTCTTAGACAATTTCAGAGTGAGATGGGAAACTTACCAGAGCATAGTTTGAAAGTAACAGTATTTATCATATCAATTCTTCTCCTATACTTCCTGTTCTGTGTGAGCATACAAAGTTACTGACAATGGCTCAGGAACTATGGATTGGATTCAATAATTTAAAGTCTTTGACTGTGTGGATCACAGCAAACTGTGGAAAATTCTTAAAGAGGTGGGAATACTAGACCACCTTACCTGCCCCCTGAGAAATCTGTATGCAGGTCAAGAAGCAACAGTTAGAACCAGACATGGAACAATGAACTGGTTCAAAATTGGGAAAGGAGTGCATCAAGGCTGTATATTGTCACCCTGGTTATATGCAAAGTACATCATGAGAAATGCCGGGCTGGATGATTCACAAGCTGGAATCAATATAGACAGAAGAAATATCAATAACCTCAGATATGCAGATGATGTCACCATAATGGCAGAAAGTGACAAGGAACTAAAGAGCCTCTTGATGAAGGTAAAAGAAGAGAATGATAAAGCTGACTTAAAACTCAACATTCAAATAACTAAGATCATGGCATCCAGTCCCATGACTTCATGGCAAATAGATGGGGAAACAATGGAAACAGTGACAGACTTTATTTTCTTGAGTTCCAGAATCACTGCAGATGGTGACTGGAGCCATGAAATTAAAAGATGCTTGCTCCTTGGAAGAAAAACTATGACAAACTTAGCATGTTTAACAGCAGAGACATAACTTTGCCAAAAAAATTTCCATCTAGTCAAAGCTATGCTTTTTCCAGAAGTTTTGTAGGGATGTGAGAGCTGGATATAAAGAAGGCTGAGCACCAAAGAATTGATGCTTTCGAACTGCGGTGCTGGAGAAGATTCTTGAGAGTCCTTTGGCATCAAGGACCAAACCAGTCAATCCTAAAGGAAATCAGCCCTGAATATTCATTGGAAGGACTGATGCTGAAGCTCCAATATTTTGACCACCTGATACAAATAGCCAACTCATTGCAAGAGAACCTGATGCTAGGAAAGATTGAGGGCAAGAGGAGAAGGGGGCAACAAAGGATGAGATGGCTGGATGGCATCACTGACTCAGTGGACATGAGTCTGAACAAATTCTAGGAGATAGTGAAGGGCAGGGAAGCCTGGTGTGCTGCAGTCCATGGGGTAGCAAAGAGTTGGACAAAACTGAACAACAAATCTTACCTGTAAAATCCTGTGATTCAAGACACTATGGGAAATTTCAGGTGTGAGAAGGACCAAGGCTTTCTGGCACTGAAAATATGATGGTCTCTTAAGGAGACATATCATGGACACATTTGAAGACTATACTGACAAGTAAAATTAATGTAGCAAAACTTGAACTTTGAATAAATAAAAGAAAAAGCTGTTAAAATAACAAAAGCCATCTATAATCATAGCATTCAATATCTGCACAGTGTTTTTCTGTACCCATGAATCTGAAGTGACATTTATAGAATTATACTGGTTTTAAAGAAAGTTCATCACTCCTTTGCAGATTTTTAGATTGTGGCACTTACAATATCAAACTCTACTCCTCAGTGTATTCACTGAAGACACAGTCTGCTTAGTAGCCACTATGCAGAATGTACTCTGCCATATGATAGGAATATTTGAAGATGAATAAGATGCGATCCTTGCCATCAGACAGATAAAAAAAATAGTGTGAATGCAATCATCCAGCACTAATGGTAGTAATTGGTAGGATCTTAAGTGCAGAAATGATCTATTTGGAGTAAATGGATATTGCATCACAACGTGATTCTAAGTGCTCTGTTCTGCTCTGCTGAGAGATTTCTAATCAAAACGTGCTTTGTTCTCATTCAAGTAGCAGGTGCGTTTACTACAAAACTGTGCCCTTATGAAGCTGGGTTTGTAAAAATGTCAATGACATAATACAAAGGACTGAAAAGTCCACAAGCAAAGGAGTTGCAATAAAGTTTCTAAATCACTAAGGAATTTCACTTTTGCCCCATCTCTATTCTTTCCTCACTTATTAAAAAAAAATTTAAAAAACACCTGGAATTGCTTTCTTTCTCTCACCTGAAATTCACTCAACAATTTATTAAGTAATTCCTCCATGGTGAGAAATATGGTAACCACGAAGAAAAACAAACATTCAAGGCAATCACAACACTAGGGAATTTCTGGCTTGTTATCATTCTGTGTTTGAGATAAAGGAATTGACATACATAAACTGACTTACTCCTCTGCAAAAGAAACATGTACAAAGTTAGGAATTAAGCTTACGTAATTAACTCCAGGATGCTATTAATTTAGAGCATCTGTGGGGATACCTTGGTTATTACAAGAGAGGGTTATCTGAGCTGGTCCAAAACTCAGAAAAAGATGGCCCACCTATACAGTCCTCGGACTGAGTTTGGGAGAAAGGGAAATTTACCTCCAGGTACAAGGCTGTACATGTTTATAGAGGGCAGGGCCAAGCAAGACCTAGAGTGTGCTTTATAACAGCCTCAGGATGTATTCAAGCACTGGTCATCTCATGCTCAAAAGTAAGACAGAACATGGGCTGAGGTTGCTTAACAGCCCAGGGACACATTCCTGCTAGGCGGTGTGGATGTCCTATAATTGACAAGCCCTCCAGTGGTCCCCAAGTGATACAGTGACCATATGCTAAGGAGCACTCCTGCTCTATGGGGAGCCAGATTGTCAGAGAAGCGACAAAAGCCAGGCAGATGCCAGCATCCTTCCACTGTCCCTGATCTACCAGCAACAGCCTTGCCAGCTGGCATCTCTGCCTCCTCCAGCCATGCTCTGATCACAAACAGCAAAGAGGGTTGAGATGCTCACAGCTCTGTTCCCTATATCAGGGCAGCCCTGCCAGTGAGCAACAAATGCACGGGCAGGGAAGGGGTCCAAAGAGAGGGCAAAGAGGCATGAGGAGAAGGGCAAAGAGGCAAGGGGAGAGTGATGGGCCTTCCTCTAGGCTTTTCCTTAGACAAGCCAGTGATGCACTCTGTGTGACCTATTCTAATTTAACTCTTGAGTAGTTCCCCCTACTTATCAGAGTCCCCTCTTCTTGGTAACAGAGATGGTCTCACTGCCTTCAATAGTCACAGCTTCCAGCTGGCACAATGGCCAGCATAGAGTGAAAGTTCAATAAGTATCTTTTGCTACTTTTTAATTTTTTTATTGGAATATAGTTGCTTTACAGTGTGTTAGTTTCTGCTGTAGAGCAAGGTGAGTCAGCCATACATATACATATATCCCCTCCTTTTTCTATTTCCTTCCCGTTTAGGCCAACACAGAGTACTGAGTAGAGTTTCCTGTGCTATACAGTAGGTTCTTATTAGTTATCTAAGGTGGTGCTAGTGATAAAGAACTCGATTGCCAATGCAGGAGACGTAAGAGACATGGGTTCCATTCCTGGGTCGGGAAGATCCCTTGAAGAAGGGAATGGCAACCTACTTAAGTATTCTTGCCTGGAGAATTCCATGGACAGAGGACACTGGTGGGCTATGGTCCATAAGGTCACAAAGAGTTGGACACAACTGAGGAGACTCAACACTCAGAGAGATCAAGAGTGTATATGCATCAATCCTAATTTCCTAGGCCATCCCAGCCCCACCTTCCCTACTTGTGCTATGTTTTTTGTGTGTGTGTGTGTGTGAAAAATGATGCTGTGATGATGAATTGAGGCAGAATTCCTACTGAACAAGGACTGTGACATTTCTATAAAGTAGGGCCCTGAGATCCCAGGAACGGTCCCTTCTCACCCAGAACGTCATACAAATTACTTTATTGCACATACTGTGCCTAAATGACTAAGTGCCTCTGTAGCAGTTTCAGGCCTGTGCCAGCTGTACTGCCAGACAGCAGAAACTACCACCCCACCCCAGCCCCACTCTGGGTCAGAGAAAGGGCTGGAAATTGGGGGTGCTAATGTTCTCTCTCTGTCTGACCACAGAGTTTACTAGATATAACTTTCAAGCAATTTGGAAATATATTAAAAGTCCAAGTGCTGATGATTTTTAAGCACTAATCATCCAGTATATTAAATTATCAAAAGTAATTCTGTAGAAATTTCATCAGTCTTGAGTATTATGAAAGCAATAATATATAATTGCATATAATTGCAATTTAATATGAAGCATTGCACTCTTTATTGGCTTCCTAATACATATGCTATGCTGAAGTATAAAGACAAAGATACTGAAGATAAACTTTCTTACAGCAAAGAATAGTACATGAATGGAAATCAATCAATGCATGACCTTATCGTTCTTCCAAGTGTTTCTCCTTTTACAGTCCCTACTAAGCCTTCAGACTTAGACTACTACTTGTAGTAGTTATGGGCATCTTCCTCGTACCCATTTAAAGCTCTTAGTGGAGAGCTGAAAATTAGTTTCAGTTCTGGATTCAGCTGTCTTCACGTAAGAAGAGTAACTAGTTCACTTCCTTATACCTAATTTGCTCTTCTGTTAAAAAGGGGGTGCTTCAAACATAATCATAAAGATGATAATTTTACATTCAGTGTATAGCATCTGGTGTATGGATTAGTTGTAGAATCTGTCATCATCAATTACGCAAAACAAAAGCTGGATGAGACCTTAAGAAACAAGTAATCCAAGCTCTCTTTTTTCTTCAGAGAAAAGACAGCACACTGTTAACTGATGCGCATGCCAAGTAGTGTATGACTCTGCGGCCTTATGGATTGTAGTTCACCAGGCTCCACTGTTCGTGGGATTCCCTAGGCAAGAATACTGGAGGGCTTTGCCATGCCCTCCTCCTGGGAATCTTCCCAACCCAGGGATGTAACCCGTGCCTCTTATGTCTCCTGCATTGGTAGTTGGGGGCTTCCCTTGTAGCTCAGATGGTAAAGCATCTGCCTACTCTGTGGGAGACATGGGTTCGATCCCTGGGCCGGGAAGATCCTCTGGAGAAGGAAATGGCAACCCACTCCAGTACTCTTGCCTGGAAAATCCCATGGATGGAGGAGCCCGGTAGGCTACAGTCGATGGGGTTGCAAAGAGTCAGACACGACTGAGTGACTTCACTTTTTTATTACTAACACCACCTGGGAAGCCCATGGTAACCAATATAGTACACCAAAATCATTCAAGAAAGCAGGGAGAAAAATTAAAATAGGAATACATCCTAACTCCAAGTCTAGAGATTTTTCACACAACTATTAAATGATTAAAAAAAAAAATGTTTTTAGGTTACTAAGGGCATTGGGGTTGCAGAGAGTTGGACACGACTGAGTGACTGAACAGCAGGGGTACTGCACCAGGAGGTCTCTATTATCATCTCTCTTGCCAAGTTCCTGTGACGATGCTTCAGGGCTCTCTGTCAGCAAGGAAATGGCAATTGGTATTGAAATTTTTATAGTCTCTTGCTGACATTCATTCCTTTTTTAAAAAAAAATATTTTCTTGGTCACACCACATGGCATGTGGAACCTTAGTTCCCTGACCAGGGTTTGAACCCATGCCCTTTACACTGGAAGGGTGGAGTCTTAAACCACTTGACCACCAGGGAATCCCCATTCATCCTTTGACAAACGTTTCCTTTTAAAAGTCTGAGTGACCAAGTAAAGCTACTGTTTCTATATTTTAAGTATTTATGAACTGCTTCAGAAACCATTAAGAAGATATCAAATATATAATAAGAAGGTCTAAATATATAAAAAATAGGAACACTAAGACCACCTACCTCATGGCAGATACTTTATTTTTTTGTTTCCTTTTAATGTATGAGACATTTACCTATTACTTTTCAGCCTCAAACTTGTCCTTCTAGATTCACCTCAAAACTGCTAGTACCAGGAGCCTGCAAACTTCAATTTGCAGGTTTCCTTGCTAGCAAGTTTCTGGTTATATCGTCACTTAGAATTACTCATGCTGAAATGGAAATCAGTAAAAAGTTAGACATCCTGTATCTGGTGGACAATCCTGTCAGCCAGCGGTCCCCAACCTTTTTGGTACCAGAGGCGTTTCATGGAGGACACTTTTTCCACAGACTGGGGAGGAGGGATGGTTTCGGGAAATGGTTCAGATGCAGTACATGTATTATGCACTTTATTTCTAACCTAGTGCTGCCATTGATCTGACAGGAGGTACCAGTCCTTGGCCCGCAGGTTAGTGACCCCTGCTATAAGTGGTAGCAACAGCGACACGATCAGCAGCCCGAGTTCTACTAATTAAGTGGTTTAGAAGCAGCAGTTCCATCAAGTGAAGAGACGACAGCTCCTGCTCACAGCCGCCTGCTGTGATTCTAGCAGCTTTAAAGATGACTGTTCTAACAATCTTAGGGGCAAGAATGCTGTTACGGGGATCAGTCCAGGAATGGTAGTATCCACCTATCATCTGGGTAACATCTTCTCCTTTTACTTCTCCAGCTCTTCTAATACATTTCTATTAAAAAAATAATTCTCTGACTTAAATATCAGATTGGTGTCCGTTTCCTGACTGACAATGATATTGGATTAAGATACACTTTATTTTTACAATGATGTTTACAAATTTATAATAACTTGTCAAGATTGTATTTTTACTTCCACTTTATAGATAAGAAAAATAATTCTTAGAAAAGTTATGTACCCAGCTCAATCTGGCTAGCAAGAATTAGAACTAAAGATTTGTTAGGCTGAAATACCCTTATTATGCAATGTTGCTGCTGTTAAGTCGCTTCAGTCGTGTCCGACTCTGTGCGACCCCATAGACGGCAGCCCACCAGGCTCCACTGTCCCTGGGATTCTCCAGGCAAGAACACTGGAGTGGGTTGCCATTTCCTTCTCCAATGCATGAAAGTGAAAAGTGAAAGTGAAGTCGCTCAGTCGTGTCTGACTCTTTGTGACCCCATGGACTGCAGCCCACCAGGCTCCTCTGTCCATGGGATTTTCCAGGCAAGAGTACTGGAGTGGGGTGCCATTGCCTTCTCCTTATGCAATGTTAGGCACCACTTATTTAAGCATGTTATGAACATTTTAAGTGTATTTTACTGTAATTTTGAAACAATCCATAGTAAATTTATAAGACTTGGAAATAAGACATAAACATTGCTTTTTAAGTCTCCAAATGAATTGAGCAGCACTTTGATCATTTCCCATGGGCCTGGCTTCCCAGATGTGGTAAAGAACCCACCTGTCAATACAGGAGACCAGGGTTTGATCCCTGGGTCAAGGAAGATTCCCCTAGAGAAGGGAATGGCTACCCACTCCAGTATTTTTGCTTAGAAAATCCATGGACGGGGAGTTTGGCAGGTCACCGTCCATAGGGTTACAAAGAAATGGACATGACTGAAGCAGCTTAGCACGCAGGCACAATATAGTACATATCACATATTCTGTCATATATATTAGCAGGAAAGGAGGATGCAAGGTCAATTCTAAGGTATTCATCAATTTTCAGTTGCTGTCCAGCGAGAAAACACTATCAGAAATGAAATTAGACCATTGGTCAAAGAAAGGGGGAGAAAAAGAGAAATAAAGTGAGATACAGAGGCAGAAGACAACTGAATTACTACTTTGAGACATATAAACATTATATTTTACAAAGGTAAATGGAATGGTATAGTCAAACTGTGTCTGACACAATTCACATCCCCTCTCAGAGCCTCTGGGTATGACGTGTCTCCTAGTACTCTGGCTTTGTTCATAGATTCCCCACTTCACCACTGCCTCATCTGCAAACTCAACTTGTTGTCTAGACAACCCAATTAAGCACTCGTTCCAGAACACCCTTCACACTTCCTCTAGATTTGTGTCAGTCTGTTTTCTAGAGTACATTGAGTAAGACAGAAGGCAAAGAAAATCATTCTTAAGAAAAAAATTACTTATATGAGTTAATGTTTTTTGGTCAAATTTATATCACAAGATTCTTATTAGGAAAGTTTGAAGTTGCCAATGTACATAACATATTTATGTTTACTTGCACTATTTGGATCATAGTTTTCTGACTACAAATTTGAGGATTTTATCTTTGCTTTTCTGCTCCATTGATCAAGTCTAGATTTTTACGTGAAGCTAGATTCTGTATTTTCCATTTCTCCTACCTCCAATTAAAACATCAATGCTATAGAGATGTCATGAATTTTTCAACAATTCACTTTACTATGCCCTTTCAGATATGTGTTGCAGTAAAAATTCCCAACTTTCAAAAATTCTTGACCTCAAAAAATTCATGCAGAATTGCAATGTAACTGACTGTATATTATTATTTGACTGATTGATGGTACAAAGTATGGGATGTGAATTAGAGAAATAGCATTGTTAAAAAATATGGTAAATATACCCCAATGGCTAAAGAACCTTGAGTTTTTCCAATGTATGAAAGCTTCAGGAAGACACTGGGAAATATCAGAAATCACAGTGTACACCCTTATGAGGTTCTGGCACTGCAGCTTGGACATTTTCAACTTGGTCACAGTTGTTAGTTCACCCAGTGTCAGAAGGTAAGTAACAGTCTTTGAGAACTTTTGATATTATGTCAGGTTTGTTTCTCTAATATTACGAAAGAAGAGACTGCATGCAATGGTGATTATCCCAGAATGCCTCAATTTGAATTCAGCTCTGTAATTTAGTAGCTGGTGATCATTGGGAAGTCATTTATCCTGATTTACTCATTGAAAATGAGGATAATAATATTTCCTCACAGGAATGATTTGAAGATAAAATTATTATGTGTGATGAATGTAGAACTGTGTCAGCATTAAGTTAATCTTTAAATACATAGTATTTTTTAATTATAGGCTTTTCAGAGTCTTTTAAACATCTCATGATCATTTAAAAAAATAAACTTAAATACATAAAGATTCTATGAATGATTTAAAATGATTTATGGAAACATTTAAAATAAAAAGAAAAAATTTAAATAGGTCAGAATTATTAAAAATAATCATTTCAGGACATTGAAAAATGACTAAAGGTAAGCAATGACTTGAGGGTTATTTATTTTTGAAACTGCTAATTCATTCATAAGACGTGATTTTATGGCCATAGTGCTAGATATATTTCCATTCTTTAATCTCAGGTGGCACAATCCTGTTGCTGTATCAATTGGTGTTTGCGGACTCAATTCACAGCAGGTGGCAAAACAACTAGAAATTTCTGGGAGGAAGTTTGGAAGTGAGGAAGATGTAGAAAACCTGGAAAAAATACACTGTCCACACATCCCTGGCTTATTCTTAACTACACATGCAGGGGGGGCACACCAGGGATTCCAGTGAAAACTGGAAACCTGGGGAGCACTGAGCGTTTGCCATGCCTCTGAGACCATTCGTCAACCAACACATAGCGCAGGCGACAGAGGATGGAAATCTTACTGGAGCATAATGCCTGTGTACATCACTGGTTGACCATGAACTCTGCAAGAGGTCCAAGCTCGCAAACACTGAGTAAATACACTGGGACTGTACACTGCAGGGCATACAGATTTTGCAGCTTAAATTCAGGAAATTTAATTGCCTGCCAAAACAGTACAACAATCCTCAGAATAAAAGATCACTGACATAAAAGTAACCACAACATATCATCTACATGGTTCACTCTCTCACAAAGTAAATTACTAGACATGTTAAGAAATAAGAAAGTTACCAATGCCCAGGAGAAAAAAGTCAATAGAAACTGACTTGAAGTGAATTTAGAAGACAAAGACTTCAAAGTAGCTATTCTAAATCTGCTCAAACTGAAGGAAAATGTATACGAAGAATTACAGGAAAACACATTCAAAGCATTTGAAAACATGAAAATTATAAACAAATGAATTTAAGAACAGATCAATACTCAATTAAAAGAGCAGAGAAAAAGTGCTTAAAAGAATCAACTAGAGTCTCAGAAATCTGTAATACAGTATCAAGCATTTCAACACTCTAATAATTGGAGCCCCGGAAGAAAGTGAAATAGGGAAGAAGGAAGAAAAATATTTTAACACTGATGGTCAAAAATTCCCTAATTGGTTAAAAAAAATTAACTTATGCACACAGGAAACTCAATAAACTCTAAGAGAGTGTACCTAGATACATGATAGTCTACTGTTGATACAGACTATCGTAAAATAAAGTGGGAATCTTGAAAACAGAAGAGAAAAATGACAAAACACATACAAAGTAAAAACTATATGATTAATGGCAGAATTTTCTTCAGAAAGTGGAAGCCAGAAACATTGGAATGCTGTTCAAAGAACTAACAGGAGAAAAAAAAATCAGTGAAGAATTGTACATCCAGCAAACTCATTCTTTAAAAATGAAGTGAAATAAAGACTTTCTCAAAATAAAGAAAACTATAACAAATTTGCTCCTGGGATGGCTATACTATAAAAAATACTAAAAGAAGTCCTTTAGGCTGAAGGAAAATAACACAAAATGACGACTTAGCTACACTGGGAAAAATAAAGAGCCCCAGAAATGGTAAACATAGAGTAAATGTGTAAAATACACACATACATAAACACACACACACACACACACTTCCCTTTTCTTAACTTCTTTAAGATTAAGAATTGTATAAAGCAGAATTTATAAAATTATATTTGGGGGCTTATAATACATAGAGATATAGTATACTTAACAATGCAAGGATGGGAGAAATGGAGGTACATTTGTACAATTTCCTGTTTTTTATCAGAAGTCGGTGCTATTTTATCTTAGATTATAACAAGGTAAAGATGATATTATAATCTTTAGAGCAACCACTTTAAAAATTAAAGTAATATAGTTAAAGAGTCAGTAGAGGGCAAAATTATTAAGATAAATAGATGAAAGGAAAAATAGAATAAAAAATGAATGAAATAGAAAACAAGTAGCCAAATAACATATCTAAATCAAACCATATCAATTATTATATTTATGTGAATTTACAAAACATATCAAATAATACAGTTTTTCAGACTGGACAAAAAATTCTGACTATATACTGTCTTTGGAAATGGGGTTTAAATTTTAAGATGTAAATAGGATAAAGGGATAGAAAAAGTTAAACTAACCAAACAATAAATAATAAAGAGATGGGATTGCTATACTGATAGCATACAAAATAGACTTCAAGAGAAGAAATATAATTAGAGAAAGGAATTTAATATTTAATAATAAAAGGAATAATAAATCATAAGCCTTTAACAGTTATAAAAGTAGAAGTTTCTAACCAGAGGAGTAATTGCAAAAGGGGAAGTGGAAAATGTAAGGGATAATGGAAATTTTCTAAAACTTGATCCTGGTAGCGGCCAGAACTCTTTTCACTCATTGTATAGTTAGAATGGTTGTACAGAAATAAAACAAAACTAAATAAATATATGAAAAAAGTGAAGAAACACACAGGAAGGTGATCTTAGACTACAAAGGCTGTCATAGATGTTGCAAATCTCTGGGAAATTATTTTTGATGGTGCTCCTGTCTCTGTAAATGAGTCTTCCAAAATCAATATCAGTGCTCTTACAGAAGCCTGATCTTGCCTGAAAAATAAATATTTCTCAGGTTGGCAAGAATAATTCCCTTGCCAGGTTTTCCTTCAAGAACCAGAACTTGGCCAGAACCTTCTATCATATACTAAGACAGCTGTGTGTCCTGGGAATTCTTGGTTAACCCTGCATGGAGGACTTCCCTGGTGGTCCAATGGTTAAGAATCCACTTACAAATGCAGGTGGATTCAGGAAAAGTCCACATGCTGCAGGGCAACCAAGTCCATTTGCTGCGACCAATGACTCCACACGCCCTGGAGCCTATGTTCTGCAACTACAGAAGGCACCGCAATGAGAAGCCCACACACCTCAACTAGAGAGCAGCCCCACTCGCCACAGCTAGAAAAAGCCTGCATGGAGGAACAAAGACCCAGCTCAGGCAAAAAAAAAAAAACAAAAAACAATAACCCTGCATAGAACAGAGAATTGAAGATTTCTCTAAGGCGGCAAACAAGACAAAACCTCGAGTAGTTCTGGCTCAGGACCCACTCAGATAGTTACTGCAGCTAGACGATTCTACCTTTTCTATCAAGGTGCATGCATTCTCAGCCACTCAGTTGTGTCCGATTCTTTGTAGCCCCATGGACTGTATAAAGGAGGGTATTCCAAAACTCCAAGTCCTTGAGAAGAGACAGAAGACCTGCTTTCCCAGGTCTAAGGGCGGTGCTGAGACTATACCTATGCACAAAAATTCAATTTAAATAATTTACTTTCAAAATTATTTCTTTCAAACCACTGTAATCTAAACTCAGGTCAATTCAACCTGTTACTTACTTTTCAAATAATACTTTAGGCATCTTCTTATTTAACAAATATAGCAACTATTGTATGCCAGTTACTCTTAATTGTTTGGCAAATATTAACTCTCATGAAGTAGATGCTATTTTCTTTTTTCCTATTCTAAAGATGAAGAAGCTGATGCACAGAGAAGTTTAGTAACCTGACCTTATGTACACAGCTAGTTAGCGGGGATAGGATTTAATCCCAGGGAGCATGGCTCCATAATACTTGCTCTTAATCATTATGCTATGTTAGTTAAAAGCCTATATATCCTATATAAACAGAAAAAATATCGATTGGGCTAATGCTTTCAACTTAAAACATCTTTCTAAAGAAATCTCATTCATGAAATACAAATAATTATTTTTTAAAGGATGGAAAGAAAGAGAAAAGAAAATGGATTTGAACACAGCAAGAAGGATTCAGGTTTGAAATTAATCTGCTATTCAAGAGACATTATAACTTTTCAAGGAGCTTGTGTGTGTGTGCTCAGTTGCAGTCATGTCCGACTCTTTGCAACCCCATGGACTATAGCCCGCCAGGCTCCTCTGTCCATGGGATTTCCCAGGCAAGAATACTGGAGCAGGTTGCCATTTCCTACTCCAGGGGATCTTCCCAACTGATTACCATTTATTACCTATTTCAGGCCTTTATTAAAGTCATGAGGGAGGAAGCAGAGATTGATGACTTCATGGAGGTTAAGCCACCTGCCCTAAGTCACAGAATAGCTAGTACACAGAAGAACTGACTTGGACCCCACCAAGTTTATTCCATCAAATAGCACTCCAGAAATTTTAAACCACCAAAGTCAGGGGATTTTGTTTTCTGAGGACTTTCTGGTATGATTTAAATTCTGAAAATCCCAAAGTCACAATGTGTGTCTGTGATTTGACCTCTCCCCAAGGCTGGCAATTCTTGGACTTTGTGTTGAGGTGGCTCTATTTCAGCAGTTTGAAGAGAAGCCGGAAGGAAGGACTGTTACTTACTGGCACTGGCATGAGACCCATTTGTAACTTCCCTCCCCCTGCTGTCATTGCAAGATGAAGGTTGACAAACAGGCCAGATTTTGGATGAATGAGAATACTCCATTCCTGGAGGGATTATCTATTTTCTTTACAAGGATATAATTATGTACAGTGCTGCCCTCCCAAATATCTTTAAGCCCCTCGAGTCTGCCAGCTAAGCTTCTATTGTTATTCTAAAGTAAACATGACTTTCTTCAGAGAACACCAATTATGGGATTGTCATGTCTCGCAAGCCTCTGGGGATGAGTGTGTTTGCTGAGTTTAATGTTGCCAATTCACCTTTCTTTAAATATGCTTTGTGGGACTCCTTTTTGATGCAGAGATTCTTACTATTTGCTGTCTCTGAAACCTAGGAGCCCAGCCAACTCACCATAGCTTCCAAGACATTGCCAGACAACAAAGGCTTCAAGTCCATCACCACTGAATCAGGTTTTCATTATGAGGTCATCAAAAAAAAAAAAAACAAACATAAAAGGACACTGTAGGATAAAGAGTTCTGGAGAAAAAGATGCCCACTCTGAAGCTTTATTTTGTGGTAAATGCTAATGTATGAGCCTTGTGGGCCTTCCTGACCTTCCCTCCTGAGTGTGTATCTTAGACTTTTCATTACCATCTTTCTTCTCCACAAAGCAACTTTTGAAAGTTGCTTATGAGGGAGAGCTCTGTGGTTAGACAGCTGGGTTCACATCCTGGTGCTGCCACCTGTCAGCTGTGTGACTTGGGGTGGGTTACTTGAGGCTCTGCTCCTTCATCTGCAAATGGGGGTACGGGGGCGGTGGTTGTAAAAGTCACTGGTTGTGGAGCTCTTGGCTGGTTGGTGAGCAGTGGGTGATGCCAGCTGCTGCTCTGCCATGTTATCTGATAACTTATGGTGAACTGATAATAACCAGGAGTCAAACAAAGTTCAATTCAGCCTTTTTAGAAAAATAAAAGGGTTATTTTAATGGACATTAACTGGTATTTGTATAGAAGGAAGAATTTGGTTAAGTTTTCATCCAGGAATATTATAGAAATCAAGAAGAGAGGTAGAAAATTATTGTTCTAACTAGAAAGTAGCTCTTGCAAGGGCAAAACAAAACTCCAGAGCTAATCGTCCTTGGGTACGAGTAGTAATACCTAGGATGAAGAGGCATCCAAAGGCTTTTTGTACCCACAAGTCACTGCTGAATTGTATTAAAGATAGTTCCAGCTTCTGTAAATTTGACACTTAAATATCTAACCTACATGCCTATGCTAGACATCCCTAGTTCTGGACAATCTGTCAATGTGCCACTCACCCAGCCATGGCCTCCTGACTCCTTCTTCCAGTCCAACCATTCCTTTGGAGGAATCCATTTTTTTTTCTCAGGGGCATTCTTCACAATCAATCCATAGCTCACTCTCAACAATCTCCTTATCGGGCTCTTATACTGTGGACTACTATACACCTGATCTGATCACCCCAGGGCCAAATATCAGACAACCTGAGACAGTGCCTATGTTCCAGAGCCTGCTGGAATCATTTAAGCCTGCCTATCATCCATTCTAATCCTGATTATCTGCCTTGCTTGTTGCTTCCTGTAGAAACCATCATAAAGGCTCTTGCCCACTGTCCCCCCATCTCTTCCTATACTACCTGCCAACCTTTGTCCTGTTCAGTATGGTTCCTCATGGTTTGATATGCCCCCTCCTTTTAATCAATGAAACTACTTTTTTCAATGGCAGTCATTTTTCTGATCTGCTGGCATCCTAGACATACAGTTGTCTATTCATTCACTATATTTTATAATATGAGCTATTTATCATTCATGGTTACCACACTTTGTACAACATTATCTCAGAAAGTTGGTCACAGATTATTGGTCCAGGGATGACCATGCAACATGAAACAGCCATCTACAGACTGGACACTGGCCTAGGAATTGGTCTGGTACAAAAGCTCTATGTAACCAGGCTTCCTTGACTGCAAGTGAACAAAGGAATAATGAATCCATAAACATGGGGTGATCCTACCACTGCAACCCAATGGTGGTCCTTGGACCAGTGGCTTAAGCAGCTTCTGTTTGCTAGTGAGAGCTCCAGAACCTCAGTTCCCTCCGAAAACCTCCTGAAGCAGAGCCCGCATGTAATGGAAACCCTAAGTGGTTTGTATGCTCACTGAAGCTGGAAAAGGACCACCCATGTGTAGTAGACGCGCAAGGTGCTGAACTCTGAAATCCTTCACAGTGTTTGCACAGAGGCCAGGCTTTCCATAGGCCACTCCCAACCCATGACTGATATCAGCAGGAATACCATGCAGTCCCATTCTTAGGAAATGTGGGTGCCCCTGATAGATAAATTTGGCTCAAGGACTCTGTGACAGCCTTGGTAAATTTCTTGGGGCTAGATCCTAAGATGTTGGCACCATCCTTCTTTCATTCCTTCTATACTTCACCTGGGGTCAGACCCTCATGGTGGTACAATGGCTTACTCAACACATTGCATTTCTTCTTACAGGTATTTTTCCCCAATAACTTGCTTAAGGCTTTTATTCTGTCTTAAAGTTTGCCTTTAGGATAACATACAGGTCTGTACCTGTACCATTTCAAGTGGCAGCTTTCTAGGTCTGCAGAGGTTGCAAAACTGACACAAAGAAACTGGTTGGAATTGCAGTTACATGACTGAGGAGTAGACAGATATATACACACAGATATACATGTCTCCAAATAATGCCTCACTAGCAATGCAGCAGTTTTATATATTTCTTTCCGAGTTTATGATCCAAGACTAAATACTGTACAGATGGATGTTGGATCCAAGATGACTACACAAAAATGATCAAAATATCTTCAATTTACCAAATATGCAGTGAGGATCTAATTTTTGTTTAATTCAATTGTATTTGTATTACATCAATAGCCATTTTAAGTAAAGAGAGTAATAAATACCCTTGTTTAAAGAATAGGTGTACTATGGAGAACAGTATAGAGCTTCCTTAAAAAAATAAAAATAGAGATGCCATATTATCCTGTAATCATCCAAGGAATAGACATATATCTGAAGAAAACCATAATTCAAAAAGATACATACATCTCAATGTTCATTGCAGCACTGTTTACAATAGCCAGGACAGGGAAGCAACCTAATGTCTATCAAAAGAGGAATGGATAAAGAAGATGTGGTTCATATATACAATGGAATAGTACTCAGTCATAAAAAAAGAATGAAATAATGCCATTTACAGCAACACAGAAGGACCTAGAGATTATCATACTAAGTGAGGTAAATCAGACAAAGAAAGACAAATACCATATGGTATCACTTACATGTGAAATTTAAAAACAGTACAAATGAATTTACATACAAAACATGAATAGACCCACAGATATAGAAAACAAACTAAAGGGGGTGTGGTAAATTAGGAGATTGGGATTAGCATACATACATTACTATAAATAAAATAGATAACAAACAAGGACCTACTGTATAGCACATGGACTATACTCAATATTTTGTAATAACCTATAATGGGCTTCGCTGGTGGCTCAGACAGTAAAGAATCCACCTGCAACACAGGAGACCTCGGTTTGATCCCTGGGTTGGGAAGATCCTCTCAAGGAGGGCATGGCAACCCACTCCAGTATTCTTGCCTGGAGAATCCCCATGGACAGAGATGTGCGGTGGGCTATAGTCCATGGGGTCACAAAGAGCCAGCCACGACTGAGCAACTAAGCACAGCATAGCACATAATGGAAAAAGATTGAAATTATATATATATATATATGTATTTGTATAATTGAAACACTTTGCTATACACCTTAAACTAACCAACATTATAAATCAACTATTCAGTTCAGTTCAGTTCAGTTGCTCAGTTATGTCCAACTCTTTGCAACCCCATGAATCGCAGCACACCAGGCCTCCCGGTCCATCACCAACTCCCGGAGAATACTTAAACTCATGTGCATCGAGTCGGTGATGCCATCCAGCCATCTCATCCTCTGTTGTCCCCTTCTCCTCTTGCCTCCAATCCCTCCCAGCATCAGAGTCTTTTCCAATGAGTCAACTCTTCTCATGAGGTGGCCAAAGTATTGGAGTTTCAGCTTTAGCATCAGTCCTTCCAATTAACACCCAGGACTGATCTCACTTAGAATGGACTAGTTGGATCTCCTTGCAGTCCAAGGGACTCTCAAGAGTCTTCTCCAACACCACAGTTCAAAAGCATCAATTCTTTGGCATTCAGCTTTCTTCACAGTCCAACTCTCACATCCATACACGACCACAGGAACAACCAGGGCCTTGACTAGACAAACCGTTGTTGGCAAAGTAATGTCTCTGCTTTTTAATATGCTATCTAGGTGGGTCATAACTTTCCCTCCAAGAAGTAAGCGTCTTTTAATTTCATGGCTGCAATCACCATCTGCAGTGATTTTGGAGCCCAAAAAGATAAAAGTCTGACACTGTTTCCACTGTTTCCCCATCTATTTGCCATGAAGTGATGGGACCGGATGCCATGATCTTCTTTTTTGAATGTTGAGCTTTAGGCCAACTTTTTCACTCTCCTCTTTCACTTTCATCAACTGGCTTTTTTAGTTCCTCTTCACTTTCTGCCATAAGAGTGGTGTCATTTGCATATCTGAGGTTATTGATATTTCTCCCAGCAATCTTGATTCCAGCTTGTGCTTCTTCCAGCCCAGCGTTTCTCATGATGTACTCAGCATAGAAGTTAAATAAGCAGGGTGACAATATACAGCCTTGACGTACTCCTTTTCCTATTTGGAACAAGTCTGTCGTTCCATGTCCAGTTCTAACTGTTGCTTCCTGACCTGCATATAGGTTTCTCAAGAGGCAGGTCAGGTGGTCTGGTATTCCCATCTCTTTCAGAATTTTCCACAGTTTATTGTGATCCACACAATCAAAGGTTTTGGCATAGTCAATAAAGCAGAAATAGATGTTCTTCTGGAACTCTCTTGCTTTTTCGATGATCCAGCAGAT
>NW_011494902.1:6228174-6258365 GCF_000754665.1 Bison bison bison | reverse complement strand
ACCAGCTTGATCATCTGGAAGTTCACGGTTCACATATTGCTGAAGCCTGGCTTGGAGAATTTTGAGCATTACTTTACTAGCGTGTGAGATGAGTGCAACTGTGCAGTAGTTTGAGCATTCTTTGTCATTGCCTTTCTTTGGGACTGGAATGAAAACTGACCTTTTCCAGTCCTGTGGCCACTGCTGAGTTTCCCAAATTTGCTGGCATATTGAGTGCAGCACTTTCATAGCATCATCTTTCAGGATTTGAAATAGCTCAACTGGAATTCCATCACCTCCAACTATGCTTCAATTAAAAAAAAAATTTGAAGTTTCTACTGTTATTGTGGGGTTAGCTCATAAAGGAAAAAAAAATAGTTAATCTATGTGGATTAGATGGGAGGGAAATAATCCAACACCAACCTTAGAAACTGATCTCTCAGAAGCACAATAGGAGTTGATGGAGAATGGCGAGGATACACTTAGATTAGTTAGATACAAGAAAGACTATCATCTTCTAGATACTACACAGGGAAAAGAAAACACTGTATCCCATGTATTAACATATATACCTCTAATCAATTTCTGCAGTATTCTAAGTGAAGTGAGAGTTGCTCAGTCATGTCCGACTCTTTGTGACCCCCTGGACTGTATAGTCCATGGAATTCTCTAGGCCAGAATACTGGAGTGGGTAGCCTAAGAATAGTATAAATTCATCATCTTGAACATAAATATTACAAATGATGACATATGGAGTTACAGATCTTGTCCAGGGTGAAGATTGACCAGTAGTCTTCAGAATAAAACTAATTTGAGGATAAGGCATGCTTAGCATCATAAAGGTAACAATCACTGCCCTGAATGAATCATCCCTAGGGTCTAATTTACTTCCTTTTTTGCCACATTTTTCTATACCCTGTAAGTAGATGTCATCTCTAACAGGGGAGAGAACCAGGGTTCATAGAAGTTATGCAACCTGAATGAAAATGATGCACCAAGCAAGTAAGTAATCTGGAATTTGAAACCACTGAAACCCAGGGCTGTTTTTATTACTCTCCATATGTTTTGCTTAATATTCTTCCCATGAGAAAAATATAAACATAAAATTTAAAAACTGTACTATATACATGTACAATTTTCAAAATACTTTCATATGTCTGTGCTCCCCAACCCACAGCATGATTAGTACTGAATGTAAAGACAAGCTTAAAATGGGGAATATCTTTGATTTTAAGCCATATAGTAGAAACTGAAGCAAAAATGATGGTGACTGAAAAAAAGGGCATGAGGAAACCTTTTTTGGGAAGAACATTCTACATATTTCTTCTGGTGGTAGAAATATTTAGCCTTTGCATTAAATGGCAAGACTATTACAGTTGGCAGTTACACAAGTGTATGTGTTTGTCACAACTCACTGACCTGTACTGTACACTTAGGAATGAATTTCATTATATATAAATTAAATCTCTAAAGTTGGTATTAATAATATCACTAAAAAAAAAGTCCCAGGGTTACAATAATGGTAACACTTGAAGATTATATTTCTTTCTGGATGCATAAATCTCTGCAAATAGCAATGACAGAATGAAGTTTTACTTAAAAATGTGCATTTTCTCCTGGCTGCTTCTTCAAAAAGATTTCTTACTGTTTACAGCCTGTTATTATATAAAATATATAATAATGACTCTCATCCTGTAAAAATGACATAGGGATTTTTTTTTCATGATTGTATTGTATTATGTGAATATACACAATTTACATGATTTTCTTAGAACTCTAAGAACATAAATTTTTCAATTTGAAAATAATATTGCCAACCACGACCCACGTAGTCGTAGATATTATACAGGGCTGAGATTGACTAGAAGTGACCTTCGGAGTAATTAGAGGACAAAGTGTGTCAGTGAAACCAAGCAGGACCCTTTGGGGCTCCCAGTGCAAATCCTTTCTGTGTCCTCTGTTTCCAGTTTGCATGAAATAGGCTTCATTTATCCTCCAGCATCTTCCCTGAGTTCTAAAGGGAAGGTTCAAACAGTTGCTAATCAGGGAGGGGAGGGGATACAGGAACAGGGGAGAAGCAGTCCAAAAACATGGGTGCAGTCTTGGGGCAGGGGCCTGCTTCTTCCTCAAGGAATACACAGAATATCATCTTTGAGCCGTCTGCAGGAATTAAGACTCTCAGCCAGATAAAGGATGGAATCTTCAGGCTGACCACAAGATTTCTAGAGAACAGCCCTAATACCTTACCACCAACCAATCAGAAGAAAGTCATATACCCTGCACTCCTCACCCCAAATTTTGTCTGCAGAAAAATTTTCCCCCAAACTATTGGGCAGTTCAGGGTTTCTGAGTATAAGCCACATGTTCTCCTTGCTTTGCACTGCAATAAACCTATCTCTGCTCCAAATTTGGATTTTTTGGTTTGTTTGGCCTCACTGTATTCGGCACATAAATTTTGTTTGGTAACATCAGCATTGTATTAATTAAAGTGGGGGTTGTCCCAAGGTATAAAAATCTCAATTCATTTGATTTATTCAGCTTATATTTATTGCAGCAATGATGACAATTTTAACTTGGCAGAGGCAGCTGCTTTCATCACATTTTAATCTTAATCCACAAAAAAGACAGTGCTTGGAAAGCATTTACTTAGTGCCCAGGGTCAAGTTTAGCAAGAAGTTAGATTATATTCATTTTGCCCTTGAGGTTGCATTAATAGAATCAATGCATTCCCTTTCAAATGTCAGGCTTGTTTCTACTCTTTCTCTGGGTCTCTGTCATTCTCTCAGTTAGTTCAGTTCAGTTCAGTTCAGTCACTTAGTCATGTCCGACTCTTTGTGACCCCATGAATCGCAGCACGCCAGGCCTCCCTGTCCATTACCAACTCCCGGAGTTCACTCAAACTCACGTCCATCGAGTCAGTGATGCCATCCAGCCATCTCATCCTCTGTCGTCTCCTTCTCCTCCTGCTCCCAATCCCTTCCAGCATCAGAGTCTTTTCCAATGAGACAACTCTTCACATGAGGTGGCCAAAGTACTGGAGTTTCAGCTTCAGCATCATTCCTTCCAAAGAACACCCAGGACTGATCTCCTTTAGAATGGACTGGTTGGATCTCCTTGCAGTCCAAGGGACTCTCAAGAGTCTTCTCCAACACCACAGTTCAAAAGCATCAATTCTTCAGGGCTCAGCTTTCTTCACAGTCCAACTCTCACATCCATACATGACTACTGGAAAAACCATAGCCTTGACTAGACGGACCTTTGTTGGCAAAGTAATGTCTCTGCTTTTCAATATGCTATCTAGGTTGGTCATAACTTTCCTTTCAAGGAGTAAGCATCTTTTAATTTCATGGCTGCAATCACCATCTGTAGTGATTTTGGAGCCCCCCAAAATAAAGTCTGACACTGTTTCCACTGTTTCCCCATCTATTTCCCATGAAGTGATGGGACCAGATGCCATGATCTTAGTTTTCTGTCATTCTCTAGATGTACACAAATGCATAGCAGACACTTTAACCTCTGAGCCACCAGGGAAGCCCATATTAATAAATACACGTGTGTATATACATATACATACATGTGTAATTAGAGGACGAAGTATACATACATGTATACATGTATACATATACATGTATGTATATGTATCTAGTCTTCTATCATTAGGATGTTGCATAGTGAACTCCTAAACTGATTTTATTCTCTGACTTAGTAAGAGAACTGCTAAAGTGCAAAATCGTTATGATGAAAGAACATTAATGTTGGAAGAATAATAAATACAAGGATCCTATCCTTAATGCACAGAACTTGACTTCATCATCATTGGTTTTATTAGCTAACATATTTTCAGTTTATGCTAAAATGTTTCACTGTGTCTCATTCATTGGTTTATGACATTCTTGTATTTAGGCTTAGGATAAACACTAAGAGCTGACAAATCAACACTTTTTATCTTATGCATTGATCATCAGTGCCCATTTAATCCTTTCCTGTTTACTCAATTCATTAGCCAGACCACAGGAGCCAAGATACTTCCACTTGCATTCAGGGAAACTCAATGCTCTTCACTGAGAGCGAGCCCAGCTTACATTTCTACAATTTCCCTTATAATTAGCTGCTGAATTTAACTTGCCTCTGCTCTGCTGTGGTTTCAGAGATGTTAATTTTCTTGCTAACCCACAATTAGAGGAGTAAAGCATAGGCAATTTTCTTGAAGGAATCTTGAGTTAAATGCAAATTACTTGAGTGATTCCTATAAGCTCAATCAAATTGCTAATACACTGATGACCCTTTGTGTGAGTGCATGTGTGTGTGCATGCGTGTGCGCGTGTGTGTGTGTGTGTGAGTGTGTGTGTGTGTGTGCTGGGGGCAGGTTAGGGAGGGGAGGATGGGAAGAGCATCTCTTTTGTTCTTTTTTAAGGGAAGTTTCCCATTTCTAAAGAGGCATCGACCAATATGAGTAAAGCAAAATAAATGGAGGAATGTATTTATTTTATGTCATAGAGTAGAACTCAATCAAAAAATTTTGTGATTATCTATTTTGACCTCTGAAAGTATTATTTTGTTTCAAAAGATAAATACAGAATACCTCCACTAATACTGAAGAAATCCTAATATTAGGAATAAATTCATCCAGCATTCCACACATACTGGGCTAGCATCTCACTAGATACTTTGTGGGGAGATGTAAACCCTCTTATTGTATTGTGTGTGTGCATGCTTCGTTGCTCAGCCATGTCCGACTCTCTGCAACCCCATGGACTGTAGCCTCCCAGGCCCCCTTGTCCATGGGATATCCCAAGGAAGAATAGTAGAGCAGGTGCCTTCTCTAGGTTATCTTCCCAACCCAGGGGATCTTCCTGACCCAGAGATCAAACCCACATCTCCTTCATTTCCTGTACTGAGAAGGGATTCTTTACTGTTGAGCCAACTGGGTTGTTGTTGTTGTTCAGTTGCTAAGTCATGTCTGACTCTTTGCAACCCCATTGACTGTAGCCCACCAGGCTCCTCTGGCCATGGGGATTCTCCAGGCAAGAATACTGCAGTGGGTTGCCATGCCCTCCTCCAGGGGATCTTCCCAACTCAGGGATCAAACTCAGGTCTCCTGCATTGTGGACAGATTCTTTACCACTGAGCCACCTGGGAAGCCCAAGAATATGGGAGTGGATAGCCTATCCCTTCTCCAGGGGATCTTCCCAATCCAGGAATCAAACTGGGGTCTCTTGCGTTGCAAGTGGATTCTTCACCAGCTGAGCTACCAGGGAAGCACACTATCTCCTGGAATTTGCTCAAATTCTTGTCCATTGAGTTGGTAATGCTATCCAACCATCTCATCCTTTCCTACCCCCTTCTCTTTTTGCCCTCAATCTTTCCAAGCATCAGGGTCTTTTCCATTGAATCAGCTCTTTATATCAGGTGGTCAAAGTATTGGAGCTTCAGCTTCAGTATCAGCTGAATCTAGATTTCTCATATCTAGAAAAGGACTAAAATAAATAATGGAGACATCTGTTTCTTATGACTAGAACCAGCCTTCTTATGACCAACAGCCAGTCTCTGCAAAATGTATGCTTGACTGCATGTATCCCTCTTCACACAAATCACATATATATTGATATCCCCTTTGCTTCTTTGGAGCAGTTCCTCAGAGCTCTCTGAGATGCTGTCTACAGGGCTATAGTTCTCATTTTGTCCCAAATAAAATTTAACTCATAACTCTAAGGCTGTACATTTTTTTTTCCAGTTGGCCCTGGTTCCCTATATCAGTGGTATCTAATTCTAAGACGAAAGAGGTCTTAGCTACATGATTTTATAAATGGGTGCTAGGTAAAGCCCTAAAAGAACTGCCCTTTTAAAGTAAATGTCACAGTTCAGGGTGATTCTAAATGTTAACTATGCCTGCCAAGCAGTTGATTTTCCTCTTGTGTGAGGCACTAGAATATTTAATCTTACAATTCTAACAAAATTGGAAGATGTTCTGTGGGTTTTTTTCTTCTTTTTTTTCCTTTATAATACAAGAAGCCACACAATCAGTAAATTCTAAGCTTAAAGTTACAATGTACATTTTCAATAATTCTTTCTTGGGTAACTGCTATGTTCTAGTCTGTAACAAGTCACTAAGTGATAAACTTAGCAGATATATGGTATGCACTTCTCATGTGTGCCATAGAACTTAGAAATGCTCAAAATGTATTTTATTAATCTGTAATAAACAAAATGATACACATTACTGAAAGCTTACTGAATGTCAGTTTCTGTATTAGAAAATGTGAAAATATTATTTTGTTTAATCCTCATAGAAAACCTCAGAAAAATATAGTATATATGCCTAGTTTACAGATTTAAAAAGTAACTTCAGAGAGTGGTAGTGACTGAGCTGCAGGGCCTGACTTTTTTCTTTTTTTTGTTTCCTGTGCTTTATTGGTGAAGTGAAGTCGCTCAGTCATGTCCAACTCTTTGCGACCCCACGGACTGTAGCCTATCAGGCTCCTCCGTCTATGGGATTTTTCAGGCAAGAGTACTGGAGTGGGGTGCCATTTCCTTCTCCAGGTGAGTCAACTCTAAACCCTGGAAATTCAACAGAAGAGTGACACATATTGAGCTGAAATGAGAACTGAGCTATCAGCCTGAATATGCACACCTACATATCAAGATCTTTGCTACTGAGTAAAAAAGATGTCTCTGAATTATCTGAGGCAGGAGGTAGACTTCCCCTCTACTCAGGGTAAAGCAATTGGTAAAACACTCCCTACTGACTGAAACTCCAAGATGAGAATAGTAGGAAAACTAAGGGAGGAGGCTGGGCCCTGCCCAGACCACATATTTCTCATTCCCGAAGTCTGGATACCTCTTCTGCACCGCACATGTCCAGATAGGTCCCTGGAGGCCAAAGGGGGAGTAATGTCAAGGGATGCTTTACCCATATGCCTTTGTGGTAGAGTCCATCCTGGCTAAGATTTGCATGCACACACATGGAAGGATCCTGAGAAACACGACATATGGACTGTGAACCAGGCAAATCAAAATGATTGGTCAAAGGAAAACCAAAAGAAATGCCCCATATAAGTGATTTAAACTGTCATGAGGGTGCAACTCAGGGACTCTGCCTCTGAGTCTGCCCATGTGTCTATCCACACTTACTGAATTCTTTTCCTCTTAATAAATAATTTACTTGCTTCACTACTTCCCATTTTTATAAAAATTCTTTTCTGCAAAGTGAAGAGCCAGGCCCTTGTCACTGACCACTCGTCTAGTGGATAGGATGTGGTGCATCACAGCCTCAATCTCTGGCTGGGAACCCAAGGCCCACTCCAGTAATTGCAGACTGATGCCACCCGGGAGCATATCCAAATAATTGCTTTAATGTGTATTTCCTATAGGAGATCTAAACATAGAGTTAAAGTTTATACTTTTGTTAGGTTGTTATAATATCTCATTTTATGCACTTACATAGGCTTTGCTATTCAACATTCAATTCTCTATTCAAAATAAGATTTCAAAATGAGTATTTTAATTAGGCCAGGATTTCACTAGTGAGTGATGTTTTTTTCCAAAGAATGTGGAGACTTTAATTGGAATTGAGGGTTTCTGTCTCAATTCTTTCCTGAAACAGTGTCTTGAAATGAACATGCTTTTTAAAATTTTTCTCTATATTATCAGGGATTAGACACCATAACGATTTTTATATATTATCCTATTTTTCTTAATGAGCTGAATTTCTTTTTGGTCTTAGAAGATTTTACCCTCATCTTTTCTTCCAGGATTTACATAGTTTCCTCATAGTATCCTCATTTTTTCTGGATCACACTGTATTGCCTGACCTCTCGCAATGCCCTCCTTCTGCAAGAATATCTGATAGCCTTCAAGGTGCATAGATACATCTAATCACATTCTTATCATTCAGCTACAGTCACCACAAGGCATTTCTCAGTCAGTTCTCTTCTGGCTCAGCTCCAGAAGAGAACTGACTGAGAAATGTTCCCCACGGCCACTGTGCAATTCATGAGGGCTTGAAAGAGCTCCGGTTGTCATGGCACGTAGAGAAGTTGGAGAGAACAGTGTTATCCACAGATGGATGCTGGTAAGAACTTAAGCTATTTAATACTTGTGTAACTCATTGAAACTATGAGCCATGCCATACAGGGCTACCCAAGATGGATGAGTCATAGTGAAGAGTTCTGACAAGGTACAGTCCACTGAAGGAGGAAATGGCAACCCACTCCAGTACTCCTGCCCAGAGAACCCAATGGACAGTATGAAAAAGCAAAAATATATGGCACCAGAATATGAGCTCCCCGCCCCTACCAGGTTGGAAGGTGTCCAACATGCTACTAGGGAAGAGTAGAGATAACTAACAGCTCCAGAAGAATGAAGCAGCTGGGCCAAATCAGAAATATCACTCAGCTGTGGATGTGTCTGGTGGTGAAAGTGAAGTGCGATGCTGTACGGAACAATATTGAACAGGAATCTGAAATGTTAGGTTCATGAATAAAGGTAAATTGGACACAGTTAAGCAGAAGGTGGCAAGAGTGAACATGGACATCTAGGAAACAGTGAACTAAAATGGACGGAATGGGCAAATTTAATTCAGATGACCATTATATCTACTACTATAGGCAAGAATCCCTTAGAAGAAATGGAGTAGCCCTTACAGTCATCAAGAGCTCAAAATGCAGTACTCATGTGCAGCTTCAAAAATGACAGAATAATCTCAGTTTGTTTCCAATGTAAACCACTCAACATCTCAGTAATCCAAGTCTATGCCCCACCACCAATGCCAAGAAAGCCAAAGTTGACTGGCTCAATGAAAACCTATGACACCTTCTAGAACTAACACCAAAAAAAAAAAAGAAAAGAAAAGAAACATGTCCTTTTCATTGGAAAGGACAAGGGGATTGGAATGCAAAAGTAGGAAATCAAGAGATACCCAGAATAACAAGAAAGTTTGACCTTGGAGTACAAAAGAAAGCAGGGCAAAAAATAACAGAGATTTGTCAAGAGAACAAGCTGGTCATAGCAAACACCCTTTTCCAACAATCCAAGAGATAATTCTACATATGGACATCATCATAAGGTCAATACCAAGATCAGATGGATTATGTTCTTTGCAGCCAAAGATAGCAAAGCTCTGTTGCTGCTGCTGCTAAGTCACTTCAGTCGTGTCCGACTCTGTGCGACCCCATAGACGGCAGCCCACAAGGCTCCCCCGTCCCTGGGATTCTCAAAGCTCTATACAGTCAGCAAATATAATACCTGGAGCTGACTGTAGCTGAAATCATGAGATACTCACTGCAAAATTCAGACTTATATTGACGAAAGTAGGGAAAAACACTAGACCATTCAGGTATGGCCTAAATCATATCCCTTATGATTATACAGTGGAAGTGACAAATAGACTCAAGGGATTAGGTGACAGGGTGCCTGAAGTACTATGGATGGGGATTTATAACACTATACGGGAGGTGGTGATCAAAACCATTCTAAAGGCACACACACAAAAAAAATGCAAGAAAGCAAAGTGGTTGTCTGAGGACGTTTTACAAATAGCTGAGGAAAGAAGAGAAGCACAAGGCAAGGGAGAAAGGGAAAGATAGACTCATCTGAATGCAGAGTTCCAGAGGCTAGCAGGGAGAGATAAGAAGTCCTGTTTAAATAAAAAATGCAAAGAAATAGAGGAAAACAATAGAATGGGAAAGACAAGAGAATTTAAGAAAATTGGAGCTATCAAAGGAACATTTCATGCAAGGATGGGTATAATAAAGGACAGAAACAGTAAGGATCTAACAAAAGAAGAAGATATTAAGAAGAGGTGGCAAGAATGCACAGAACTATACACAAAAGGTCTTAGTGATCCAGATAACCACGATGGTCTACTCACTCACCTAGAGCCAGACATCCTGGAATGTGAAGTCAAGTGGGCCTTAGGAAACATGACTATGAACAAAGCTAGTGGAGGTGATGGAATTCCAACTGAGCTATTTCAAATCCTAAAAGATGATGCTGTGAAAGTGCTGCTTTCAGTATGCCAGCAAATTTGGAAAATTCAGCAGTGGCAACAGGGCTGGAAAAGGTCAGTTTTCACTCCAATTCCAAAGAAAGGCAATGCCAAAGAATGTTCAAATTACCATACAAGTGCACTCATTTCACATATTAGCAAAGGAATGCTCAAAATTCTCCAAGCTAGGCTTCAACAGTACGTGAACTGAGAACTTCCAGATGTTTAAGCTGGATTTAAAAAAGGCAGAGGAACCAGAGATCAAATTGCCAATATCTGTTGGATCATAGAAAAAGTGAGAGTTCCAAAAAAACATCTACTTCTGCTTTATTGGTTACACTAAAGCCTCTGACTGTGTGGGTTGCAATAAACTGTAGAAAATTCTTAGAGATGGGAATACCAGATCATCTTACCTGCCTTCTGAGAAACCTGTATGCAGGTCAAGAAGCAACAGTTAGAATCAGACATGGAATAACAGACTGGTTCAAAAATGGGAAAGGAGTGTGTCAAGGATATACAGTATCACTCCACTTATTTAACTTATATACAGAGTACTGAGAGAGTCGGTTCCTAGGCAGGTTGATAAGGAGTCTAGGGGTCCCCAAGGAGAGAGGGGTCTGGAATTCTCAAGGAGGAAGAAAGGACAAACTTTTTTTCTTTCTCTACATTCCTTAGGATTATATAACAATAATGTATCCTGCCTGAGGACAGTCTCTGGATTAAGGACAGTCTCTGGATTAAACCTTCTGTTATCTTAAAATGTAAATTATGGGAGTAGACCTGGTCTTTACAAGGATGTATCCTGCCTGAGGACAGTTTTAGGACTAAACCTTCTGGCTAATTCTGTTATCTTAAAATGTAAATTATGGGAGTAGGTCTGATGAGGTCTTTACAACCTCCAGACATTCTTTGGATTCATTGGAGAGTATGTAACTTCATTGCTAACACTAGCAAGGAGGTACTCTTTCTGCCCGCCTTCTGATACCTATGTCAGAAGCTTTCTCTATCTCCTTTATACTTTAATAAAACTTTATTACACAAAAGCTCTGAGCGATCAAGCCTCGTCTCTGGCCCTGGATTGAATTCTCCTCTGGGGGCCAAGAATCCCGGTGTCTTCGTGTGATTCAACAACAACCTTTCATCTTGGGGGCTCATTCGGGATCCTTCAGGACAAGGTAAGGATGCTTGGAGCTTTAGTTCTTTGTTCTCTTAGCAAACACGTTTTCTGCTGTGCTTTACTAACTCTACGGTGTGCTTGTGTGAATGAATGGCATGCCCTACGTGAAGCAAGTAAGGAGCCCTGCTCTGCGGTTCCACGGTGATCTCATACAGCTTATGGCAGAAACCTGTCAGGGGGTTATACCAACCTGCCAATGCCAAGAGGCACCCGATGTGTCCGGGAACCAACCAGAAATGGGCAAAGCGTGTAGACCGAACTCTCCTTTCTCGGTCAAATTTTTCAGTCTCTTTGACCATTTCATAACTCCTTGGGAATTAGAAGTACTAACCTAATCTATCGGATCATAGACTTTCAAGGGACTTGTGATCTATACTGTTATTGTATACTAAGGCTTAGGTCCCAAACTTGGATTGGTAGTCAAGAAAGCGCCTAGCCTCGCTAGGAATCGAAAGTTCAGAAGCTAGATGGAGCTCTAGCTCCAAGAACATCTCTGAGGTTAAAGGTTACGCAGATTGGGACTGAGATGGGTTTTTTCCTTTGGTAACGCTGGCTTTTAGTGGATCAGAGGAGGCTATTATACTGGTGTGGTGATGCTTAGAAAGAACATCTCAGTTTTATGTTTGTGTCAGTCTTATTGTGGTCAGGAAATACTCAGGGTCGTGCACAGGCACTCAGGTGACAAATGTTTTCCCCAGAGGTCTTAGCTTGGGAGGCATTCCGGAAGGTTACTCTGATTGCACCCCGGGTGACATCAGAGGCAAGCAAGGTTAAAGGTGAAGAGCTGGACGTCAAGTAGGGATGCTATCAAGTCTACCCCTGGTACATCCCCACCCCATCTCAGTGGTAGAACTGGGAGGGACGCGGACTGCACCTGTGTCAGTAAGGGACAGATTAAGTCCGACCAGGAAGGAAAAGCTTTTGGTGTAACGTCTGCCTACACCCCCATCTAGAGCAGGGAGGGATGCCTCCAGTAGAAAAATGGCCTTGGTCGCTTTTTTCCTCTCTTACAGATGGGAGCTAACAAGTCCAGCCTCACTCCTTTGAACTGTATCCTGAAAAACTGGGCTTAAAGAAGACACACCTGGTCTTCCTATGTGATACTGCATGGCCACGGTATCCATTGGAGGACAGCGAACGGTGGCCAGTTGGAGAGTCTCTTAAGTATGTTAGGTAGGTAGAATAGGGAAAAGGAGTCCAAAATGGCAGTGGCTAAAAGACAAGGAAGGTCCGAGGACCAGAGTGAAGACTTCAGGCAGAACAAACAGAACAAACAGCACTCCTGGCTAAGCCCAATTTGCACAGGGCAGGCCCAGGTGGAGGAAAAAAACATATAAAGCCAAAGCGCTTTCTCTTGGACTCTCTCTCCCACGTGCGTGAGCTCTTTTCTCTCTCTTTCTCTCTCTCTCTCTCTCTCACTCTCCTGCTATCTTCTAAATAAAATAGAGCTGTAACACTGATTTGCTTAAAAGCTGTAATATGGTTTGTCTAAGACCCGAGAGCTGTGATGCGCCAAGGGCTTTAATGTCCGTTGCTCCAAATCTTTGTTGTGACGAGACAAAGAACCGAGGAACATACACTCGCATGACAAGTATAATACTGTTCTGCAATTAGACTGGTTCTGTAAGGAACAAGGGAAATGGGTAGAAGTAGCATATGTGTTGCCCTTTTTCTCTCTGCGAAATATGCCAGACTTATGTCCTAAGTTTATAGATTTGGGTGTGAAACCTTACAAAGAGAAAAAGAAAAACAGGTTTCTCCAATCTATCCCTGGGATCATATGCACAGAGTAGCCAGAGAGACTGAGGAACAGTCACACAAGCTGTTGCCTCTTTATGAAACACCCACTGGGAGAAATAATCAGTCTGTGAGAGTTAATAGGCCTTTTTCTTATCAAGAAATACAAAGAATCAAGGAGGATCTGGGAGACTATTTAGAGGACCCAGAAAAATATATTAGAGCTTTTAAAGGTGTTACTCTGCTTTATGACCTCACTTGGAAGGATGTGATGTATATCTTGGGACAAACGTTGACTCCCGAGTCAAAGACTCGAGTTTTGGGAAAAGCGGTTGCTTATGTAGATGAATGGCTTGGTAATGAATCAGTAGGGAAGAGGGAGAATGAGATAGTGGCCCTCCCCACTGGGAATCAGGCGGTCCCAACTATAGAACCAGACAGGGACTACAACACAGCTAAAGGAAGATGGAATCAGAGTCATTTTCTTAGATGTATTCTTGAAGGACTTAGGCAGTCGCGTTCTAAGCCTTTAAACTATGGCAAATTAGCAGACATAGAACAGGAGGAGAAGGAAGCTCCTGGTAAATTCCTAGATAGACTGAGAGAAGCCCTTTGCAGATTCACTGAGATTGATCCCGAAAGTGAAGAGGGAAAAGTGATCTTAAAGGATAGATTTCTCACTCAGTTGGCTCCAGATATCCGCTGTAAGCTATTAAAACGGGTGTATGGACCAAATCAGTCTTTAGATACTGTTACAACTGGCTCAGACAGTCTATTATGGTAGGGAATATGAGGAAAAGAAAGAAAGGCAAAAAAAGACAAAGGAAAAGGCGGAAGCCTTCATCATGGCTATGAAAAACATTCTTAAACAGCCTGAGAAAAATGCCCAGAGGGGCCCAGGTGAAAAGGGATGGGCTTGCTATTACTGTGGAAAGGAGGGGCATCTCAAGCAGGATTGCCCTCAGGCATCTAAGTCACCCTGGGCTCCATGTCCGGTCTGCAAAGGACCACACTGGAAGAGAGACTGCCCCCAGAGGTGTAGGTCTCCGGGGTCGGACTCTCAAGACAATCAGGACTGAAGGTGCCCAGGGATCCCCACACAAGCTCCCGTCCTAATTACACCTGAGGAACCCCGGGTATTAATAATTGTGGCGGGCCAATCTGTCGATTTCCTTTTAGATACTGGGGCAAATTTTTCTGTGCTTACTGAAGCCCCTGGCCCACTTTCTTCCCAATCTGCTTCCGTAATGGGACTGTCTGGATGAGCCAAAGGTATTATTTCAGTTATTCTTTATTTTGAAACTGGGATTCTGTGCTATTTTCACACGAGTTTCTGATCGTGCCAGAATCTCCCTCACCCCTTTTGGGAAGGGATATACTGAGCAAGGTCCATGCCTCTGTTTTCATGAATATGGAGCCCTCCCTTTCTCTCCCTTTAGTTGAACAAAATGTAAATCCTAGAGTATGGGCTGATGGAAAATCTGTGGGTCGAGCACAAAATGCTATTCCTGTAGTTGTTAAGCTCAAAGACCCACACGTATTTCCACATAAGAAGCAGTATCCACTGAAACCTAAAGTTAAGGAAGAGTTAAAATCCATCATCGAAAATTTAAAGGAGCAGGGACTATTAATTCCCTGTAACAATCCTTGCAACACTCCTATTTTGGGTATAAAGAAATCAAATGGTAAATGGAGACTAGTTCAAGATTTACGAATAATAAATGAGGCTGTAGTTCCTTTACACCCCGTGGTGCCTAATCCTTATACTCTATTGTCTGAAATTCCTGAATGGGCCAAATATTTCTCAGTAATTGATTTAAAGGATGCCTTCTATTCAGTGGGCTTCCCTGGTGGCTCAGAGGTTAAAGTGTCTGCCCGCAATGCGGGAGACCTGGGTTTGATCCCTGGGTTGGGAAGATCCCCTGGAGAAGGAAATGGCAACCCACTCCAGTATTCTTGCCTGGAGAATCCCATGGATGGAGGAGTCTGGTGGGCTACAGTCCACGGGGTCGCAAAGAGTCGGACATGACTGAGCGACTTCATGTTCTATTCAGTGCCTTTGGCGGAAGAAAGTCAATTTCTATTTGCCTTTGAAGACCCTACGCAGCCAGCTTCTCAGTTAACCTGGACAGTTTTGCCCCAGGGATTTCGTGACAGTCCTCACTTATTTGGACAAAGTTTGTCAACAAACAAAAAGTGATTCAACAACAACCTTTCAGTACCTCATGTGAAATGCCAGGCTGGATGAAGCACAAGCTGGAATCAAGATTGCCAGGAGAAATACCCATAAACTCAGATATGCAGATGCTGCTGCTGCTGCTGCTGAGTTGCTTCAGTCGTGTCTGATTCTGTGTGACCCCATAGACGGCAGCCCAGCCCACCAGGCTCCTTCATTCCTGGGATTCTCCAGGCAAGAATACTGGAGTGGGTTGCCATTTCCTCCTCCAATGCATGAAGGTGAAAATTGAAAGTGAAGTTGCTCAGTCGTGTCTGACTCGTAGCGACCCCATGGACTAAAGCCTATCAGGCTTCTCTGTCCATGGGATTTTCCAGGCAAGAGTACTGGAGTGGGGTGCCATTGCCTTCTCCGCAGATGACACCACCCTTATGGCAGAAAGTGAAGAGAAACCAAAAAGCCCCTTGCTGAAAGTGAAAGAGGAGAATGGAAAAGCTGGCTTTAAACTCAACATTCAGAAGACTAAGATCATGGCATCCAGTCCCATCATTTAATGGCAAATAATGGGGAAAATGTGCAAACAGTGACAGACTTTATTTTCTTAGGCTCTAAAATCACTGCAGATGGTTACTGCAGCCATGAAATTAAAAGATGCTTGCTCCTTGGAAGGGAAGCTATGACAAACCTAGACAGCATATTAAGAAGCAGAGACGTTACTTTGCCCACAAAGGTCTGTAAAGTCAAAGCTATGGTTTTTCCAATAGTCGTGTATGGATGTGAGAGTTAGATCATAAAGAAGGCTGAACACCAAAGAACTGATGCTTTTGATCTGTGGTGCTGGAGGAGAAGACTCTTGAGAATTCCTTGGACTGCAAGGAGATCCAACCAGTCTATGCTAAAGGAAATCAGTCCTGAATATTCATTGAAAGAAAGGACTGATGCTGAAGCTGAAGCTCCAATAGTTTGACCACCTGATGTGAAGATCTGACTCACTGGAAAAGATCTTGATGCTGGGAAAGGCTGAAGGCAGGAAGAGAAGGAGATGACAGAGGATGAGATGATTAGATGGCATCATTGACTCAATGGACATGAGTTTGAGCAAGCTCCAGGAGTTGGTGGTGGACAGGGAAGCCTGGCATGATACAGTCCATGGGGTTACAAAGAGTCAGATAGGACTGAGTAACTGAACAACATCATCCCACTGTATTATATATATGTGTGTGTGTGTGTGTGTGTGTGTGTGTGCGTGTATACAATTTGTCCCCATTACACTAATAATGAAGATTTCATGATCTTGCCCCATCTGCTCCCAGTATACCTCCTCAAATACCCCCAAGTCTCCTGTAATTCTGAACAGGAGTCTACAGATGCTTATAAACCCTTAATCACAGTCATACACAGGAGCTCCAGAACCTTCTCAGCCATATCTGTGTCCAGGAAGCCACCCAAGGGTGTCTTAGTACTGCCTCTGCTAGTGGTAATGGCCATGCTTACATCCATGTTGAATGTTATCTGTCTCAACCTCTCAGAGGAGAAAACATCACTGTATTCTTGGCAGAAGTGGGGAATAGATCCCCTTTCCCAGCATAGCACAGCTCACCCTCATTTAGGCCCTGAGATAGTTTGCTCTCTCCTAGAGTTTCACACAGAGAAGGCAATGGCACCCCACTCCAGTACTCTTGCCTGGAAAATCCCATGGATGGAGGAGCCTGTTAGGCTGCAATCCATGGGGTCGCTAAGAGTCAGACACGACTGAGCGACTTCACTTTGACTTTTCACTTTCATGCATTGGAGAAGGAAATGGCAACCCACTCCAGTGTTCTTGCCTGGAGAATCCCAGGGACGGCGGAGCCTGGTGGGCTGCCATCTATGGGGTCACACAGAGTCGGACACGACTGAAGTGACTTAGCATAGCATAGAGTTTCACAAAGTCTACCATGATCTTGATTTCCTTCAGGACATAATATTCATCTCTCTTCCTTCTTACTCACATTGAATCCAATAGCCAGTTCCTAACCTTGCTCTTTTTGTCTTCCTTTGTCTCTGAATGATTTATGTAGGTAACCACAAAACGCCCAATGGAAAATTAAAAGCCTTCTCCTCCCACCTTTGAATCCTCTCATCAAAAATATTCCCATAGAATATATCCAAAGAAGGTCACTGCCAGTAAACTTTATTAATTCTGAAGCTTTATTTGAGATTGGTAGGACATCTGTTTTCGATTATGCAAGTTTAGAAGATATATATGATATATGATCATCTCATCGATGCTTTCATTTAAGGATAAGAGTCTGAGACCTCAGAGGTATAAGTAATGTCTTAGAGCTACTTGGTTATGAAATCAATTAGAATTTTCCAAATCATGATAATCAGTGCTCTACATGTGAAACAAGATTTCATTCTTCCTTTACAGAGATGTGATATACTAAACTCAATAGTCTTAAATTATCTTTTTATTCTCTGTGCCTAACATAATACCTTGGCACAAAGGGAGGGGGGATAGTGCAAAAAAAAAAAAAACCTATGGTGGGGGGGGTGGTAAAGACAATATAGGGGAGGAGAGTGGGAGTTTTGAAGTACTAGGTTTCAGACAGATTACAAGGATGTATTGTATAACATGGGGAATATAGTCAATATTTTATAATAACTGTAAATGGAGTGTAACCTTTAAAAATTGTGTTAAAATACATTAACAAAGAATGAAATCACAATATAAAGTACATCTTCAATGAAATCAGAGGAGGTACTATAATTTATAAATAATTTCATTTCATATTTATCTAAAAATATTTGAAAATCTCAAGAAATATTAGTTATCATAATATTATTTTATATCTGGCTAAGTTTTTTATGCCTTAGATATTCAAATTGCAATGGTAGTGAAACCAGTGTTCTATGGTTCACTGAATTATCCTATGGTGTTGAGCATTCAGGGTTACAAGAAAAGTGAAGTGATGAATCTATAGTGGAATCTATAATCTCAACAGGAAGGTTACATTTTGTTTCATCTTGATAGAAAATATTTCTTTGAGATTTCTGAACCTTAAAAGGAAACCAGCTTAAAGCTGAACATATGTGACTTTAAAAATGGGAGCCATTGAAGGAGTCATGAAACTTTCCTGCTATTTAATAATGCCTTTATGTCATAAGGGTAATTTTACTCAGTAGCCTCTGGCAGTCGGAATTAAGTTACACTATTGTTAGAGATTTTTTAAAGGAGTCAACAATTTTCCTCATATTTACAGGGGAAATTATTCATTTGGGTAATTTTTTTCCTGTATTCTATTACAAAAAGTTTATATGCAATGGGTGTATTTGGAAATTAATCTAGTCTTAAAACAGGGCTAAAATAACCATGGCCAATAATATGTTGTTCATGGGTTTCTATACAATTTACTAACAAGTTGAAAAATATTTTTAGAATCTCAGATTATATTAATTTTATATATATATATAGCTCAACTGGTAAAAAATCCACCTGCAATGCAGGAGACCCCAGTCTGAAACCTGGGTCAGGAAGATCCCCTGGAGAAGGCACAGGCTACCCACTCCAGTATCCTTGGGCTTCCCTGTTGGTTCTAGTTGGTAAAGAAATCCACCTGCAGTGTGGGAGACCTGGGTTCAATCTATGCAATTTACCAACAAGTTGAAAAAAGTTTTTTAGAATCTCAGATTATATTAATTATATAAACTATATAAATCTAAACTATATATATTTATACAATATATATAATATATAATGTTAATAAACAGTACTTTATATTCTTTAACAAACAGAAAGAGGCTTAAAGTGAATTTGTGTATTAGTTTCACCTGTAAGAAATCTAACACTAACCAACAATCTTGGTGGAAATCTTTGTCTGCATTTGAGTTCGGCCAGTGCTTGGCTGGGATTAAATTTAACCTTTTTCTTTTTTTTTTAATAAATTATTGTTAACTTTTGAAGAACTAAATGATAATTATGGCTATTTTCTGCAGAAAGTAAACAAATCAACAAACAATCACATAGAAATTTTCCCTATTATTTCAAGTGGTTCACTGACCCCAGAAGAATAGATATCTGAAATCTCTCAAGGGTAATCACTGAATGTATTAATTTTTAAATCTCTAAGTCAGGTATGCTGTACACACTCAAAATTATGCCTACATTAAAAAAATTATCTTTATGAAAAAAGTTAATGAGAAGCCACAACTCTATGACTATAAATTACACTCAATTTTTAAAATGGTCTCCACTCACAGCATGTTTACAACATAATGATCACTTTAGAACTCTTCCAATTATAAGAGTTTATCTTATAAATAAGTGGATCAGAGATTGATGCTATTGGAAAAATCAAATATTGTCCATGGTTGTTTAAAAGTGCAGTTGAATGAGATAAGTTATTGACATAATGGTAATTATAGCTAGTAATAACTTAAAAGAGTTGGCTGTATAAAAGAAATCTAAATACAATAAAAGTTGGTGAAGTTTTGGGGCGTGAAAAAAAAATCCATAAAACAAAGAGAACTCAAATAGTTTAGAAATGGGTCTATAATGTGGGAGGGAACAACATTTTGACAGGGAGCCCTGATTAATAGGGCTAGACGAGTTTATCTTTAAACTAGATGAGTTTATCTTTAAAATGTAAGAGGAGACAGACCTACATTAGCTAGGATAGAAAGTGTATTGATTTGGTTGTCAGGAAATGAACAAATCAGTCACTTTTTGGCTGTAAAAGGAGGCCTCAAGAAAGTCACCTAAGAGCATTGAGTCTGGATTTTATCCATTGCTTGTAAAATAAGGGAGCTCATTACTGGAGCTTGAAAGTCTTTGATAGCTTTAAAAATCAACTTTCTTTGATATCTCTCTACTTATAGAATTTCAAAGGATGGCTTAAACTACAACTCACCAATTTTCTTTTCTATAAAAATTATTATGGAAGCAAAATATAGCTTAAGAAAAAATGGATATAAGCTAGGAAAAATATGCAGAAAGAGTAAAAAGGTTAGTGAGCAGAGATGGTCAATTGATGCTTAATAAATGCATATGCTTTTTAGGGAAAGTGAAATTTCTCTTTTGCTTTTATCTGCTAATCTAGATCCTTAAAGAGGTAGGAAAATAAGTAGACAGACTGTATTCTCTGTCTACATATCCTGCATGATAATTGCTTAGAATGAAACCAGAATGTACAAGATCTCAACTAAATACTATCCTTTTTCCTTTGTACTTATAGAAATAACGATGTGAAGAAAAATTGGCATTATGTACCAATCGAATTTTTAAAAAAATAAATTCTAAGGAATATATTATAGGTGATACAATCCACTGCCTATATCTTATGAAATTTCATCTACTGTACTCCTAGGTACACTATGATGACATTAAGGAAATATAAGGATACAACCATCACAGAATATCCTATTCATTATATCCAGCATACCATCCTCTATTTAATAAGGCTATGAAGTAGAATAATACTTTTTAAGCTATTTTCAACAGTAAAGATTAAATTAGTACCTTTCTGTTAACCACAACTTTAAAATATAATAATAAATGTCTTTTCTTCATGCATCTTGGTTAATCAAGAGGCAGGAAGATTGATTTCTCTTAGGAAAATGATATGCCATTCTTCAATTTTCTTACTAGTAAAAATGTATAGTCAAAAACATCACGCATCGAATTTAATTACTAAGCAGATCATTGCATACAATAAAAGAGTAAAGTTGTATGAAATGTGAAGAATAAGCTGAACTTTTAACACTATCATTTTCCAAAATAATGCAGAAGATAAAATATCCAATGGTACACAGCTTTTCCTGAGTATTGGTATCATTCTTCTTAAAGTATGTTCTAACTGAAATGAAAATAATAGTAATAATAATAATAAAGTAGGAACAAGGGATAACACATTTCCAATATGTTACTATTCTTTGCCTTTTGGAAAATTTTGGCTCTTAAAGGTTGTCAGCACCTTGCCTTTTATCTTATGACTTTGTTTCTCTCTGAACCAGAAACTAAAGGTATAACTGGACTCATGAGCTGACCTTTACCACCAGTCATTCTTTTATTTGAACATGATAATAGATTTTCCTTGTAGTAGAGCTTGTGAGCCATGAATGCCCTCACTTACCTTACTGTTCAAGTGTGTGACATGGTGATAGCAGTGGGGAGCAGGAGGAAGCCTCTCTTAGGACAACAGAAGCCAGGCATGGCTGCATCACAGTTTATTAGCCTTAGAATATTCTCTGATTACATATAATAAAGTTAATTTCTTGCTGACATTTAACTTGCATCTTTGTGGCCAAAATAATAAGACCCATTCTACAAGCTTTTAGAGAAAATAACTGTTAAAACTATAAAGGAAAGGTCTCTGTGAATTTGGCTCCTAGCTTCCTATAAATATCTATCCAGAAAAACAAGAGATTCAAAGAATACTATGGATATAACATGAAAGAAAAAGAAAAAAAAGAACAACTATTGTCTGAAAATATCTTCCTTAGTTTATTGCCACAGTACTTAAAATTGAGTTATTTCAAACTGCTAATTTTTGCATTATTAACTGCTAATTAATAAACACTGTGCTTGGCACTTTAGATATATCATCTAATTTAATCATGGCAAGATTCCTGAAAAGTAGAAATTGCTAAGTATTTTTACAAAGGAAACTGAGATTAAAATGGGGCTAGAATGATTATTCAAGTGTTCTTGATCCTGGGACTACTCTGGTGGTCCACTGGCTAAGACCCTGAGCTCCCAATGCAGGGGGTCTAAGTTCGATCCCTAGTTGCAGAACTAGATCCCACATGCCATAACTAAAGATAGCACATGGTGCAACTAAGACTGGTATAGCCAAACAAATGTTAAAATATACATATATATATTTTTAAAAAATTGTTCTTGACTCATATTTCAAACTCTTTTCATGCAGACCTTCTACCACCTCTTTACTTAGCTTGAATTAGGAATTTTTCTTTTGCAAGGCAAAAATTAATACTGGGCAGATGACAATACTATGCCTATTAGCCACTTACTCATTTTCACCTTAGTCAGACTTGTTTCATTTCAGATGATTTCTCCCCTGGAGTTGGTTTACTTGATGTAAGGGTGGGAGCAGAAAGGTGTCTAAACAGAAATGAAAGAGGCTCCTAACAGGCACAGAGACACAATGGACATTTGGTGGATAGGAACACTGAATTCTGGAAAATAAGTACAAGATAAAATTAAGAGGAAGTTTTTAAAATGAAACATTTTGTTGTTAGACGGCCCTACTTAATTAAGGTTGCAGTCTGTTCTGAAAGTTGGAAGATAAAGTCTTGTAAGCAAAAAGAACAAAGGGTGTCAGTCATCATCCTGTTATACAAAGGGTTGTTACAACCCACCGAAGTTATTCAATGACAGTGCACCCAGAGGGAATTTGGGAGGGAAAAGATAGGATGAAGCATTTTGTGCTTTGGACATATGGGTCCCTAGATAGTAAAGATGCATATCTAAGGAAGAATTTCAATGATCCCAGTTTCTTGTATCTTCCTGTAAATAGAAAAGCAGTAAAATAATTAACTTGAGAAGTTGTTTCCCTTAGCAGTAATCTTTCTCTAAGATGTATGCTTGACAAGATATATTTCTCAGTGAAAAACCTCATATATATGTACCAGCTCCTCCCCTACCTCTTTGGAGCAGTACGCTCAGAGACACTGAGAAGCTGTTTCCCATGCTAAAGTCCTTAGTAAGGTCCCTGAATAAAACTTAACTCACAACTTTTACATGGCGCATTTTTCTTTCAGTCAACAGTTTTGGCACCAATGAAGGGACCCAGAGCAGAATTTTCTCCCTCACTTGAACTCCAGGAGGATTTGGATCAAGGGTTCCTTGAGCCCGTTCACCATCTTGAAGAATATGTAGGACGCTGGCCTGACATTTTTCTTTGAAATGACTACTAAGTAAAATTTGTTGGAATAAAAGTGAAGATACCAAATGAAAGCTCTCAGCTCCAAAGATAAGAGGCATAACTCCTTCTGGCTGATTATGACTTTCTCAGGTAACTGAGAAATTTATGGGAGTGGAATAGGCGAGTCTTCACACTGTGCAATAGTACCATAGGGAAACACACGCATTAATTTAAATAAACTAGCACATCTAGAAACATACACAAGAGGATTGGCCATCCAGCGCTCCAAATGCCTGTGGTGGTTTTAGACTACTAGAAGGAGAAACCAAGACATATAAAAGAGATGAAATGAGGGTGCTACCTAGAGGAGGCTGCTACCTAGAGGAGCCAGGCTCACAAATAGCACACCAGGCCATCACACAGTCTTCAACAGTAATTTTATCCTGACAAACTGATTCTGAAATGGAAAACAAAGTTTCTAAAACAGAAGAAAGAGGGGTGCTAGGGAACCAACCTCCAACTAACAGCCCAACTTTGTTTATCTACATATTGAACATATACTTGCAAGTACTTACTAAATTGGGAACTAAAAACATTTTGCCCTGAAACGGCTAATATGGGGCACTTTTTTTTTTTTTTAACTTTTACTTTTATATTGGAGTATAGCTGATTAACAATGTTGTGATAGGTGGATGGCAAAGGGGCTCAGTCATACATATACATGTATCCATTCACCCCCAAACTCCCCTCCATCCAGGCTGCCACATAACATTGAGCAGAGTTCCCTGTGCTATACAGTAGGACCTTGTTGGCGATCCATTTTAAATAAGCAGTGTGTACATGTACATCCCAAACTCCCTAACTCCTCCTTTCACAGTGGGGCACTTTGACATTTCAAAACTGGAGAGAACAAAAGTCCTTCTAGAAGAAGCTTGCATTTCTCTCCCTGTGCCTTTGAGATGTAAATAGTCTACCAGGTCAGAGAACCCTTATCTAGATCATCTCTAATTCTAGGAATTAGGAGGGGAAGGGGTGGAAGAGGCTTTCTTTAAATTCAAGCAAGTAAACTTAGCTTGCTCTAGCTGTTATTTACAAACTAATGAATTTTATATTGTAATACCAGATTTATAATTAAGTTTAAAATAAAGCTATGAGATCTATGCTTGTATCTATCTTTATGTCTGTTTGTACCTATAGATATGCTATGTCTATACCTTTAGGTGTTATTATCAAAATTTGTTAATAAAAGAGCTTTATTTACCTGACTTAAAAGTAAATGCTGGAGCCTATTATACAGAGTGAAGTAAGCCAGAAAGAAAAACACCAATACAGTATACTAACGCATATATATGGAATTTAGAAAGATGGTAACAATAACTCTGTGTATGAGACAGCAGAAGAGACACTGATATATAGAACAGTCTTATGGACTCTGTGGGAGAGGGAGAGGGTGGGAAGATTTGGGAGAATGGCATTGAAACATGTAAAATATCATGTATGAAACGAGTTGCCAGTCCAGGTTCAATGCATGATACTGGATGCTTGGGGCTGGTGCACTGGGACGACCCAGAGGGATGGTATGGGGAGGGAGGAGGGAGGAGGGTTCAGGATGGGGAACACATGTATACCTGTGGTGGATTCATTTCGATATTTGGCAAAACTAATACAATTTTGTAAAGTTTAAAAATAAAAAATAAAAAAAATATTACTATATTAAAAAAAAAAGTAAATGCTTATTAATTAAATATTTCTAAATAATAAAAACCAACCCAAATGAATTTCAAGTTCATATGATCTGGGAAATGTTCAAATTAAATTAATATTTGGTATTAAGGTTACTTTGGGATTGGAATGAAAACTGACCTTTTCCAGTCCTGTGCCCACTGTTGAGTTTTCCAAATTTGCTGGCATACTGAGTGCAGCACTTTCACAGCATCATCTTTTAGGATTTGAAATAGTTCAACTGAAATTCCATCACCTCCACTAGCTTTAGTAGTAGTGATGTTTCCTAAGGTCCATTTGACTTCACATTCCAGGATGTCTGGCTCTAGGTGAGTGATTACACCATCATGGTTATCTAGGTCACTAAGACCTTTTTTGTCTATTTCTTCTGTGTATTTTTGCTACCTCTTCTTAATATCTTCTGCTTCTGTTAGGTCCATACCATTTCTGTCCTTTATTGTGCCCATCTTTATATGAAATGTTTGAAATTCGTATGAAATTTTCTTGAAGAGATCTCTAGTCTTTCCCATTCTATTGTTTTCCTCTATTTCTTTGCACTGATCACCAAGGAAGGCTTTCTTATCTCTCCATGCTATTCTTTGGAACTCTGAATTCACATGGATATATCTTTCCTTTTCTCCTTTGCTTTTTACTTGTCTTCTTTTCACAGCTATATGTAAGGCCTCCTCAGATAAATATTTTGCCTTTTTGCATTTCTTTTTCTTGGGCATGGTCTTGATCACTGCCTCTTGTACAGTGTCGCAAACTTCCGTCCATACTTCTTCAGGCACTCTATCAAATCTAATCTCTTGAATCTATTTGTCACTGCCATGGTATAATTGTAAGGGAACTGATTTAGGTCATACCTGAATGGTTTAGTGGTTTTCCCTACTTTCTTCAATTTAAGTCTGAATTTGGCAACTAGGAGTTCATGATTTGAACTATAGTCAGCTCCCAGTCTTGTTTTTGCTGACTGTATAGAGCTCCATCTTTGGCTGCAAAGAATATAATCAATCTGATTTCGGTATTGACCATCTGGTGCTGTCCATGTGTACAGTCTTCTCTTGTGTTGTTGGAAGAGGGTGTTTGCTATGATGAGTGCATTCTCTTAGCAAAACTCTATTAGCTATTTGCCCTGCTTCATTCTGTATTCCAAGGCCAAATTTGCCTGTTACTCCAGGTATTTCTTGAGTTCCTACTTTTGCATCCCAGTCTCCTATAATTAAAAGGATATCTTTTTCGGGTGTTAGCTCTAGAAGGTCTTGTAGGACTTCACAGAACCATTCAACATCAACTTCTTCAGCATTACTGGTTAGGGCATAGACTTGGATTACTGTGATATTGAATGGCTTGCGTTGGAAACAAACAGAGATCATAGTTGTTTTCGAGATTGCATCCAGTATTGCATTTTGGACTCTTTTGTTGACTATGATGGCTACTCCATTTCTTCTAAGGGATCCTGGACACAATAGTAGATATAATGGTCATCTGAGTTAAATTCACCCATTCCAGTCCATTTTACTTCACTGATTCCTAAATTGTCAATGTTCACTCTTGCCATCTCCTGTTTGACCACTTCCAATTTGCCTTGATTCAAGGACCTAACATTCCAGGTTCCTATGCAATATTGCTCTTTATAGCCAAAAATGCTCAAACTACCAAACAACTGAACTCTTCTCACACACTGGCAAAGTAATTATCAAAATTCTCCAAGCCAGGCTTCAGCAATACATGAACCATGAACTTCCAGATGTTCAAGCTGGTTTTAGAAAAGGCAGAGGAACCAGAGATCAAGTTGCCAACATCGGCTGGATCATCAAAAAAGCAAGAGAGTTCCAGAAAAATATCTTTTCTGTTTTATTGACTATACCAAAGCTTTGGACTGTGTTGATCACAACAAACTGTGGAAAATTCTTCAAGATGGGAATACCAGACCACCTGACCTGCTTCCTGAGAAATCTGTATGCAAGTCAAGAAGCAACAGTTAGAAATGGACATGAAACAACACAGTGGTTCCAAATCAGGAAAGGAGTCCTTCAAGGCTGTATATAGTCACCCTGCTTATTTAACTTATATGCAGAGTACATCATGAGAAATTTGGGCTATGAAGCACAAGCTGGAATCAAGATTGCTGGGAGAAATATCAATAACCTCAGATGTGCAGATGACACCACCTTTATGGCAGAAAGTGAAAAACCAGGAGCCTCTTGATGAAAGTGAAAGAGGAGAGTGAAAATGTTGGCTTCAAGCTCAACATTCAGAAAACTAAGATCATGGCATCTGGTCCCATCACTTCATGGCAAATAGATACGGAAACAATGGAAACAGTGACAGACTTAATTTTGGGGGCTCCAAAATCACTGCATATGGTGACTACAGCCGTGAAAGTAAAAGATTCTTGCTTTCTGAAAGAAAAGTTATGACAAACCTAGAAGGCATATTAAAAAGCAGAGACATTACTTTGCTAACAAAAGTCTGTCTAGTCAAAGCTATGGTTTTTCCAGTAGTCATATATGGATGTGAAAGTCAGAATATAAAGAAAGCTGAGCACCAAAGAATTGATGCTTTTAAACTGGTGTTAGAGAATACACTTTGGAGTCCCTTGGACAGCAAGAGACCCAGCCAGTCCATCCTAAAAGAAATTAGTCCTGAAAAATCATTGGAAGGACTGATGCTGAAGCTGAAACTCCACCTGATGCAAAGAGCTGACTCATTTGAAAAGACTCTGATGCTGGGAAAGATTGAAGGTGGGAGGAGAAGATGATGACAGAGGATGAGATGGTTGAATGGTAACACTGAATTAATGGACATGTGTTTGAGTAGACTCTGGGAGTTGGTGATGGACAGGAAGACCTGGCGTGTTGCATTCCATGGCTTTGCAAAGAGTCAGATATGACTGAGCGACTGAACTGAACTGATTAAGTTACTTTACATATGTTGGTTTAACTACTAATTAAGATTGCCAGGAGAAATAACAATAACCTCACATATGCAGATGACACCACCCTTATGGCAGAAAGTGAAGAAGAACTAAAAAGCCTCTTGATGAAAGTGAAAGAGGAGAGTAGAAAAGTTGGCTTAAAGCTCAACATTCAGAAAACTAAGATCATGGCATCTGGTCCCATCACTTCATGGGAAATAGACGGGAAAACAGTGGAAACAGTGTCAGACTTTATTTTTGGGGGCTCCAAAATCACTGCAGATGGCGAGTGCAGCCATGAAATTAAAAGACGCTTACTCCTTGGAAGAAAAGTTATGACCAACCTAGATGGTATATTCAAAAGCAGAGACATTACGTTGCCAACAAAGGTCTGTCTAGTCAAGGCTATGTTTTATCCAGTAGTCATGTATGGATGTGAGAGTTAGACTGTGAAGAAAGCTGAGCACCGAAGAATTGATGCTTTTGAACTGTGATGTTGGAGAAGACTCTTGAGAGTCCCTTGGACTGCAAGGAGATCCAACCAGTCCATTCTAAAGGAGATCAGTCCTGGGTGTTCTTTGGAAGGAATGATGCTGAAGCTGAAACTCCAGTACTTTGGCCACCTCATGCGAAGAGTTGACTCATTGGAAAAGACTCTGATGCTAGGCGGGATTGGGGGCAGGAGGAGAAGGGGATGACAGAGGATGAGATGGCTGGATGGCATCACCAACTGGATGGACGTGAGTTAAGTGAACTCTGGGAGTTGGTGATGGACAGGGAGGCCTGGCGTGCTGCAATTCATGGGGTCACAAAGAGTCAGACATGACTGAGCAACTGAACTGAACTGAACTAAGATGTTTTACTTTCATCTCACCTAGGTTTACCAAAATTCAGATAAGATCACGTTAACTCTGTTACAAAATTATTCAGTAAGAATAATAGCTTGGAGTTAATATAATTTCTCTAGAAATTTCCAAAACTGCAATCTAAATATAAGTGTTGAAAACAAGTGAAGTAAATAAATATAAACAGGGTAAGAGCTTTTAGGCATAAGTTTTAAGAATAATCATGTTTTATGATATGACTACCTAAAAAATAGTTTCTTCAGGTTTTTGTTAACTTGAAACTTGAGCACTTTGTTGAATTAAGCTAAACGATAAAAATTTACTGTCTAGATCATTTCCAAATAAGATAAAATATTGAGAAATTAATTATGAAACAGGTTTCCTTTTACAGAGAAATTAAGTCCAGCTCAGTTCAGTTGGTCAGTCCTGTCCAACTCTTTGTGACCCCAAGGACCGCAGCACGCCAGGCCTCCCTGTCCATCACCAACTCCCGGAGTTCACCCAAACTCATATCCATTGAGTCTGTGATGTGATTCAACCATTTCATCCTGTCATTCCCTTCTCCTGCCCTCAATCTTTCCCAGCACCAGCATCTTTTCAAATAAGTCAGTTCTTTGCATTAGGTGGCCAAAGTTTTGGAGTTTCAGCTTCAACATCAGCCCTTCCAATGAACACTCAGGACTGATGTCCTTTAGGATGGACTGGTTCGATCTCCTTGCAGTCCATAAGCTATTAGTAAATATGTTTATGGCTACACTGAGACATTTTTCTGTAAGAAAGCACATGTTTTTAGTAGCTATAAATAGTATTTAGAAGTTTGCCAATACACAAATGCTAAAGTAAAAATTCATTATTGCTTACTTCTTAGCTTTCACGAGAAATTAAGGTTTTGAAATGTCAAGGATTCTAATTAAAATATGTAATTAAAACCACCGAAAACTTTTAAGGAAAACATCCTTGTATGCATGAGAAAAGAAGGTATAACAAGTCCAAATGCATTTTGTTATAGAAAATAACAAAAAGAAAGTAATTTTGCTCTAGAGAATGATTAAGAGAGACAGAAAGAGAGAGAAAGAGGGGAGAGGAAGCAAAGAGAGAAAAAATCATAAGACAAAATCAAGGTAAGAAAGAAATGTATAGAAGACTATGGAAAAGAAATCCTGGGAAAAAGAGCTTAATGTGTAGTTAGGACTGAATCAGATCAGAAAAAAATTAACTGAGTAATTAAATTTAATATTAAAGGTTTGGTAATACAGACTACAATTAGGTTTTCTTTCTTTGTTAAGAGGACAACATTTCTTGAAATATTGTTCTACTTCTGAAAACAGACTGCAAAACATTATGCAATCTTATATAACTATCAATATTTCCTTTTAAAATCTTTTATTGTCATTTTGGTTAAGTGAATAGTATTGTTTCACAGTGACAAGTCCTATTTGACATATTGTTTTAAAACCTTTTAATAGCTTTGAAAAACTTCTTCAATCAAATTCTAAAGTTCTTTTAAATCCCAGCTAACTTTAGGATGCTTCAGAGAGCCCATGAAACATCTCAAGGAGAGATACTAATTAGGATTATTAAATTAAATGGTAAACATCATCAAATGAGTGATGATAAACCTTCTCAGATTATACTATACAGGTACATATTATTATATACAACTATTAAAATTTGGACAATACTAATATATGTCATGGCACCCCACTCCAGTACTCTTGCCTGGAAAATCCCATGGATGGAGGAGCCTGGTAGGCTGCAGTCCATGGGGTCGCTAGGAGTCGG
>NW_011494902.1:6190896-6227898 GCF_000754665.1 Bison bison bison | reverse complement strand
TTTTTTTTTTTTTTTTTTTGTCATGTATAGACATTATTTTACTCTAGTACTTTTATAAAAATTCTTCATCTTGAAAAAGTTTCATAGAAAGTACTTTTTGACAAGTATAGAGTTCTAAAAACTTTAAGGTCACATGACTAAACTGGGTAAGAAGTTAGAGAGTTCTAATGGAAAATGTGATGGATTCATAAAACTGTTAACAGAAGATCAAGATTTACAAGAATTAGTTATATAGGTTGAATGATAATTTTTATGACTTATCTGAAATATAACTGGCTTTTTATTATTTTTTTCAAGATATAAGAAAAAACTTTCCCCCTTGATCTATCCTTTACCATAATTAGGGAGATTATAACTTTTTAAACAGAACTGAAATATTTGTCTTTGCGGTCTACCTGATCCCTTTAGAATTTGGAGATTTTTACTGAGCATTCTTACCCCCCCCACCAAATATTATTTTCATAACAACATAGTTATTTGCCTAAGTTCAATAAGAACCTGCTCTTATAACTGTAAACAGTTTTATATTACCATGGATTTGACTGGAATGTCATATTTGAGAATATGGATAGAATTAGATATAGCCAGACAGCTTCAAGGAACCAAGATAGACTTTATGAAGCAGTAAAGCCCCTTGGAAAAACAACCTAGTGCTTAAAGGCCATCCAAGCAGCCTTTTCAACTGAATAAGGAAGGCTACTTTCTGGCAGGTGCAGGAATCTCAAGATATATCAGAAGCCTCAAGAAGAGAGGAATCAACCCAATATTTAGATATTATAGGCAGAATGTGATGACAAGTCCTTGGCATGGCTTTCTTGGTCTTGAGAAGCCTTTTACAGTTCAACCTGAGACTCCTTATGAAACGGTCTGAATTAATTTAAAAGAGTTTGTCTGATCAAACACAATTATGTAAAACAAATCAGGCCAAATTCATTGAAATCATTCCAAACCTCAAATACAGATATGGCAAGAAGAAACAAGGAAATGCATTTATTGGATCATAACAGACTAGTAAGACAGATGATCCAAAGAATTTTATATTATTAACAGGGCCTAATCCAGATATAGCACATGAAATGGCCTATCAGTGAAATCCTGAGTTGTCCTGGGAATGAGCACCTGCCTCTTGAGAAACCTGTATGCAGGTCAGGAAGCAACAATCAGAACTGGACATGCAACAACAGACTGGTTCCAAATAGGAAAAGGAGTACATCATGGTTGGATATTGTCACCCTGCTTATTTAACTTCTATGCAGAGTACATCATGAGACACGCTGGGCTGGAGGAAGCACACACTAGAATCAAAATTGCCATGAGAAATATCAATAACCTCAGATATGCAAATGACACCACCCTTATGGCAGAAAGTGAAGAAGAACTATAGAGCCTCTTGATGAAAGTGAAAGAGGAGAGTAAAAATGTTGGCTTAAACTCAACATTCAGAAAACTAAAATCATGGCATCCAGTCCCATCACTTCATGGCAAATAGATGGGGAAACAGTGGAAACAGTGCCACACTTTCTTTTTGAGTCTCCAAAATCACTGCAGATGGTGAGTGCAGCCATGAAATTAAAAGACGCTTACTCCTTGGAAGGAAAGTTATGACCAACCTAGACAGCATATTCAAAAGCAGAGACATTACTTTGCCAACAAAGGTCCATCTAGTCAAGGCTATGGTTTTTCCAGTAGTCGTGTATGGATGTGAGAGTTGGACTATAAAGAAAGCTGAGCATCGAAGAATTGATGCTTTTGAACTGTGGTGTTAGAGAAGACTTGAGAGTCCCTTGGACTGCAAGGAGATCCAACCAGTCCATCCTAAAGGATATCAGTCCTGAGTGTTCATTGGAAGGACTGATATCAAAGCTGAAACTCCAATACTTTGGCCACCTGATGCGGAAAGCTGACTCATTTGAAAACACCCTGATACTGGGAAAAGTGGGATGACAGAGGATGAGATGGTTGGATGGCATCACTGACTCAATGGACATGAGTTTGGGTAGGCTCTGGGAGTTGGTGTTGGACAGGGAGGCCTGGCGTGCTGCGGTTCATGGGGTCGCAAAGAGTCGAACACGACTGAGCGACTGAACTGAACTGAACTGAGCACCGTGGGACAAACTGGTCATGAAATGCCTCCAAAACCTTTGTCAAATTTATGATCAAAAGGGAGAAGCTATAAACAAACAAAACAAAGAATGTCATTCATTATCCTATTACACAAAGTGTATACAATCCACTGCAGTGGGCCTCAGAAAGTGTGCCCTGAGTGGAATTCAGGAGGGGTAAAACAGAATGAAGCATTCTGTGCTTCAGATATATAGGCCCCTAGATATTTAACATGCATATCTAAAGACAAATTTCAATGACCGCAGATTCTTGCATCTTCCCTTATATAGGAAAGCACTAAAATCATTAACATGAGATATCTGTTCTTTGTGATTACCAGTAATCTTTTCCGGTGATATATGCTTGATGACATGTGCTTCCAAGCCAAAAAATTCATATGTATAATTAAAAACTATATATGTAAATATATATATAACATGAAAAATAAATATATATATATATGTATATATATACATGGAAACTTACAATACCATATATAAAATAGATAGGCAATGGGAATTTGCTGTATGATTCAGGGAACTCAACCAGGGGCTTTGTGACAGTCTAGAAGGGTGGAATTGGGACGGAGGTTCAGAAGCGAGGGATCATGGGTGTACCTATAGCTGATTCTTGTTGATGTTTGACAGAAAAACACAAAATTCTGCAAAGCAATTATCCTTCAATTAAAAAAATAAAGTGTCAAAAATTATATATATATGCACATGTGGATATGTATGTATGTGTATATATGTGTGTGTGTGGCTCCTCCCCTGCCTCTTTGGAGCAGTCTCTTTACAGCTACTGAGAAGCCATTTCCTGGGCTATAGTCCTTAGAGAGTCCTGCATAACACAACTCACATATTTTATATTGTATATTTTCCATTCAGTTGATAGTCTCATTTCTGTCCCACTGCAATACTGGCTATGTACTTTACCTTGAAGAAGCAGAAAAGGAATTCAGCATTAAATGTCAAACTATAAAGGATGGATACCGTTGAAAATAGAGCTAATCAAGAAATTGCTCTGGTCTTCCTTGTTGAAATGCAAAGATTAGCTTAGACCAAAACCAGATCAGAAGTAGTACTCTTAAGAAAAAATAATAATAATAAAGAACAGCTTTAGATTTTGCAAAGATCAAACAGCATGGATTGCTTAATAAAATCAGGTAATAATCACAGTACATACAATACCATAAACAATCTGGAAATTAATAGAGTTGTACACTAATCTTCTAGGAACAGTGTAATTCATTTCCTTCAAACAATTCCCCCCCCCCCACTTGTAACTTTTAAATAGTTTAGCTGTCTTTCAATTGACATTGAAATCAGGAAAGGCATAATCTTTCAAAAAGGAATTGGAATATAATTTCAACCAGTGTACCATGAAACAAGTTTTGGATCAAAGTGTGCTGGCTTCCAGCAGCTTGGGGTGAATCTAGAAAGTGAAAGTGTTAGTCGCTCAGTTTTGTCTGACTCTTTGCAACCCCATGGACTGTAGCCCACCAAGCTCCTCTGTCCATGGAATTCTCCAGACAAGAATACTGGAGTGGGTAGCCATTCCCTTTTCTGGGAATCTTCCCAAACAAGGGATCAAATCCAGGTCTCCTGCATTGCAAGCAGATTCTTTACCATCTGAGCCACCAGGGAAGCCCACAGGGTGAAAATTGTCAACAGCTAAATCTATTGACTACCTAGCATCCAAACTTGTATTCATATGACAGAAAGACAATAGTCCATCTAGATAAAAATACTGAGGATTGGGAACTAAAAGTCATCAGTTAACACAATGCTTGGCATTTTGTAAACAGAACTGAGCTGCTGCTGCTGCTAAGTCGCTTCAGTCGTGTCCAACTCTTTGCGACCCCATAGACGGCAGCCCATCAGGCTCCCCCGTCCCTGGGATTCTCCAGGCAAGAACACTGGAGTGGGCTGCCACTTCCTTCTCCAACGCATGAAAGTGAAAAGTGAAAGTGAAGTCACTTAGTCGTATCCGACTCTTAGTGACCCCATGGACTGCAGCCTACCAGGCTCCTCCGTCCATAGGATTTTCCAGGCAAGAGTACTGGAGTGGGTTGCCATTGCCTTCTCTGAAACAGAACTGAGCAGTTCACTTTTTTTTCCTTTGGTTTGCAGCTATTACGTAAGCCCAGATTAACAGACAAGTCAGAAACTCCATCCCATATTCATGCAGTGTTATTTACAGAAGCCAAGATATAGAAAAAAATCTAAATGTCCATTGATAGATAGTCCAATAAAGAGATATCCACACCATAATTCCTCATAGTCTTTTTCAGCAGTTAATTCAGGGGAAAAAAAAACGATGAATATAGTTTCTCTCTCTCATCACCCTTCCCGCTTGTTTTCACTTTAAATCTGGCAAAGGTGAAAAAAAAATCACTATTTCTGGTGTATGTGTATAGGCTGCATGCATGCGTGTGTGTGTGTGTGTGTTTCCTTCAAGGATCAACTGAAAACTTCATCTATTTTTGTTGGGAGTGCCTAGCTTTATCACACAGTGTTTGCACACAGTAAGTACTCATATCAAAAGCAGCCTATGTGCTGAAGAATACATCCTTGTAATAATGAGGGACAATATGTCTCTAAGTTCAAAACACAGGGAAATATGCACAAAAACCTCCATTTCTATGTTCACTGCAGCATTATTTAAAATAGCCAGGATTTATTAATAGAAACAACCTAAATGCTCATTGACAGATAAATGGAGAAAGAAATGCAGTATATATTATACATACAGTAGGATATTCTTCAGCTTTAAAAAAGAAAGAAATCCTGCAGTATGGGACAACATGGATGAACCTTAAGGACATCATACTAAGTGAAATAATCCAGTAGAGAAGAACAAATACAGCATGCTTCCATTTATATGAGATCTTTAAAACAGAAAAGCAGAGAGTAGAATGGTCATTGCCAGTAGCTGGAAGAAGGGAGAAGAGGGGAGTTGCTATTGAACAGGCATAAAGTTTCAGTTACACAGATGAGTAAGTTCCAGAGACCTGCTGTATTACATTGTGTCTTTAGTTAATGATACTGTCTTGTACAATTAAAAATTTACAAAGGGGGAATATTTCATGTTAAGTGTTCTTCAGTTCAGTTTAGTTCAGTCACTCAGTCATCTCCAACTCTGCGACCCCATGAATCACAGCACGCCAGGCCTCCCTGTCCATCACCAACTCCCGGAGTTCACTCAGACTCAACGTCCATTGAGTCGGTGATGCCATCCAGCCATCTCATCCTCTGTCGTCCTCTTCTCCTCCTGCCCCCAATCCCTCCTAGCATCAGAGTCTTTTCCAATGAGTCAACTCTTCGCATGAGGTGGCCCAAATACTGGAGTTTCAGCTTCAGCATCGTTCCCTCCAAAGAAATCCCAGGGCTGATCTCCTTCAGAATGGACTGGTTGGATCTCCTTGCAGTCCAAGGACTCTCAAGAGTCTTCTCCAACACCACAGGTCAAAAGCATCAATTCTTCGATGCTCAGCTTTCTTCACAGTCCAACTCTTGCATCCATACATGATCACTGGAAAAACCATAGCCTTGACTAGATGGACCTTTGTTGGCAAAGTAATGTCTCTGCTTTTGAATATGCTATCTAGGTTGGTCATCACTTTCCTTCCAAGGAGTAAGCGTCTTTTAATTTCATGGCTGCAGTCACCATCTGCAGGATTTTGGAGCCCAAAAAAACAAAGTCTGACATTGTTTCCACTGTTTCCCCATCTATTTGCCATGAAGTGATGGGACCAGATACCATGATTTTAGTTTTCTGAATGTTGAGCTTTAAGCCAACTTTTTCACTCTTCTCTTTCACTTTCATCAAGAGGCTTTTTCATTCCTTTTCACTTTCTGCCATAAGGGTGGTGTCATCTGCATATCTGAGGTTATTGATATTTCTCCCGGCAATCTTGATTCCAGCTTGTGTTTCTTTCAGTCCAGCGTTTCTCATGAAGTACTCTGCATATAAGTTAAATAAGCAGGGTGACAATATACAGCCTTGACGTACTCCTTTTCCTATTTGGAAACAGTCCGGTGTTGGAGAAGACTCTTGAGAGTCCCTTGGACTGCAAGGAGATCCAACCAGTCCATTCTGAAGGAGAACAGCCCTGGGATTTCTTTGGAAGTAATGATGCTAAAGCTGAAACTCCAGTACTTTGGCCACCTCATGTGAAGAGTTGACTCGTTGGAAAAGACTCTGATGCTGGGAGGGATTGGGGGCAGGAGGAGAAGAGGATGACAGAGGATGAGACGGCTGGATGGCATCACCGACTCAATGGACGTTGAGTCTGAGTGAACTCCGAGAGTTGGTGATGGACAGGGAGGCCTGGTGTGCTGCAATTCATGGGCTCGCAAAGAGTTGGACATGATTGAGCGACTGAACTGAACTGTTGTTCCATGTCCAGTTCTAACTGTTGCTTCCTGACCTGCATATAGGTTTCTCAAGAGGCAGGTCAGGTGCTCTGGTATTCCCATCTCTTCAAGAATTTTCCAAAGTTTATTGTGATCCACAGAATCAAAGGTTTTGGCATAGTCAATAAAGCAGAAATAGATGTTTTTCTGGAACTCTCTTGCTTTTTTGATGATCCAGTGGATATTGGCAATTTGATCTCTGGTCCTCTGCCTTTTCTAAAACCAGCTTGAACATCTGGAAGTTCACAGTTCACGTAATACTGAAGCCTGGCTTGGAGAATTTTGAGCATTACTTTACTAGCGTGAGATGAGTGCAATTGTGCGGTAGTTTGAGCATTCTTTGGCATTGCCTTTCTTTGGGATTGGAATTAAAACTGACCTTTTCCAGTCCTGTGTCCACTGCTGAGTAGTCAATCTAACCACACTAGGACCACAGCTTTGTCTAACTCAATGAAACTAAGCCATGCCCTGTGGGGCCATCCAAGACGGGTGGGCACGGTGGAGAGGTCTGATGCAATGTGGTCCACTGGAGAAGGGAATGGCAAACCACTTCAGTATTCTTGCCTTGAGAACCCCATGAACAGTAAGTGTTCTTACCACAAGAAAAAAAAAGAGAGAGAGTCAACTATAACCATCACTAGTTTATGGATCTCAAGTTAAGATTCAAAATAAATCATTTAATTACTTGTTACTAGTGTGTTCAGAAACAGAAATGTGAAAATGATTCAACTAACCATATCACTTGCTTGCATATATAGTATTTATATGAATAAGCCAGAATAAGTAATACATAAATGTATTCTTTTCACAAGAATTATCTTTGTAATTAAAATAATCATAAACACATGCCTGCATAGTTCTCTTGAAAAATTTATGGGCTGTCTAGACTATGTGCATTATCCTCTGGGGATATTCAGACTCCAGAGGAATAAATTTTCATATAGAAAATTAGCTTACTTATTACTTTCCAACAACAATGCTTCTGTTAGAATCTTCTGAAGGACCAAAAAACAACAAAAACAATTTAAATGTTCTGGCATCTTGTTAAAATCTTTAACTTACTTTGCTTTCTAACATCATTAGGAATGAATTTTTAAGAGTATGATCTTGTGTACTTAAACTGTGAATTATCAACATGAAATAATTAAAATTTATACTTCAAATGTTATAACATCTAAAAAAAGTAAATTTCTAAAAAGTCACCATCCTATCAATTACCAACTACTCCTAGTTGGAACTTAATGGGTATCTTTTGAATGTTAGTGGTTAAATGCTAATTAATGGCCAGGAAATATACACATTTTAGTTGTACTCACTTGACCAGTGTTTATAACATTATCATCCATGTTAGCTTGGTGATTATTCTGATTTTATGTTCTGTTCAATCTATGTGCATTTCTCCTCGGTGAAACTCAAATCACCACTGATTTCTTTGATGAGTTTTTCTAATGAATACCTATAGTTCTTGAGTTGCTCAACTATTTCTCTATATGATACTGGGACAAAAAAAAAAAAAGAACATTATTCCCTGGACTTCACAATCTGTGATGTTTGTGTAGCAATTGCCAAAGGAGACAATGCAAGGAGGAGAGATTTTCTCTTCAAACTCTGAGTGATTTGAAATATAACAGATAAGTTCAGGATGGCAACACAAAAAATTCTGTATTTATTCTAATACAGAATATTCTGTAGTAAGTGTGTGAATGCATGTGTATACACATCAGGAATAGTGCTGCGTTGCAATTCAGGAATTCCTTTTAATTTTTCCAATTTTTAAAAGTTATTGGTTGACTGATTGAAGTACAGTCGATTTACAATGTTTCAGGTATACAGTAAAGTGATTCAGTTTTATATATATATATTTTTTTCATTTCAGATTTTTCCATTATAGGTTATTACAAGATAAGGAATATAGTTCCCTGTGCCATTAAGTAGGTACTTGTTTGTTTTATATATAGTACTGTGTATCTGTTAATCCCATATTCCAAATTTATCCCTCTTCCCCTCTTCCCCCTTTGGTAACCATAGGTTTGAAAAAGACAAGTCTGTCTTTCTGTCTGTAAACCTATTTCTGTTTTGTAAATAAGTTCATTTATATCATCTTTTTAGATTCCACAAAAGTGATATCATATGATATTTGTCTTTTTCTAACTTCACTTAGTATGATAATCTCTAGGTCCATCCATGTTGCTGCAAACGGCATCACTGCCTTCTTTTTTTGGCTGAGTAATATCCCATTGTGTGTGTGTGTGCACTGACACACATTAAAAACCACATGTTTGATACATACCATTTGATGTTTGGCATGTGTATGTCATTAGCTTGACATGTGCACATCGACCTATGGTATCATAACCACAATCAAGGGAATAAACATAAACGTCATCTCCAAAGTTTCCATGTGCCCCTTTCTTTGCAAATATCTTTAAGATGAGATCTATCCTCCTAAAAAATTCTTAGGTACACAGCACTGTATTGTTAACTAGAGGCCCTATGTCAGGATTTCCTATTTTTAATGATTCAAATCATGATTAATCTAGATCATATCACTTTCAGAGTGACTCAACAGTGATCCTAAAAGCTATGGTTAAAAAAAAAATAAATAAATATATACTTGATTTAAAATGCAATTCTTAAAACAAAAACAAAGCAATTTGCATTCACCAAAATTCATAAACAGTAGAGAAACAAATCATTAATCATCTCTTATTTTTTATGGGTTTGGGTGGATTAACTATTTTCTTGAGAAGAAGAGATATATTAGAAGAAATCATTGATTGCTATGTCTTTTCTACTTGTTAGCATTATAATTATACCCACTGTAAATTACTAGAGGTCTATTCGGAAACAAAGTCACACCCATAAATCTAGTTCTATATCAGTATTTAGAAAAACAAAGTGCTTTTTCTCATAGATTATATATATATATATATAAGAGAGAGAGAGAGAGAGAAGATAATATATATAGGCACACGCACACATATAGTATGTGTATACATATATATTTGAGAATACTTTATTATTTATTTTATAACATTAAGTGTAAGAAGTTACTTCTGATTTGATTATAAAAGTTACTACCAGTTGAAATATTGCACCCTTTTAGTTCCACCTCAGTGTGCCCCATGTTAAGCATTTTCCTGCACTTCAGATCTAAATATCCATCTATTGATTGGAAATCTGCACCTAACTACCTTAAGAAAGCTCAAGCTAAACATGTCTGAAATAACTGCATCATGTCCAGCCCTCAAGGTGTTCTCTGTCCATTAACAGTGTCAGCATCTCACCAGCCATCCAAGCATGAAAGATGATTCTTCCCTTGCTCTCTCTGCCTCAAGTTCTGATGCATCAACATGTCTTATAAATTCTGTCTCTGAAATGATTCCATAGGTTATAACCCGCTATACTTGACAATTCACTGCTCCTTGCCTACACCAAGGGCTGTGGGCCTTTTTGTTTTCTCCTTTCCAGGAGGACTTTCTTCTGTTTGCTATTGGTTAAAATTCTCCTAGAGACAGTTACTACTTCTTCTATGGAAGCTTTCCTAACTTCATTAAATAAAATCAATTGTTTCTCCCTAAGAGCTTCTGAAAATCCATCCATAAAAATATAAAAACAAATAAACAGTAACTAGAGATCAAAGAAGAAGGTGCCATGGGTAAGTGTCACCCGGGCAAGGGCTAGATCACATTCACTTCTGAGCGTCCTGCTTCCCGCACAGTGCTCAGCACTGAGTGATCTTTACAGACTTCAGATGGGATTAGGGGCTTCTGCTCCCTCATGCACTGGGTCATTAGAAACAGGCATTAGCTAGGACTCTAGGGACAAGCTTCCCTGGGTTTTAATCCTAGATCTATGACTTAGTAGCTATATAACTTTAGGTAATTATTAAAACTTTTTTCCTCATCCATAAAAACAGCATGATAGCAGTACCTTCCTCAGAGGATTAACCCAACAACTAAAACAGATGATAGAGGTAAAACATTCTGCTTACTAGCTGAAACTCTTACTACCAGAATTCCCTTGAGCAGGAGAGTCACCAAACACCGGAACAAAATAACAGTTGGTGCAGAAGATGGCCAAGGGAAGAGCAGTGTAGGTCTTCTTAGGGACACTTCTCAATTCCAAAGGGGACAAAACATACTTTCTGGGCTTTCACCTATGGCTCTGTCTCTTGATAACTCCCCATGCCTCCCACCTCATTAGGCTGTGAGAACCAGAGCACTCTGCATGTTTATGTGTCCAGGGGTCTCAAGTATCCTTCATCTGTATTTCAGAGAACTAAGGCTGCTTTGGGTATAAGGATCTATCCCAGTCTTATTTCTTTTCACCTCACCCTTGTCGGTTTTTTCTGTTGTGGAACAAAGCGAGAAGTTGGAACATAATCAAGGTGGAAAGCAAGGTCTGGGAGTACAGGTTGAGGACAGACAGACCTAAGTGGAGGCTGACGAGAAGAAATAGTAATCCTTAGGAGGATATGGAGCCTTTTAGCTGGGAAAGTTATTTCCAGAGGTCCAGTCAGAATTAAGAAAGCTGTCAGGCATACACCCAAGCTGGGACTACCTAGACTAGCTCTTCTCAAACTATGTTCCATGTATTTTCAGTGATTGCTCCATGGAGATTCTATGATTAAATAAGTTTGAGAAATATATCATCACCATACTGTCACTGTCACACTGTCATACTGCCATTGCATGATGGTATATATAAAAAGTTTTATAAATAAAAAGCAAACAAATACATTTAGTTTTGATAAATCCTGTGTTTCTGAAAATAATCTGGACATGAGAATTTACATAATCCCCTCTACCCTTATTGTTAGTTTCTTAGTGAACATGCAGATTATAGCTGAAAAGCTGGCCTATACAATAACTAAAGTAGCCAACGGTTTTATATGCAAAAATGAACCTATGGCTAAGCTCATATAGAATGCAGTTTCCACTAGCATTTGGCACAGCATCTAATTTTAGAGGCATTGTTCCCGACAGTCCTTGGATGTGTGAAAGGGATCTGTTATTTATGTGATTTCTGATTTTTAATATCTTTTCTAACTCCAGATATTCTAAAAAATTCTTCATTTATAGGGAGCTTGAGCAACTTAGCAGTAGCAGTAGCAGTGAGGGTTGGTAAACTACAGTCCACAGGCCCAATTCAGTACACTGCCTGTTTGTGTAAAGTTTGTTTTTCTTTTTTTTTAAGGTAATCCAGACATGTTTACTTGTTTACTTATTGTTTATGACTGCCTTTGCCATGCCTCAGCAGAACTAAGTAGTCCTGGCAGAGATCATGTGGCCTACAAAGCCTAAAATATTTACTATTTGGTTCTTCATAGAAGAAGTTTGCAGACACTGACTTCTCAGATTATTTTTTAAGAATTAGATGACATCTTTCTAAAAATAATCTTACAGAATTTATCCACATTATTTCAGTATGGAAAATGCCTAGTTAATAACCTCCTCTAGTGCCAGCACAAAACTTTAAAACTGTCATAAGAGTAAAACTAAAACATCAAAAACTGATATTTCTATATGAGTCACAAAAGTCATAGCATGAAGAAAGTCTCAGAGTTTTAAGAGGTAACTAACAGTTAAACACGGGAGAAGGTGATGGCACCCCACTCCAGTACTCTTGCCTGGAAAATCCCATGGACCGAGGAGCCTGGTAGGCTGCAGTCCATGGGGTTTCGAAGAGTTAGACACGACTGAGCAACTTCACTTTCACTTTTCACTTTCATGCATTGGAGGAGGAAATGTCAACCCACTCCAGTGTTCTTCCCTGGAGAATCCTAGGGACGGGGGGGCCTGGTGGGCTGCTGTTTATGGGGTCACACAGAGTTGGACACGACTGAAGTGACTTAGCAGCAGCAGCAGCAACAGTTAAACACAGAGTACTTCTGGGAGAGTTTTTTTCCCCATAATTTTGATTTCATTTAAAAAACTTCACAAAGTACTCTCTTTAAAAATCCAGGCTCTTCCCACATTCCTTCACATGGTTAAAATTTTAATCTTGTTAATTTATTAATACACTTAAATGTAACCTCTTCTGAACACTAATGAAAATCTCTATTTGAAATATAATTAATTAGAAAGTTCTTGAAACATACAATTTAGCTTAATCAAAAGTGAAACTTTTCATCTTTTCTCAATAAATATAGAACTTCAGAGTAATTGCTCGGTATGTAGAACACTCTACATGTAAATTTAATGAAAAAAATCTAATATTTACAGCTAGTTTTTTTTGGTTGAATTGCAGAATTTGATGAGAACTATGTGAGCACTATGATAAATATAATGTTGGTATTTTAAATTAGTGTCATATATTATAAATCAAAACGAGTGTCTGAAAATTCTGTAAGATAGCATGGACACAGAATTTTTGTAAATGTGGAGACAATAGCTATGATTTTAAATTGCTGATAAAAGAATATCTTGACCGTATTCTCTTTAGAATCACAAATGGTAGTCTAATCCTATATTCTTACCCCAAATGTTAAAGAATGTTCTAAAAGTACTTCAAAAGTGAAAAGTTTGAAGAATTGAATATTGAGTGTATATCTAAATACATATGACAAAGACTTTTTATGTAGAAATATATAAGGAGAATAAATGACATCACTCAAGCACACTAAGGACACTGGCCTTTCTGAAAAGAGTTTCTTTTTTTCTTAGAGTCCCTGAAAAAAAGAACACCCAGTCCTGGTGAGACTTATACTTGAATTACACAGAATTATAACATTACAGAAATAAGACAGAAAGTGAATAGAAACGGAATATAACTCTCAAAATAATTTACTGACATTAACAATCACAGCTCCCACTTATTGAAGATTAATCTAGTCACAGACTGTGGCATCTGTGTATCATTTTTATGTACCAATAATATAAATACCATCATCACCATTTGTGATCAGGATATTGGGATGCTGAAAGTTTAATCTTGCTAGAGATCAAATAATAAATAAATGACTATCAATTTTAAGATATGTTTACCAGAATCCAATGCCCAGGCCCTTTTAGCTGTGTCCTAAGACACTGAAGAGAGGTTAACTAATTAGAGCAAATCAAAAGATGGGTCAAGAAAGTACTAATAGCTCTTTAAAAATCTTAACAATCTAAGGTATCTGTCATTTGATCAGAGTTCTGAACTAACATCATTATTAGAAGAGTCTATAAAGGAATGGTTCTTGTGAAATATCTGGCATTTCCATACATCTTGGTCAAGTTCAGTTGACTTTATATAAAGTCTCTATCTTGGGAGAATGGAGAAACAAAGTGGCACTGGTAAAGCTAGGGGAGAGCGGGGAAGAGAGAGAAAAGCCTGTAGACTTTGACAAATAAAATCTGAAATCATTCCATTGGTTCCTTTCAGGTCTGATGACTTAAATGAGACTCGGAATAAGATGAAAAGAATCCAAGGGGAAAGATTAATTGAAAACTTATAGAAGTTTTAAAAAAGCTGAAAATTACCAAAAAAAAAAAAAAAAAAGTAGATGATTGAAGAGTAACTTAAGAGCAGTATTTGCAGAGAGGAGTTATAAATGACATGGGAAGACTATGTACTTACACAAAGAAAAGTCAAATGGGAGGATTTTAGTTATGAGTGAAAATGGTTTTCTCAAAGTGAGGAGCATAAGAATTGTGATGTCTTGGAAAAAGTAGTTAAGCAGTATTCTTAAAACAACAACAAAAACAACAACAAACCTTGGATTGTCTTATAATGGATTTTTTTAATGACTAATAGGGAAGTCTAAGTAGAAAATGCAATTTTTCTTCTCTCTTTCAAAGGGTTCTACACTCATTCTTCTACTTTTAAGGTAGTAGGTTTCAAAGCATGGTTTGTGGACAGCTAGGGAGTGTTTGTGGAGGAGGAAATGGCAACGCACTCCAGTGTTCTTGCCTGGAGAATCCCATGGACAGAGAAGGCTGCAGTCCATGGGGTCGCACAGAGTCGGACACGACTGAAGCAACTTAGCAGCAGCAACAGCAGGGAGTGCTTGACACATTCCAGAGGGTCTAAAGATCACAATTATTTTCATAATAATAGAGATGTCATTTTTTTAACTCAACACATTTGTAAAAATTCAAAAGCAATGGTGTGTAAAAATGGTGGTCCCTAAACATACCAAGGAGTGGCACAAAACTATACTAGTTATCATTGTATTCCTCACCACTCCACTCTAATTACACATCGTTATAATATTCTGCCTAATTTTCAAGTATTCATGGAGCACTCTGCATACAGAAATCTGATGGGTCTGTCGAGAAAAGATATTTGTGCAATTAAAGTACAGGCTGAATGAGCTCCTTTGATCATGAAACAACACTTTTACTTAAAAAGAATATTTTGCAGACAAACTGGTTATAGAGACTTAAATATTTAGCAGACAATTTCTCAAAATATGAAGTTAGTCCATCATTTTAAGTAAAACAACTAAGTGTATTTGTTTGCAATGATAAAATTCAAGCTGTTAAGTGAAAACTAAAATTTTGGAAAACATGATTCTGTCACCATAAGCTTGGGAGCTTCTCAATATATAATGACTTTTTTGATAAGATCAGTGGTGATATGAATAAATAGGAATTTTTGATACTATGTAGTGAAATAGGTCAACATTTCAGCAAAACTCAATAGACAAATACATTCCTAATGAACAATGTATCAGGTTACAAAATCATGCATGGATTAAAGACTTATTCAAAGTGCCAGATAGTCCAATGTATTTTAATGTAACAGTGTAGGAAAAGTGGATTGCTTAGATTTCAGATTTCACACTGCAACTAAACTTTGAAAAAATTACCACCTGCCAAGTTTGCTTACACTACCAAACACTATCCAAAGTTAACTTTTTAGGTAAGTAAAAAAGTTAGAAGAATGAAATTAGAACATGCCCTAGTACCATAAATAAAAATAAACTAAACATGAATTAAAGACCTAAATGTAAGGCTGGACACTATAAAACTTTTAGAAGAAAACATAGGCAGAACACTCTTTGCCATAAATTGCAGCAAGATCTTGTTTGATCTACCTCCTAGAGTAATGAAAATTAAAACAAAAATAAACATATGGGATCTAATTAAACTTAAAAGATCTTGCACAGTAAAGGAAAACATAAACAAAGTGAAAAGACAACCCTCAGAATAGGAGAAAGTATTTCTAAAGAAGCAACCCACAAAGGGTTAATCTCTAAAATACACAAACAGCTCATGAAGCTCAATAAAAAAACAAACCATCCATTCAAAAAATGGATGGAAGATCTAAATAGACATTTTCCAAAGAAGACATATACTTGGCCAAAAAGCACATGAAAAGATGGTCAGAGAAATCCAATTAAGACTACAATGAAGTATCACATCACACCAGGCAAAATGGCCACCATCAAAAAATCTACAAACAATAAATGCTGGAGAGGGTGTCAAGAAAAGGGAACCTTCCTTCACTGATGGTGGGAATGCAAATTGGTACAGCCACTATGCAGAACAGTATGGAGGTTCCTTAAAAAACTAAAATTAGAACTACCATATGACCCAGCAATCCCACTCCTGGGCGTATACCCATAACCATAATTAGAAAAGATATATACACCCCAGTGTTTACTGCAGCACTATTTACAACAGCCAAGACATAGAAGCAATATAAATGTGTATCAACAAAAGAAAGGAAGATGTGGTACATATATATGATAGAATAATTACTCAGCCTTGAAAAAAATGAAATACTTCCATTTGCAGCAACATGGATGGATCTAGAGATTTTCACACTGAGTGAAGTAAGTCAGAGAAAGGCAAGTACGATATTGCTTATATGTGGAATATTAAAAAAAAAGGGTACAAATGAACTTAGAAAACTGACGCAGAGTCACAAATGTAGAAAGTAACCTTACGTTTATCAGTGGACAAGCCTGGGCAGGCATGCAGTGGGGTGAGGGGGGGGTGGGGTAAATCGGGAGACTAGGACTGACATATACACACTACTAAACATAAAATAAATAGCTAATAAGGACCTACTGTATAGCACAGGCAAATCCACTCAATACTCTATAAAGGACTATAAGGGAGAGAATCTAAAAAGACTGGTTATATGTATATCTGATTCACTTTTCTGTACACTTTAAACACAACATTGTAATTCAACTATAGTCCAATAAAAATATTATAAGAAAGTTACCTAAAAAAGGCCTACTAAAGTACTTTTCCTTTTTCTATCTTCGTATATGTGTAAGTCTGGAGTTTCTTCATCTACTTCACTAAAGCATTCTATTACAAAGGCTGAATGCAGAGGCAGACAGAGTTCAGCTAACTTCTATGATGCCAGTTATTAAAGAAATTTGCAAAAAGTAAAACAGTGCCTCTTTTTAAAACTATTTGCTTTGAAATAGTTATTTTTAATAAAAGTATTATTAATGTTAGCATATAAGGAATTTCATTTTAATTAATATTTAGTACTTTAAAATGAATTAATAATTTTTCAAATATCTTAAATTTAGAGAACAGTAAATGTAAGTAGATACAACCCATATGAACAAAAGCTCTTTGAGATCCTCTTGCCTTTTTGAGAGTCTAAAGGTTCCTAGAACCACTGGTTTAAGAGCACTTCCTAAAATGCTTTTTTAGATTAAACTCTCCTAATTTCCTTCTTACACTCTGGCATTGTGGCAAACAATTAATATTCACTAGTAGTCACTAAGGGACTTTCCTGTAACTCAGTAAAGAATCTGCCTGCAACGCTGGAAATCTGGGTCTGATCCAGGGGTCAGGAAGATCCTCTGGAGAAGGGAATGGCATCCCACTCAAGTATTCTTGCCTGGAGAAATGGACAGAGGAGACTGCCAGGCTACAGTCCACGGAGTCACAAAGAGTCTGAAACGACTGGGTGACTAACATTCCACTCCAGCAGCCACTAAGCACCATAAACAAGACACTGAAATTCAGATCGGAGGAAGATGACTAAACCAAGTGCTTCAACTCAAACACCTGCAAACAAATTACAGGGCATATGACATAAAAGAGTAAAATAATCTCCATTTGAAAAATATGCAGGCTGCAACCCTCTCCCCACATGAGCATCCCTAGGCCTGAAGACTGGGACCAGGGTGTCTGTCTGCAGTGGGCAGATCTTGTGCAAGTAGACAAGGGTGTCTGGACAGAGCTGAAGATGCCAGAGTGGAAGCACAAACCACAGGCTGAAGACTCGATCTCCCAATGGCATCACATTCCACAACAGAATTTTGAGAATCTCAAATCTGAATTTAGCCTTCTCAGTTGTGACTGAAGGTATACTGAAAGTCACTCAGTAGTGTCCTACTCTTTGCGACCCCATGGACTATAGAGTCCATGGAATTCTCCAGGCCAGAATACTGGAGTGGGTAGCCTTACCTTTCTCCAGGGGATCTTCCCAACCCAAGGATTGAACCCAGGGCTCCTACATTGCAGGTGTATTCTTTAGCAGCTGAGCCACAAGGGAAGCCCATTTGGTAAGGTAGGATGATTAAAAAAAACAAAAAACAAAAACGTATTTTGTAGAAACTCTTTTCACCTTAGTTTGTAACTTAATTATGGAAATAGAGGAAATGTGGATATCTTTTTTGGGTTCTCTCCCTGGCTCACAGATGTTTAGGGATGAACCTGGATATTGGCCTAGGCATAGGAGAGCTCTGTGGACAGAGAGAAGGAAGATACTCATTATACTAGTACAGTCTCTCTAAAGAGGACAGGTATTCTGATTCTCACTGCCTTCGGAGAAGGCAATGGCAACCCACTCCAGTATTCTTGCCTTGGACAGAGGAGCCTGGTGGGCTGCTGTCCATAGGGTCTCACGGAGTCAGACTGAAGCGACTCAGCATGCCTGCATGCATTGGAGAAGGAAACGGCAAGCCACTCCAGTATTCTTGCCTAGAGAATCCCAGAGAAAGAGGAGTCTGGTGGGCTGTCGTCTATGGGGTCTCATAGAGTCGGACACAACTGAAGTGACTTACCAGCAGCAGCAGCATTCTCAGATTCAGAAAATTGGCCAGAGCTTCTGATATTTGCAAAGATTTTATAAATCCAAATTTTAATGCAAGTTTTTCCATGTTTTAAAACTTGACAACTAATCAAATGTATTAACACCTGGTAGCAAACCCTGAACAGTACAAAGAACACTTTGACATCTAGAGCTTGCCAATGGACCACCAGATTATAATACCTGGGCTTGAAGAAAGTTTCCAAAAACCTTCTCTCAGAATCCCCACCAGACTCATGATTAATAATGTTGGAAATAGATAGTACTTAGAGAATGCCTCATACAAAGCCAGGCATTATATTAGGACCACTGAACACATTCTCTCAATAGCATTCATATTTTAAAATGTGTTTTCATCTACGAAAAAGCTTTGGAGTTGAACCATCAGTTTTCACCTAACCAGTCTATTCTGTAATAAGTCTTATCAAGAACTCTGTTTATGCTTTTGCATACTGACTTGACTACGGCAAGGTTAAAGTATGTGCACATAGGTTAGAACAATTTACCTGGTCTGTGGAGGTCTTAAACTTTGGCACAAATTGTAATTAAGTGTATTAATCTGTTTTCCATATTGATTCCAAGTCTGTTATTCAATAACAGATTCTGGGCAAGTGAAACCTGAACCCTTCTGAGCAAAAACTTCTGCTTCTATGCCAATAAAGTATCATCTCTTGATTATGATTTCATTTATAGCCTTTCCATAGCTCCTTCAAATGGTATTCTAGATGGGCTATAAAGCAGTTAATAAGAATAAATTAAAATTTGTACTTAGCACTAAAATGTAAATTAATTGTATGTTTTCTCCCAAATCTAACCATTTTAAACATCTGGTATATATTTTAGTGCTTCATTCGCTCTAATGGTGATGATTTTAGAAAGTTGTTAAACTGCTTTTCACTTCCCCATCATGGAAGTGCAAGGGATGTCAGCACTGAAGCATCTCTTACAAAATCATTACAAAAACAACCAGTCTTCCTTGGTTCATCATAAAGTAAAATAGAGCAGAACATTATCATCTGCCCACTGCCAACCAGACAATGAAACCACTGGCCTGACTGTGAAGAAAGTTTAAAGTTTTCAAGAATCAAGGGCATTAAGTACAGAAAATTAATCTTTTCACTGCCATGTTTTATTCTTTTGAATATCAATTTTCACCAGCTGTGATAGCTTGTGTAGCATCTGCTAGAAAGTAGGGAAAAAATGCACAGAGATTGTACTTAAGTACAGCAATAGTTTTATTTATTTTTTCCTTATGATTAAGGCCGACAGAATCATGGGAAATTCATGACTTGCAAATGATATAAATTACATAAAGATTGAAAATGATCATAACTTACTTTTAATTAAGTAATAAGCCAGAACAGATTTTTCTATAGTTTTGATTAATGTGCATTTCAAATAACAGGCAATAATTCATGCAAAGACTATCATATATTGAGTTCAAGATGTGCATATTTCACTTTTACATTCCAAAGCTGTTTCAGTTCCTCTTAGTTCTTTGCTATTCTTATTTAACATTAAATAGCTAACTTGACCAATTACTTCCCCAGAATTATTCAGCCTTTTAACTCAATTATCTTTCTGGTTTGGTTTCCTAGACATGGAGAGTTTTAATTCCAATGCCTATAATTACAAGGAGAAAAAAAGTAGAATGCAGATAGGTCTATAATCAAGTCACCAAATGTTTCATGTTTGTGGATTCTCTTCCTTGTACTTTACTGAATTGCTCATTCATATAGACATTGCTTCCGTCACTACATGTAGAAAAATCACCATTTTTTAAAAAAGTAGATACAGTTGGAAATTCAGTTTTTAATAAAAATTTGCAATTTCTTTTTACCAAAAAGAGAATGAATCATACTGATAGAGCAAAATGACTGCACTAAACTTCCCTTCTTACTCTAGAACTCAGGGATTGCTTCTGCTTGTCTAGTTGCTACTGCTAAGTCACTTCAGTCATGTCCGACTCTTAGCGACCCCATGGACTGCAGCCCCCCAGGCTCCTCCGTCCATGGGATTTTCCAGGCAAGAGTGCTGGACTGGGGTGTCATTGCTGAGTGATAAATTCAAACACCATAAAGAAGCCATAAGGGCAGTAAATATAAGACTAAAAATGGAATCCGAACATGAAGTATCTAAATATACATGCACCACTATCTTAGTTTGGGCTGTTATAACAAAAATACCATAGACTGGGTGACTTTTAAATAGCAGAGATTTATTTCTCACAGTTTTGGGGGCTAAGAGTCTAAGATCAAGGTGGTAACAAGTTCAATGTCTGGAGAAAGCCCACTTCCTGGTCCACAGACAGACATGTTTTCTGTTTGCTCACTTGGAGAAAGGGTCTAGGGAGCTCCCAGGGTAATTTTTATAAGGGCACAAATTCCATTCAAGAGCACTCCACCCTTACAACCTAATCATCTTCCAAAGCCCCATCTCCAAATGCTCTATCACATTAGGAATCAGGGATCAAAATATATACGCTGGGTGGAAACATACACCAAGTTTATAGCAGTCAGCCTACCCTCCAATGGCTCATAATTTACCTCGCCTGGAAAATCCCATGGACGGAGGAGCCTGGTATGCTACAGTCCATGGGGTCACGAAGAGTCAGACACGACTGAGCGACTTTACTTTCACTTTTCACTTTCTTGCACTGGAGAAGGAAATGGCAACCCACTCTAGTGCTTTTGCCTGGAGAATCCCAGGGACAGAGGAGCCTGGTGGGCTGCCGTCTATGGGGTCGCACAGAGTCGGACACGACTGAAGTGACTTAGCAGCAGCAGCGTTAAACTTTCACCATGTCAGAAATTCTACACACAGGGATTTCCCTGTGTGGTCCAGTGGTTAAGAATCTGCCTTCCAATCAGGGGATGTGGGTTCAATTCCTGGTTGGAAAACTAAGATTCCAAGTGTCCCGGGCCAATTCCTGAGCCCATGCTCCACAACTGAGAGCCTGCATGCTGCAACTAGAGAGAAGCCCACACATCACAATGAACTGCCCTCATGCTGCAACTAAGACCTGATGCAGCCAAAAATAAAAATAGGATATTCTATACACATATAAAAAATCCATTTGCTTCTAAAATATTTTTCTTTCCTTGTTTTCCTTTACATTGTTAGAACACATGGAATGTAGTAAGACTGTTGTGAGTGCTCAGTCTTGGAACAGTTATGATGACAATAGAAAACAATATCTACTTTGTAGAAGCCAAAAGTCTCAGGATGAAATGGTACAGACAGACAGACAAACAAACAAAAAAAGAAGACTACAAATAACTACATGGGGATGCACATATTAAACCACATTCTAAGTGTCTGATGTCTCATTGTTTGGATTTTCTAAGATTCCACCTGTACCTATTCTGAATGTATCATCCCTCAGGGGCTGTTAAAATGTTTTAAAGCAGCTCTATATCTCAATCTAAATATATAAATCTCTTTAAATGAACAGTTTCACTGAGATTTCTTTTCTATAAATATGGGCTCTTATTTCACCTCGTACAAAATGATATTCAGCTCTACTTATTCTTACCATCTGCTACTGTTACTCTCATTATCAAACGGTGTTGCAATGTTGAATAGTCTATAGAAGGTTTACTTGGATTGGAATGTTCTACAGGAATCTAAAGAAGATATTGCCCTTGGTTTCCTTCATTAGGGTTCTTTTGAACTCTTCCCATTATGTGCATAATTCCAACATGACTTTAAATTATTGATAATTAGCCCAAGAAAGGGTTGTGTGGGCTACACAGAGCAGGGAAAATAGGAGAGACACATGGTATATGAATGCATTACTTATCTGGTAGTTGTCTGCTTATTTATCATATAGAGTGAGGCCCAGGTAGGTTGGTTATGCCAAATAATTTACAAAATGGAACCATGATGTCCTTGTCAAAAAAAAAAAAAAAAAAAAAGTATCAAGAAATAGACCTAGTCAAGGCAATTCATATCTTCATAGGGACTAAGTATTACCTCATATTTCTTAACACAATAGACTTTCAAATATTCAATAAAAAACATTACTTAATTTTTTCATCTAGCTTTAAGGCTCAAAATGTTATTTAAAGCAAATTATATTCTTATGAAGTTAAATGTCAAAAAGAGTAAAATTAAGAGTATACAGTGGACATTTTGGTTCACTCTTTCATCATGCATTCCACCCCAGATGATTAGCCTAAGGGAGAACTTCCAGGTCACACATATTAGCATCTCAAGGTATAATCTGCAAACTAGCAGCCTTGCCACCACCTGGGAGCCTTTTAAATTTGCAGCCTTTTTTCTCTTCCCCATAGGACCTACTGGCCTTGCCTGGTAGTTCATGGGTAAAGAATCCTCTTGCAATGCAGGTTCTATCCTTGGGTCAGGAAGATCCCCTGGAGGAAGGAATGGCTACTCACTCCAGTATTCTTGCTTGGGAAATCCCATGGACAGAGGAGCCTGGCAGGCTAAAGTCCATGGGGTTGCAAAAGAGTCAGACATGACTGAGCGACTAAAACAACAGCAACCAGATCAACTGAATGAGAGTCTGAATTTTAGCAAGCTCTGTCAATATCCAACTTCAGTGACTGAGATGTGAGTTATAGTCCTTTAGGGGAGTGAAGGAGGTTCTGGAAAACTTTACTGGTTTTAAGATTCTCTAGAGAGAATTCTTCAGAGAAGGCGATGGCACCCCACTACAGTACTCTTGCTTGGAAACTCCCATGGATGGAGGAGCCTGGTGAGCTGCAGTTTATGGGGTCGCAAAGAGTCAGACACGACTGAGTGACTTCACTTTCACTTTTCACTTTCATGCATTGGAGAAGGAAATGACAACCCACTTCAGTGTTCTTGCCTGGAGAATCCCAGAGACGGGGGAGCCTGGTGGGCTTCCATCTATGGGGTCACACAGAGTCAGACACAACTGAAGCGACTTAGCAGCAGCAGCAGAGAGAATTCTTATTCTTCTAGTCATTGTTGCATCAGGAGGCTATGCCTGACACTGCTGATTGTGCTGTCATCCTGAGGTTTATCTTTCATTCTTCAGCTGACTTCATACCAACACTGATGATGAAAAAGCAGAGAAACTGAAAAAAAAAAACCCACTATGTCCTTGATGGCATTGCTGAGCCACAAAACCAATCAACCCTGGAGCCCACAGAACCACTGGGTTTCTTGTTATATGAGGTAATGCATTTCCTTATTGTTTCAGCCAGTTTGGATTGAAGTTTTGGTTAGTTGCAAAGCATCCTAATAGAGAGGAGAAGCAGGAAATTTTTCTGATTGAATCCATGTTGGTTTCATGTATTTTTCAAAATGGAAAATATCTATGGCCTGATTGTCCATAATTTCAACCCATTCAACCTCTCTCTTGAGTTTCCATGAATGCAGGCTCCCAGTGGAAACTTGTGGCGCAGTGGAGTAGAAATTGGAGGAGGAAATGACAACTCACTCCAGTATTCCTGCCTGGGAAATCCCATGGATAGAGGAGCCTGGTGGGCTACAGTCCATAAAGTCGCAAAGGAGTCAGAGATGACTGAGGGACTGAAAAGCAGAATAGCAAACTCCTCCTGGCTTGTCATTCTAGAGACGCATATGCTGAATGAATGAATAATGGCACGGGTGCAGAGAATTAAAGTTATCTTCCAAAGTATTTATAATTACCCTATATTCAATTTTATTTTTACCTCTTCTCTTTTTGAAAGCTACCATGGCTCATTAATAAATTACTATTGCTTAGAAGTCCCTATCCACAGCATGCACTTATATAATTGTACCTGCCACAATGCAAGTTTATATGTCTCTTTCCAATGTCCCTAATTATACAGCATGAGAATTCACATATGATATCTGTTGAGAACTACAAAGCAAAATATATCTACCATCTTATCATACCACTCCAAACCATGGATCCATGCGATATATGTTTCCACCTATTCATAGGTATTTGCACAGCCTCCGGGTAAGTTCCCTCACACAGGAAAAGACCACATGTTCAGTTAATCTCAAAGAGGTCACTTGCTCATGGTAAAGGCCATTAATCTGGGCTCATAGAATATGGTTGGGTCAAGATCATGAAATGTCTTATAAACTATATCATGTAGTTTGTGTTTTGTCCTGAAGATAACAAGAAAGAAGCAGAGGAAGCATGATAGGTATGGCAGCAAGAAGGCAGTGCTCACCCATTTGATCTCTTTGGGAAGAGATGTATATGTGGTAGGAGACAGCAATCACTGATGTGCTGTGATATGGAAGGTGATGAGATAAATAATACATCCATATGGCTTTCACATCTCTTTACATGATGTCAGACAGGTCATATTTCAAGTCATTATCTAGAATTATATGCTACCTATATTCAGAATGATCTGTGGCAGTGTATAAGTTAAAATGAAGTGCCAATTATCTACTAAAGTTGTGTATGTGCATAGCATGTGACCTAGGAATTCTACTTTTAGGTCTGTCCAATAGAAATGCACACACATAAGCACCAAAGACATGTGCAAGAATGGCTGCAACACTGTTCGTTGTAATAACCCTAAATTGGAAATAATTCAAATGTCCATCCATTAATGAGAACAGATAAAATGTGGTATACAACCTAATAATGGGACATACACAAGGACACTACATAAAGCAATGGAAATGAACAAAATTATTGCTATCCATCACAATATGGACAAATCTCACAAATATGTAGAGGAGAAAAAGGCAGACAGAAAAAGAGTACATAGTGCAGAATCCATTATGTAAAGTTTCTTTAAAAATTATAAAACTAATTTATCCTGTTAGAAGTCCAAATAATAGTTCCATTTGGTGGGAAGAAGATGGTAGAGAAGGAACTAGAGTTCAAAAGGGGGCATGAGAGATATTGATAAAGTATTACTTCTTGATGTGGGTGGTGATTGAATGGGAAGATTCACTTTGTGAAAAGTCATGGAGCTCTATTCATATTGATTTGTGTATCTTTCTGTTACACGCCTTAATAACATTTATATAAGTAAAGATCCAAAGAACCTCAAGGTCATAGGAAATTAGTTACAAATATGTAATAAGTTACATCCCTTTTTGCCACTAGGAAAAAATGTAATATCAAATAATACAAGTGAAAACAAACTGAACTGGAAATGGAAATTATATGTCAGAGACCAAGAAAAAATAATACTAATATTTATCAAGTACTTAAGTCTTTGCCAAACAACATAACAGGAAGTTTATATTTATTTTCATTTTATATTAATTAACACAATAATCTTAAAAGGTAGCTGTTATTGTTATATTCATCTAACAAATTATGAAACTGAAACTCAGTAAGGTTAAATAACCTTACTGAGATTTAGTAAGGTTAAATAATTTTCTCATGTTCTCACAGCTAGAATGGGGCAGGGTAGCACTTGACCTCAGACCTGAATGACTTTTAACCCCTTATAAACATCATTTCCACAGTGTAGTGGTTATCACGTTTGCCTCACACATCAGTGGGTCAACCTGAGCAACTTATCATCCCCTCTAAGCCCTAGTCTATTCCTCTGTGAAATGGGAGAGTACTCCCAAATTTGCTTGGAGTAGGAAAAAACTAGTGGTTGTGTTCACTGTAGATATTAGAAAGGGCATGCTAAGGCAACTGCAGGGAAAATCTTTTCCAGAGCTGACTTCAGCAAAAATTATCACCTCAGTGATAAGATTCTCAATTCAGCAGTGTTCATCAATGTGCCTGATCAGAAAAAGGAGCAAAGACAAAGCTTTGTTAACAAACATGCCTTCTTGAACTTACTTTTGTGCTGGCCACAGTTTGCAGAGCAGGGGCCTGGGAAAGTGTTTTATACCAACTTTTCCTCCACCCATGGTGATTTTTCTACTCTCATGATCAGTAAAGATTATGAAGCAAACTCTATATTACAAAAGATTTAGATAAGCTTCTCAGAGAGACTATTTTTATCTTGACTCTTAAGTCATGTTGTTTTTGCTGTTCAGTTGCTCAGTAATGTCCAACTCTTTGAGACCCATGGATTGCAGCACGCCAGGCTTCCCTGTCCTTCTTCATCTCCTGGAGCTCGCTCAAACTCATGTCCATTGAGTCAGCGATGTCACTGAGTCACTTTGTCCTCTGCTGTCCCTTTCTCCTCCTGCCTTCAGTTTTTCCCAGCATCAGGGTCTTTTCTAATGAGTCAGCTCTTCAAATCAGATGGCCAAGGTACTGGAACTTCAGCTTTAGCATCAGACTTTCCAATGAATATTCAGGATTGATTTTCTTTAGGATTGACTGCTTTGATCTCCTTGCAGTCCAAGGAACTCTCAAGAATCTCCTCCAACACCACAGTTCAAAAGCATCAATCCTTCGGCACTCAGCCTTCTTTATGGTTCAACTCTCAATCCATACATGACTACTGAACAAACTATAGCTTTGAATAGATGGACATTTGTTGGCAAAGTAATGTCTCTGCTTTTTAATATGCCATCTACGTTTGTTATAGCTTTTCTTCCAAGGAGCAAGCATCTTTTAATTTCATGGCTGCAGTCACCATCTACAGTGATTTTGGAACTCAAGAAAAGAAAGTCTGTCACTGTTTCCATTGTTACTCATCTATTTGTCATGAAGTGATGGGACTGGATGCCATGATCTTAGTTATTTGAATGTTGAGTCTTAAGCCAGCTTTCTCGCTTTCCTCTTTTACTTTCATCAAGAGGCTCTTTAGTTCCTCTTCACTTTCTGCCCTAAGGGTGGTGCTATCTGAGTATCAGAGGTTATGGATATTTCTCCTGGCAATTTTGATTCCAGCTTGTGCTTCATTCAGCCTACCATTAAGTCATGCAGAAAAAACTAAATCTTGGTTGAAAGAGTGTTTTTGCATGGATTGATCAAAGGATCTAGTCAAGACCTTGGTAATTGGCTTTTTTGGTAATTTAATCAAGGGATAAAGCTTGAAAAATCTAGAGGGCACAAGCTTACAATTAGTAGACAAATAAATCCTGGAGATCAAATTCACAGCATAGTGATTATAGTTCACGATGCTGTACTATAAAGTTCCAAGTGACTAAGAGACTAGGTTTTAATTATTCTCACCACAAAAAAGGAAATGATTATGTGATGTGAGAGGTGTTTTAACTAATTCTATAGTGGCAATCAAATTACAATGTGTAAATGTATCAAATCCATACATTGTACATCTTAAACTTACACAGAGTTATATGTCAATTATATCTCAGTTTTAAAAAAAAGAACTGGAAAATTAATGTGCCATTTAGAATCTTTCTTTGAAATGAGTCTTAAGTAGGCTATGTTTAGAAGAGCTTCCAGGTAGTTCAGTGGTTAAGAATCCACCTGCCAATGCAGGAAAGGCAAGAGACTCAGATTTGATCCCTGGATTGGGAAGAGGCCCTGGAGGAAGAAACGGCAACCCACTCCAGTATTCTTGACTGGGAAATCCAATGGACAGAGGAGCCTGGCAGGGTTGTAAAGAGTCAGACGTGACTGAGCATGCACATGCAGCAAAACTCCCATCAGTACATGGCTTAACTTTCTTAATGCTTGTGCTTAAAGTCATATTTTTAATGTATGACAGGAGGAGGGACGTTTCCGATTTGCATTTAAAACTTAAAAGGTAGGATGATTCAGGAAAGATCTGAAAAGTAGATTCTGCCAATACTTTTTTCTAGAAAAGTACCTAAGCACTTCTACCTGAGTACTTTGTTAAGAAGACAGTTTTGCAAAATTTCCAATACAGATGATGTGAGGCTGCTGCTGCTAAGTCGCTTCAGGTGTGTCTGACTCTGTGCGACCCCATAGACAGCAGCCCACCAGGCTCCTCTGTCCCTGGGATTCTCCAGGCACGAATACTGGAGTGGGTTGCCATCTCCTTCTCCAATGCATGAAAGTGAAAAGTGAAAGTGAAGGCGCTCAGTCTTGTGTGACTCTTCGAGACCCCATGGACTGTAGCCTACCAGGCTCCTCCGTCCATGGAGTTTTCCAGGCAAGAACACTGGAGTGGGTTTCCATCTCCTTCTCCAATGCATAAAAGTGAAAAGTGAAAGTGAAGGTGCTCTGTCTTGCCTGACTCTTTGAGAACCCATAGACTGCAGCCTATCAGGCTCCTCCATCCATGGGATTTTCCAGGCAAGAGTACTGGAGTAGGTTGCCATTGCCATCTCCAATGTGAGGCTAATATTACCTAATATATTTCAGAACTTCAGGAGTTAAAGGAATAGGAATAATATGAGGTGTAACAGCACATTTGAAAGGGTTCCAAAGACAAAATTTGACAAAATTTGCCCATTTCACAATTTTATAGCTATCTCCTGCCAATCCTGGAAACCCTGCCTAGCAACAGCACTGGGGAAATTTGCCAAGCCACATTAGTAGACAACTATCTAGAGGTACATAGGAATCTCTTTCATAAAAACTAAAAATGAGTTTGAGTATGTGCAGAATAGCAATACCCAGTATTAAAAAACACAGTAAAATGCAAGAGAGTGGACAACATGTAGAGGACAATTGCTTCTCATGAGTGACACTGGCAGTTCTCAAGAAACATGATCAAAGTTGCTTAAGATTTCAACAAGTCTGAGGGACAGTCCTTCTGGAATGATCAACAATAGGGTATATGTAGAAACAAGTGTAGCAGGGAGAGGAAGCTCTTGAGAAGGAAAATATGATTTTTTTTCTTTTATTTTTTGCTTGGAAATGGCGACAGAACAAGAACAAAAATGAAAGATTGCCTTTCCTGAAAGCTCTACTCAGCTCAGTTAGTGGTTTGTCACAAGTAGAAAGCACAGCACTTGGATTGGCAGACAGCCACAACGGATATGAATGGGTGAACACCAGCCTTCAGGAATCATTTTGCTCTGTCTGTGAGATGGGGTGACATGTACCTGAGTTTTGCTATAATAATTACTATGTCAGGGAGAGGTGAAATGTTTTAGTAGTATCTGTCTTTATTAAATCCTCCCAAGTAACCCTAAGAAATAAATCATGCTGTATCTCTTAATTTTTTGACCTATGATATTTCATAATTACAACGAGTTCTTATCAAAGGTATAATTAATCACCAAGCCATACCTCCCTATGCAAGAACAGTACACCTGAATGTACTTGATCATGGATAAGTGTGGGCCTTCTATATTAATGCTCAAGAAGATGACTTCTTGCTCCATTACAGTCTGGGGCTCCTGCCAATTCCAGAGTGAGCAGAACTCTGCCAAGAATGATTTGGACTAGCTTAGGATGAGTGGAAGTTGGGCAGGTCCAAAGAAACCAAGAGGCCAAAATTGGTTACATCAAATTAGGCATTAAGTGTAGCCATATTTTTCTGGGTAAACAAACATTCAGATTGAATGACAGTTATCCTCTTTCCACATCCCAACATGCTACTAACAATTAATGAAGCAATATTAAAATGTACATAAGCTACTTCTCTACGGAAAACTTTTCTCGTCTGAAGTTGCCTTCTAAGGGAGAAATGCTCCTGCTAAAATACAACTGTTTATCTTTGGAAAGAAAGTATTCTTTAAAATAGTATTACCTAGCTATGAAAAATAAAATGAATTATACTCATCATTTACAAATTTAGGCCACTTCTCTTTGGAGTAAAGACACACATTTAAAATAGAAATTGTTTCTAGAAAACATTCATTTAATTTATATCCTCTCATTCAGGTGCAAACATAATCAAAACTCTTTCAAAAATGTGTTTAAATAGATAGGGTAGATTTTTTTTAAAGTATAGATAACGAATCCCAATGTAAGCTTTCTGCTCACGCACACTGAACATATAGATTTGCAACATATAAACAACATGGAATTTCCTGCCCCTCCCTTGCTTTCGATTGTGTAAAGAACTCATAAAGGGAAATGTCAATCCAATGGAACTTTAATGTCCTCATATTTAATCTTCTATTAAGCAGAATTACAAAAGAAAAAATACAGCAAAAAGATACAGTACAAGTGCACTTAAATCCACTCACTACATTATAGATTGTAAAAAATTAAAATACATTATCTATTTGATTTTGAACAGTAGAGGCAAGGACATCAGGCAACTGACCTGATAATTCAATAAACTATTTAGAAGTTTTCTAGCTATATGAAAGCTTTGGGTAAGTTGCATGCTAGAGCTATTTAGCATCACATATACACTTAGCAGAAAGCCATCAAAGGATTGCTGTCACTTTGGTGCTTCTGGAGAAAGAGCTATCATATTGATAAGTTTTAGTTGAAAAGGGAGGCTTTTTATGAGAGATTATAAATATCAACTTCACAAACTGACTCAGAGCAGTTTATGAGCTTGTGTACATAATATCAACTCTTTCATTTATATCACTGAGTTAAATTTCAATGGAGATACAAACACAGGACTTTTCCAGGCAAATCGTTAATGAATCCTTAGGACAATTTGGAGTTCTTATTTCTTCCTGAAGAGCTCAAGTTTTTTGAGAATTCGAATGACAAATCACAGCTTAAGAGACCAGAGTTCTAATACGTATTTTATTCTTTCTATAGAGCTAGCCACCCACTCATCCAGAGAGACAGCTTCTTTTCAAATAAAGCATCCAATGGATGTAATCTGACAATTCACTGGATGGTGGACCAGGGGCTAGAATGAGTTACAAAAGCAGAAAGACAGCCCTCGCCCTTGGAAAGACCCCATGTTTTGAAACGGAACAAAGGAGGAAAGTGACTAAGTGCATGCACATGTACTAACATTTACACAGCTTGCACATAATATACGTATATATGTAGGTATACATATGTGTGTACAATAAGTATATACAATACACACACATAAGAAAATTCAATATTTTTCAAATGATATGTTAGGTTCAATCCATCATATACTGAATCTTCTTTATGCACAAGTACCAAAGATATGAACTTTTCTCACTGCTATAATTTGGTTATATTTTTTAAGCTCTTTCTTATGGGTGAATACATGAGAGAGTATTACTCTGGTTCCAAAAATAGGACAATAAATTGAGACCTAAAAACCAATTGGAAAGAAGACCAATAACCTAAGGCCAGTAGTAAAATTAAACTTTACAAAACAGCCTCAGTGTACCTCTACTGGATCTAATTTCCAGCATAGAGAAACAAATAGCAAGCTCTTCTATAGAAGAACTGCCATAAATAATAGAAGCTGGGGAATATTTCATAAATAAAGAAAATTCCAGACAATTTATTTTCAGATGAATTAAGAAAATGTGGATAACTTCAACAAATTTCAACAAATAACACACATACACACACACACACACACACAAGGAAAAATGCTACTGTAAAAAATACTAAACATAAAGGAAATTGTCACTAGAGGCCTTTCTTTTCTAAAGCATGCTGCTGCTGCTGCTGCTGCTAAGTCGCTTCAGTCGTGTCCGACTTTGTGCGACCCCATAGACAGCAGCCCACCAGGCTGCCCTGTCCCTGGGATTCTCCAGGCAAGAACACTGGAGTGGGTTGCCATTTCCTTCTCCAATGCATGAAAGTGAAAAGTGAACATGAAGTCGCTCAGTCATGTCTGACTCTTAGCGACTCCATGGACGGCAGCCCACCAGGCTCCTCCGTCCATGGGATTTTCCAGGCAAGAGTACCGGAGTGGGGTGCCATTGCCTTCTCCGTTTCTAAAGCATACTTTTACTTAAAGTGTATTTGTGGAAAGCTGTCTATAGATTTCATTATATTTTTGCTCTTATGTATTGCATTTTTCCTTGCCATTCATAGACTTACAAGTGAGAGGGAGGGCTTATTGTTTACTATCTTGATCAATTATGTTAAAATATCAAGTATGGATTAGGGTGAAGTTTTTCAAGTTTAAACCACATGTATTATAAATACCTGAAACCTCTTTGCATCAGAGTACATGCCATGTTAAATTTGATTTCTGATAACTAAATCTCAGGATTCAATTCTGAGCATCACAACCAATGTCTTTGGAATGCTACCCACTTCCTTCCCGAATGCAAAAGCTAGAAACACCTCCTGCAGACAAACCTATCTTTGCTTAGCCTTCACATATGGAATTTATCTAAGATTCTTGAACATAGGATTAATTTCTAAAGTGTACTATTTAAGGGTACAAGTTTTAACATCAGTTACTCACCTAGAGCCAGACATCCTGGAATGTGAAGTCAAGTGGGCCTTAGAAAGCATCACTATGAACAAAGCTAGTGGAGGTGATGGAATTCCAGTTGAGCTCTTTCAAATCCTGAAAGATGATGCTGTGAAAGTGCTGCACTCAATATGCCAGCAAATTTGGAAAACTCAGCAGTGGCCACAAGACTGGAAAAAGTCAGTTTTCATTCCAATCCCAAAGAAAGGCAATGCCAAAGAATTTTCAAACTACCTCAAAATTGCACTCATCTCACACTTTAGCAAATTAATGCTCAAAATGTTCCAAGCCAGGCTTCAGCAATACCTGAACCGTGAACTTCCAGATGTTCTAGGTGGATTTAGAAAATGCAGAGGAACCAGAGATCAAATTGCCAACATCCGCTGGATCATCAAAAAAGCAAGAGAGTTCCAGAAAAACATCTATTTCTGCTTTATTGACTATGCCAAAGCCTTTGACTGTGTGGATCACAATAAACTGTGGAAAATTCTGAAAGAGGTGGGAATACCAGACCATCTGACCTGTCTCTTGAGAAACCCGTATGCAGGTCAGGAAGCAACAGTTACAACTGGACATGGAACAGACTGGTTCCAAATAGGAAAAGGAGTACGTCAAGGCTGTATATTATCACCCTTCTTATTTAACTTATATGCAGAGTACATCATGAGAAATGCTGGGCTGGAAGAAGCACAAGCTGGAATCAAGATAGCTGGGAGAAATATCAATAACCTCAGATATGCAGATGACACCACCCTTATGGCAGAAAGTGAAGAGGAACTAAAAAACGTCTTGGTGAGAGTGAAAGAGGAGAATGAAAAAGTTGGCTTAAAGCTCAACATTCAGAAAACGAAGATCATGGCATCCTGTCCCATCACTTCATGGCAAATAGATGGGGAAACAGTGGAAACAGTGTCAGACTTTATTTTGGGTGGCTTCTAAATCACTGCAGATGGTGATTGCAGCCATGAAATTAAAAGATGCTTACTCCTTGGAAGGAAAGTTATGACCAACCTAGATAGCATATTGAAAAGCAGAGACTTTACTTTGCCAACAAAGATCCGTCTAGTCAAGGCTATGGTTTTTCCAGTGGTCATGCATGGATGTGAGAGTTGGATGGTGAAGAAAGCTGAGTGCCAAAGTATTGATGCCTTTGAACTATGGTGTTGGAGAAGATCTTGAGAGTCTCTCGGACTGCAAGGAGATCCAACCAGTCTATCCTAAAGGAGGTCAGTCCTAGGATTTCTTTGGAAGGACTGATGTTGAAGCTGAAACTCCAGTACTTTGGCCACCTCATGTGAAGAGTTGACTCATTGGAAAAGACTCTGATGCTGGGAGAGATTGGGGGCAGGAGGAGAAGGGGACGACAGAGGATGAGATGGCTGGATGGCATCACTGAATCAATGGACATGGGTTTGGGTAGACTCTGGGAGTTGTTGATGGAGAGGGAGGCCTGGCGTGCTGCAATTCATGGGGTTACAAAGAGTTGAACATGACTGAGCGACTGAACTGAACTGAACTAAGTGTTTAGAACAAGTTTCCTTTAAGTCCTAATAGGCATACAAGTACTTTATCTTATCCATAGTCTCAAATTTGATAGACAGTTTTTGATACATTTGCATACACACAGTAAGAATACAGTTTTGGGATCTGCGCTCAAATGAAGTCCTTTTACTCCCTGGATAATTTTCTAGTTCATAAAAGTAGTGTATTAAAACTAGTGTTTAACACTAGTTTTATAAAGGCTTTGTTTTCTTTTATGGTTTTGAGGAGACAAAAGAATTATCACACATTATTTATAATTACAAATGCCTAGCAGTTATTTCCTTCTTTAAATCCCTGGAAAATCCCCTAGGGAGGGTAAACTAGTCTTCAGACAGAGGATTCATTTCAAAGTCCTCTTTCTGATCATCAACTTGGGTCATACCTTTCTTCATACTGAGGAGGTTTCTCTCCTCAAACTCCCCCTACTTGGGTTGTTTCCCTCCTATTTTCATTAATCATATCCCAACCTTCCCTTTCCCAAACTGTTGTACTTGAGAAGTTTTTTCTTTTTTTTTTTTTGACAAAATTTGTGTGGATTTTGCCATACTCTGAATTGTTTTTTCCCCAACATGCTTTATATTTGCTTTGAAGGAAGCAACCAGGATCATCATTTTACTCTACATAACTTAAAAAAAAAAAAGACTAGCTTAATACTTTGCCCTGTCTTAGAACACAAACATTTTTTGCCATTATAATAATTTTTCATTTTCAGCAAGTTATGTATCTTTTATCAAAACTTACAAAAAAAGCTAGAGATGTCAGTCTTGAAATGACAAATGATATCTAAATAGAAATAGTACTAGATATGTTATTTATATTAATTAACTAGACATTGGATTTCCCCTCCATTAAACAATCTCTATATAAAGTCTGATCAAAATGGGGATTAGAGGGAAGAAATAAATAGACTTAGTAATAGAAGCCTGTGTAGCTATTCTGCTAAAAGTTTCAGAGTCATAAAGGATCTGCAGGCCCATGTTTAAGACACATGTCACTTAAGAATAAAGAACTTATTAACAACTGTCATCTTGTACTTCACCTAATCAATTAATTAAAATATATATATCAGTCCATGTATAATAACAGTATGCAACAATGGGAGAAATTTGAGTTCTGTATCATAATTCTTCATTAAATCTTAGTTTCTGTTATATGGGTAAAGTTAAATGAAATATTCTAATCAATTTTGCTTAAGATGGAAATTTCATTTGATATCTGCACGACAGTGTATGCTTTAGGTTCCATTTATGAAAACGGCTTTGATTTAGGGGGAAAGGTAGAAAAATAGCTCAGAAGAGACAGAAAGAGCTGTGAAAACACTGACAAGATTAGGAACAAAGAAAATTACAATGAAGAGTTAGGTAAAGGAAAAACAGAACACCAGTTTTGGAGTATGCAGATAAGACCGCTAATTATATCTATAGCCATAAAGTAATTGATATTCTCCCAACATTATTACATACACACACACACACACAGAGAAACCTTTTATAATATAATTAATCAAATAACATTTCAAGATAATTTAAAAACCAACTGGATTTAATTTTTGTAAACATCATTATAGCTAATATTACCAAGTCGTTCTCAGCATTGCCTAGGAGTGGACAAAGCTTCTATTACTAATTCTATTATATTAATTTCTACCCTCTTATCCACTCTTCTGAACGTCTAATAACTTTTTATGAGCTACTTAGAACAAGATAATGACTTCAATTTCAACAGGAAATAATAAAGGAGATACTTTTTCTGCTCTGTATTTGTTGTTTCGTGTACTTTACCTGATTCTTGAGATCCAATTTGGGACATGGGCGACCTCCATTGTATGGTTTTTCTTTCAGCCATTTCGATCTAATTCTCACTCCAATTCCACAAGATGAACTGCAAGACCCCCAACTTGACCAGTCGCTTAACTTGCAATCAAATGGGCAAGGAATGACACATTCTTCTTGAATATAGCCTGGAAAAGATATAAAAGAAGTGAAGAAAGTCTGATCAAAATGTACTGATCAAATTTACTTTGTTTACTTTATTAGAGATCATATTACCTAACAATATTGCTGCAGGGGTTTCAATAAACAGACAAAAGATTTCCAAGAGAGATACATATGGTTACTTCTCCATTCCAAATTTGTGCCATCTGCTTACTTCATAGGCAAATTTGGGATTGAGGAAGGAAGAAGGGAAAAGTGCAAAGTCTTCCTTTCTAATAAGAAGAAATGAAGCAGCTCAGGGTTAATGATGGCACTATCTCCCCCTGCAATGGATCTACATTCCCTTTTCTGGGAACAGAGAGCATAATATAGTCAATCTCAGTGCCTTCGATCTGCAAAGCTTTCACAAAGAAAGATCTTGATTCTCACTGCTGTAGTGTGACTTGAATGAAGGAGGAGGGCAAAGACTGAACCACAGATTAGGAAGAGCAGGATACTACTGAAAGAAAAGAGGAATCGTGAAAGGCTGTACATGAGATACTGGACTGGAATCAAGAGGTGAAGGTTGAAATACAGTTGCAGATGTTCTAGCTTTCCTAGCTCTTATTCTGTCCTCAACCCACTTCTTGCTACAATTTTTCTCTGATTAACCATCACATCTACAGATCATTCTGTTCAGTTCAGTCACTCAGTTGTGTCCGACTCTTTGCGACCCCATGAATCACAGCATGCCAGGCCTCCCTGTCCATCACCAACTCCAGGAGTTCACTCAGACTCACGTCCATCAAGGCAGTGATGCCATCCAGCCATCTCATCCTCTGTCGTCCCCTTCTCCTCCTGCCCCCAATCCCTCCCAGCATCAGAGTCTTTTCCAATGAGTCAACTCTTCGCATGAGGTGGCCAAAGGACTGGAGTTTCAGCTTTAGCATC
>NW_011494902.1:6160259-6190796 GCF_000754665.1 Bison bison bison | reverse complement strand
GTCTTCTCCAACACCACAGTTCAAAAGCATCAATTCTTTGGTGCTCAGCTTTCTTCACAGTCTAACTCTCACATCCATAAATGACCACTGGAAAAACCATAGCCTTGACTAGATGGACCTTTGTTGACAAAGTAATGTCTCTGCTTTTGAGTATGCTATCTAGGTTGGTCATAACTTTTCTTCCAAGGAGTAAGCGTCTTTTAATTTCATGGCTGCTGTCACCATCTGCAGTGATTTTGGTCACCAGATATGTATTCCCAATTTCCATCTCTCCAATAAATTCTATGCCACCTACTGATACACTCTAACCAGATGCCCGATTCCCCTCAAATTTAACATGTCTAAAGCTGAGGTCACCGATTTTCTCCTAGAACATTCTAATTTTCTTATATCCCTTACCTTAATTAACTGCAGCATATCTGATTTCTATGTACTGGTGTATGAAGTTGCTCAGTCCTGTCTGACTCTGTGATCCCATGGACTGTAGCCTATGAGGCTCCTCAGACCATGGAATTTTCCAGGCAAGAGTACTGGAGTGGGTTGCCATTTCCTTCTCCAGGGGATCTTCCCGACCCAGGGATCGAACCCAGGTCTCCCGTATTGCAGGCAGACACTTTACCATCTGAACCTCCAGGGAAGCCCATACTGGTGTATATACCTGTATAATCTCTTCCCTTTGAATCTGGGCAAGACCTGATTAGATTATGGTATGTGGCAAAAGGGAAGGGAATGCACAGATATTAATATGCCAAATTTTGAATTAATCCAAAGGAAGATTATTCTGAGGGGTCCTGAATTGATCAGGTGAAAATCTTTAAAAGAGTGATTGGGCTTTTTGTCTGTGTGTGTGTGTAGAACAAAATTCTCCTACTGGTCTTAAAGAAGCAAATAGCTGTGCTATAAAATGCTACAGTGTGGACACAGTCCAGGGGACCACAGCCAGCTTCTAGGGCCTGAGGACAGCCCCTGGCTCTCAGCAAGCAAGAAAACAGGGGTCTCAGCTCTGCGGGTTTTAATACATGAAGATGATTCTGCCAACAATTACAAGGGAACTTGGAAGAGGAGTTTCCCTCAGTCACACTGGGCAGAGTCTTAAATCTTGACTCACAACTTGATTACAGTCTGGTGAGACCCTTCAGCAAAGAATTTAGAGAGGCCACGGTTGTACTTCTGACCCATGGAAACTGTGAGATAATACATGTTTTGAAGTGCTATGTCTATGTTAATTTGTTATGCAGCAATTGAAAGCTAGCAGATTATCCAAAATAAAAAATATTTCAGTTACCTTAGACCAGCCTCCATCATTTTACACATATACTAATTAGTTCTTATGTTGAAGCATCACAACAATGTCCCCTACTCTATAATTATTCTTTTTTTTTAATTTTATTTTATTTTTAAACTTTACAATATTAGTTTTGCCAAATATCGAAATGAATCCGCCACAGGTATACCTGTGTTCCCCATCCTGAACCCTCCTCCCTCCTCCCTCCCCATACCCTCCCTCTGGGTCGTCCCAGTGCACCAGCCCCAAGCATCCAGTATCGTGCATCGAACCTGGACTGGCGACTCGTTTCATACATGATATTATACATGTTTCAATGCCATTCTCCCAAATCTCCCCACCCTATTCCTCTCCCACAGAGTCCATAAGACTGATCTATACATCAGTGTCTCTTTTGCTGTCTCGTACACCTATAATTCTTCTGGTTCATCCCTGGTTCAACTCTTTCTGACCCAGAATACTGAAATATTCTCCCCACGAGTCTCCTTTTCTCCTAATCATTCTCTTTGGTATTGGTCAGTCACTCTGAGGAAAAAGTTACTATTCTAAAATACATAATAATTTACACTAGTCCTTTTATAACCTTTGCTGATTCTCTATTGTCTTGAAAATAAAGTGACAACCACTTTGCAAAAACTATAAGATTTTTCATAAGTGGCTCTACACAAAGATTTTCAACGTTGGCCACAAAATATGTTCCCACTGGCCAGGTTATACTAGGGACTAATTCAACCAAATCTCAGAGGATGGGACCTAGGCAATGGTAGATTTCAAAGATCCCCAGAGAATTCTAATGCGTAACCTAGTCTCAGAACAACCTCCCTGACTTGTTTTCCTCCTGCCCTTCCCTCTCCTATATCTTGAAATCTTTCCACATAGACTACTTCATCTTCTCCAATAATATTTATGCTTTTCCTCATGAAAACACCTGCTCTTCCTCTAACCAGTTTAGCTTTCATTATTTCCCTAGTGGCTCGGATACTATAGTCCATGGGGTTGCAAGGAATCAGACACAACTTAGCGACTAACACATACACACACACACACATACACACACACACACACACACACACACACACACTTCAACTACTCTCTTGAAGTATGGTTGACCATCTGGCCCCATCACTCCTCTGCCATGCCTAGTCTGGCAAAACTTCAGATCTAAATTGGTCCAACTACATTCCTACCCTGTGCTTAATACTGGAAACCAAGTGGAGACTAAGGCAGTGCTAATGCCATACATTGCTTGGTGATTCTTCTGAGTTTTCTTCTCACTCCAGTTCCACAGGACAGCTTTGCCAAACCTCCTCTCCTATTTTCAAACTTTTAAGATCTGTTCTTTTTCAGAAGAAATAGGAGTGAATACGAACTCTTTTAATTTCCTATGACTATATTTGTATGAACTTCCATATTTTTCTTCTATCTTCATATCACAATGGAAAAGATATGCATTTTCTTATATAAGCCATCTTTTCACCATTTTCTATCTCTCTACACTCTCTCACTCTCTAATTTTAGAGTTATATTTCTCATACATTAATACTAGAATGATTGTACATTCCCCAAATAACACTCACTGATAAGAAAGAGCACACTTTAAACACCTAAGTCATCAAGAGGGATCCCTCCGAGGTTGAAAACAAATTCTATTTGGGATTGTTAACATTCTCTATTGTTTATCATAGTTATAATTGTACAGTCATTACTAAGGAGTTTTAATTATTAATTTAGTACTAGGTGTATAAAACGGAGAAGCCTATGGCATCCCACTCCAGTACTCTTGCCTGGAAAATCCCATGGACGGAGAAGCCTGGTAGGCTGCAGTCCATGGGGTTACGAAGAGTTGGACACGACTGAGCGACTTCACTTTCACTTTTCACTTCTATGCATTGGAGAAGGAAATGGCAATCCAATCCAGTGTTCTTGCCTGGAGAATCCCAGGGACAGGGGAGCCTGGTGGGCTGACATCTTTGGGGTCGCAGAGTTGGACACGACTGAAATGACTTAGCAGCAGCAGCAGCAGTAGCAGGTATATAAAAAATGCTAACTATAGGATTAACTAGAGGCCACAGGCATTACTTGGTTTTATAAAGAAACTGAGTCACAAAATGATTCCATTTGCTACTGAATGAAAAAAGTGGATTAGTAATTGAGTGAAATTAATTTTTTCACTCAATTAATTTTCATGGTGTAAATGCTTCAAATATGAAATTTTAGGAGACTTCATATAAATTAACTTGTTAATCCTTGTGTGTCTACTTAGATTCTATGTTAAAGTAGATTTTGAATTAGATGCTCTTTTAAATCAAGGAGACTTAATATAAATATCTATATTTGCATATTGAAGGATTTTTAATTATAGGGCCTCTTAGTGATATGTTTTTTTTTTCCCTGTGATAAGACATGAAACCAGAGGATCTCTATGAAAATCAAGGTCATAAATTCAATGAGTAAAATATAATTCTGAAATTCAACAGATTTGAGCAGTGGTGACATTTATTTTTCAAAAAAGTTATTGGCATGCTAGAGTATACCCCAAAGGAAAGACCATACTGAGAACCATTAATAACTGCATAGTTTTATACCTATCTTATAATACCTACAACTGTTGGTAGTAGAATATGATCAAATGTGACTACCTACAAGTTAACCTACCATAAGAGAATTCCAATTTCTGACTATGGAAACTTCAATAATGTTTTTTTCTTTGTGTGTGTGTGTGTAATAAAGTTTTATTAAAGTATAAAGGAGATAGAGAAAGCTTCTGACATAGGCATCAGAAGCGGGTAGAAAGAGTACCCGCTTGCTAGTGTTAACAATGAAGTTATATAATCCAAAGAATATCTGGAGGTTGTAAAGACCTCATCAGACCTACTCTCATAATTTACATTTTAAAATAACACTGTCCTCAGGCAAGATACATCCTTGTAAAGACCAGGTCTACTCTCATAATTAACATTTTAAGATAACAGAAGGTTGAATCTAAAGACTGTCCTTAGGCAGGATACATTATTGGTATATAATCCTAAGGAATGTGGAGAAAGAAAAAAAGTTTGTCCTTTCTTTTTCCTTGAGAATTTCAGACCCCTCTCTCCTTGGGGACCCCTAGACTCCCTATCAACCTGTCTAGGAACTGACTCTCTCATTCTCCCCCCTTTTTTTAGGAGAATTATGTTGTCTAGGGAAAAGGGGCATCGTTCTCATTTTATAACTACTTTCGAGCTGACAAGGGGCGTTGTCCCTAAATTGGTGAGGCAACATATTTTCCTAATCCTCATATTGAGGATATCTGATCCAGGGGCCTCAAATAGTAGCTGTAGGAAGCTACAGCAGTAGCAGGAGTTTGAGCAACCATTTGTAACTTAATTAGATATGTGGCTCTTACCTATGGGCATGGCTTCCCCCTGGTTGGATAGGGAGATGTACCCTGGGTCTAGCCTTTACTCATGGCTTTATATTTTCAGAGCTTCCAAAAAAGCCTGCTAATTTACCCCACCTTAAAACTCGGTGGGCAACGTCTGTATTTCATTGGTATGATTATTTGGTTACAGCATTTGTTCCCTCTTTGAGAACTACAGATGTTATGTTACGAGTGGATGCTTTGACTAATTTTACTCAGCAGACATTACAAGATTCTCAAAAGGCTATTTCAGCTCTTAATGCTGAACAAGCACAAATTAGAAAGGTGGTTTTACAAAACAGATTGGCTCTAGATATTCTGACAGCTACAAAAGGAGGAACTTGTACCATTGTTCATACCCAATGCTGTACATATATACCTGATATGAGCATGAATGTTACTCATTTTACCAGCCACATGAACAAGATGATTAGGGCCATGGATACTCCTGAAGCCTCAATTGCCTCACTTTGAGAAACGTTAACTAGTTCCCCATGGTGGACAACTATCTTAATTACAATAATTCTGGTTGTTTTGTTCTTGCTGTTTGCTCCCTGCATCTGTAATTGTATAACTGGATTTGTTTCTAGCCGCATGAAAGCTTTTAAGTTACAAATGGTTGCTCAATAATGTTTTAAAAGTTCATTTCCATAAAACATACTACAGACTAACTGCCTTGGCAACATTCATAAATCTAAATCCAATTGCTATGAAAGAAGTACTTTTTCTACAAAAAATATTTTACACTATAATTTATAAGCAGAATGTGTTGCTTGGACCAACATTTTACTTGACCTGTGGATGCCTTCATGTTCTATTTTAGTTATCTGTATGCATATGAAATTGAGTATGAAGTAGTTATTACAAAATTATCAGTAGAGAATGCAACAACAGTGATTTTATAAGACATTGTACATAGTAGGTATTCAAAAAGTATCTATTGATATTACAGATAAAGATGAGCTGAATAAAATCTATTAATAGAATCTGTATGTTATAGCTGGAGGAATTTAATGACTTAACCCCAATAGGGCTGAAGCCCAGGAACCTGGTTTCAATCTATATTACTAACCCCCATATATTGCTCTTTGCTGCTGCTGCTGCTGCTAAATCCCTTTAGTCATGTCTGACTCTGTGCGACCCCATAGACGGCAGCCCATTGCTCTTTAGGTTAGTTCAATAGATGTAGGTAAAAACACAGCTCTCTAAGTATGATGGCCTCATTAATAAGACCACTTCTCAGGATATTATGTGCTGTAGATATTTTTCTTTTAGCATTCAATTACTAACACTTCCCCTTCACACCTCTCACTGTCCCCTGAAAATCTTGTTTTGGAAGATGTGAAAGAAGGAAATATTGATGATATTAAGCCTGAGGAAATAACCTAGGTTAATTTACTTATATTTTCCCACTGTGTAAAGTAATAGCAAACATCTGCCTAGATAGTGAATGTTCTATTGACTAACACTGCTAAAAGAATAAAAACACACTACCAAAAATAAAATGCTGCTCATCTCTTCCCCAGTTCAAAGTGAAAACCTGGGAGAACTTTGTGAGTTCGAATGATATCATGTCTTCATTTGTCCATATTTAAAGATTTATTTATACATTTTAGTCCTATTATTTATTTATTTTTTAAATTTTATTTTATTTTTAAACTTTACAATATTGTATTAGTTTTGCCAAATATCGAAATGAATCCGCCACAGGTATACCTGTGTTCCCCATCCTGAACCCTCCTCCCTCCTCCCTCCCCACCAGTGCACCAGCCCCAAGCATCCAGTATCCTGCAATAAGTAAAATATACTGTACTTAAAAGTATGTGATGACTTAAGTCAGAATGGTTTAGATATTCTTCAGGAAAAATGGGGAAAGCATGGGGGCAGATGTTTTATTATCACAGGAAAGAATTTGAGAAATTAGAGCAATACTATGCCATTGTTCTCAAGGGAAACACTGACAAAACATCTGTTTAAAATCTCAGTCCAGGTTCGATGCACGATACTGGATGCTTGGGGCTAGTGAGTGCACTGGGACGACCCAGAGGGATGGTATGGGGAGGGAGGAGGGAGGAGGGTTCAGGATGGGGAACACATGTATACCTGTGGCAGATTCATTTTGATATTTGGCAAAACTAATACAATTATGTAAAGTTTAAAAATAAAATAAAATTAAAAAAAAAATCAGTCCATTAGCATGTGGCTAAGTAGTGTGCCGCACTACTAACTGAAGTGCCAGCTTGCTGGTGTGCATTTATATTTTGAACTGAGAATACTGCTCATAAACAGCAGTTACGTTCTTTCAAAGATGCAGTCTTTCAAAAATGGGCCCAACAGTGTTTAGGCATCTGGAGGCCTGAGAAGGGAAGAGTTGGAAAGCACCTAAAGTACCATTGTTTCTTCCTTTAAATTTTTGATTTATGGCATGGAAGAATTGATGTTTTTGAACTGCAGTGCTGGAGAAGATGCTTGAGAGTCCCTTGGACAGCAAGGAGATCAAACCAGTCAATCCTAAAGGAAATCAACCCTGGATATTCACTGGAAGGATTGATGCTGAAGCTCCAATTCTTTAGAGCTGATGCGAAGAGCCACCTGATGTGAAGAGTCACTTGATGGGAAGAGCTGACTCATTGGAAAAGATCTGATGCTGGGAAAGATTGAGGGCAGGAGGAGAAGGGAATGATAGAGGATGAGATGGTTGGGTGGCATCACCGACTCAATGGATGTGAGTTTGAGTAAACTCCGGGATATAGTGAAGGACAGAGGAACATGGTGTGCTGCAGTTCATGGGGCTGCAAAGAGTCAGACACAACTGAGCAACTGAATAACAATAGCAACAATAAAAAGAACAGTTTTGAAAATATACTCCCTACTGGTAGAAGAATATCTTTACTGCATATATGAAAACCCATCAGCACAGACTCTCTAATATTAACCATTATAAAATATGGTTATGGTACTGCAAATAACAAAGTAGCTTATTTGGATCCACAACCTCATCAGATACCTGAATGCAGCTAAATAAGAAATCATACAAAGTTCTAATAATCACATTAAGGAAAAAGTTTTCTGGATTCCCTAAAACTCAAATATTTCATAGCATTATGTATTAAATTTTATTACATCTACCAGAAAGAAAATCATCTAAGTGTCAACTATTTTTCTTAATTAAAAATATAATTTATTGGTGAACTTTCAGATGAAAAGCTATTGAAAGTCATTAAGGTCAAAAGCTTCAACTTATAGACTGGTCAGAATTAGAAAGGGAACTTGAATCCAGACTTGATGGAGATACACAGCTCACAATCAAGTAAGAAAAAATCATTATTATGACCTCAGAATGTTCTCTTTGGTTCTAGAGTGACAAATCAGAAAATCAACCCTGGCCCTAAAGAAATTCACATTTTGCTAGAAAGCTGTCTTATAAATAAGAAAAAAAACCACATAGTATATAATCAATGACTTTAACTATATGATACAAATAATATATATAAATCATACAACAATCTGAGGTAACAAATGGATTCTGGCTTCAACTGTCCATCACATGAAAATAAAAGATTGGCACACTTTTTTAGGAAGCACAGGTTTTTGAGTAATTGCTCAACCTGGTTCACTTACTCAAAGTAAATGTATCAGTGTCAATTTAATCAATCAATCAAATCATATAAAGAACTGATCTTCTAAATTGAATTACCCAGGTAATTTAATATAGATGGTATCTGCAGGTGTTCATATAGACAGAGTTTCAGCATTAATAGCCTCGTATCTGGCTCCTCTAGGCAGACAGAAGAGATATTTTGCTCTTAGAAGGTATTAAGGATGTTAGGACAAATGAAACACTAGACACAGAAACATTTGAACCATTTGAACCATTCACTTAGGACTGTATGTACCAAAGCAGTTTTTATCATTACTGCAAATAAATGCTGTTAGAATTAGTGACTGAATGCTTTAACCACATAATAAACTTGGCATTTGAAATACTGCAAAGCTGAAGACTGCAGACAAGACAATATTACTGGGTAATTTGTAGGACTGTGGCTGCAAGAGCCTGTATAAAGTCCTCTCATGACATCTCCTTGCCCTGAGAAAATCTTGACTTAAATTACACCAATCAGTAATTTACATTTTCTTTCAAAGTTCTGAGAGCTGATCTCAGAGCACATCTGAGACACTTATTCTTGTCATGTCATCAGTGCTATTCTCCAAATACTTTTGGTTTTGCTTCTGGACACATGGCATGATTACACTTCCCTGCCTCTAGAATTGAGATGTGATCTTCTTGCTTTATCCAGTGAAGTGTAAGTAGAAGTGAAGTGTGTCCATTCCAGGTGGCAGCTTTAGGAGCTCAAGTGTATGGATTTCCCCAGTGGTCCTGTGGCTAAGACTCCACACTCCCAATGCAGGGGACCTAGGTTCAATCCCTGGTCTGGGAACTAGATTCCACATGCTGCGACTAAGACCAGGAGCAACCAAGTAAATTAATTAAGTAATGAATTATTTTTAAAAAGAGAGTTGGACTGTACTTTGTCCCCCCCTTTCTTTCTATATACCAGAGGGTCCAAAAACACCAGCCAATGCACAATGGACATGGATACTGAATGATTTTAATGGCTTTCAATCTCTGGGATTTTGAAACTGTCAGTTTCATTTGTTACCATACCATAACCTATCTTATCCTAACGCATCAATAGTGGCATAAGAAAGTATATCTTCAGAAGATCAAGTAAAGAGCACTCAGTTCAGTTCAATTCAGTCGCTCAGTCATGTCCAACTCTTTGCAACACCATGAATCGCAGCACGCCAGGCCTCCCTGTCCATCACCAACTCCCAGAGTTTACGCAAACTCATGTCCATCGAGTCGGTGATGTCATCCAGCCATCTCATCCTCTGTTGTCCCCTTCTCCTCCTGCCCTCAATCCCTCCCAGCATCAGGGTCTTTTCCAATGAGTCAACTCTTTGCATGAGGTGGCCAAAGTATTGGAGTTTCAGCTTCAACATCAGTCCTTCCAATGAACACCCAGGACTGATCTCCTTTAGGATGGACTGGTTGGATCTCCTTGCAGTCCAAGGGACTCTCAAGAGTCTTCTCCAACACCACAGTTCAAAAGCATCAATTCTTTGCTGCTCAGCTTTCTTCACAGTCCAACTCTCACATCCATACATGACCACTGGAAAAACCATAGCCTTGACTAGACGGACCTTTGTTGGCAAAGTAATGTTTCTGCTTTTTAATATGCTATCTAGATTGGTCATAAAAATATTTAGAGTAGTTTGAGGATCTATACATAATGTCCTAGGAAAATAAGATTAACTTGTATCAGTAGTTAGCACAGTCTGAATGGCAGCACAATCCAATAAGAATGTGACTTTGCAAAAGTTGAGCCTATAGATACGTATTTCAGGAAAATGTATAATTTATTATTTTAAAAAAGGACTAGTGAAATGGATTATAAATCAAGATCTGACCTTATGTGATCTGGAATAAAATATTAAATCTCAATCATTCAATTTTCTCTTGTGAAAATAAAAATGTAAGAATGCATGTCTTTTTTTTAATTCTCTTTAATACTGTAAGGTCAAAAATATAATAAGCAGGAGTTAGTGGAAAAATAACATATAATACAAGCAGCATATTAATATTTTACGATTACTAAAAGCTATATAGCAAGGTAAAAATGTTTTTTCCTTATCTTGTTTCTGTGCTAGTGATTGATAGAGAACATAATTCTGTAAAGATGCTTAAGCAGAAAAATTATAGGGTAATAATTTTCAAATTTGGGTGCCATTTCTCATTCCAGATCATTTCCATATAAATTAAAGGCTAAGATAACATTGACGAAATGAGCAATTTTTTACTGGATCAGTAAATCAATTGTGTTTTGAGTCCATCTCTATCTTTCCAAGTCTGCTGCCACCAGCCAAGGCCAGATGCTCGTTGTCTCTCAGCTGGACTATTATAATGGCTCCTTAACTGGACTCCAGGTCTCCAATCTCTTTTAACCCATTCCATATCTGATCACATGAAAGAATACAGGAGGAGTCTACCTAGAAAGCTCCACTTTGGAAAAGGTGCATGCAAGAGAGAGGTCCTGAAGTTTAAACTTCACTGAGTGGATTGAGTTCTATGGCCATCAGTACCCTGCATTTTACGAGCACCAGCATTTAAACATAATTCCTAAAGGTGGCAATAAGAGACATCAAAAATACCTACTACAGAATGAATACCTAGAAAGAGGCAGATGACAACATCCTCATTCAGAGCCAACTTCCTGCAAGCCCTGGGGCACAGAATAAAGCTCATTCTGTGCTGAGGTGTGCATAGAATAAACTTCAGAATGAAACATCAATTATTTTTTTATTTGCTGGAATGTTGAGTCATCCAGACAGTGATTTTTATCCATGAACAATGAAATAAGTTGTTATTAAAGATTCTAAATTATGGATTACACGACCAATCAAATTTACCTCCAAAAGTTTGCTTTTGCCAAAGAACTGCATCTTTCACTGAGCTAATGCAGAAATCAATGTACTGGAATGAATTCATAGCACATTAACTCTTTGCAAGTTACTGTAAAAAACCTTTTAAAATATCACCAAGGTGTAAAATTAAATAGGACTCCTAGCCTTGATTTATACTGCATGCTGATAATGGTGAATTTGTTTCACTCACCAATAAATTTGTTTCCTAATGGATTGTGGATCAGCCAGTCCAGAGATTTACATTTAGGTTTCTCTTGTCTTCTATAGACAAATAGATATCTGATGATTTTATTTACTGATATTTCATGATATAACTGCTAAATGAACAGAAGAAGATGCAAAGAAAGGGTGAGATGTTTACTTTTCCTATAAGAAAATTGAAATAGTCAATAATCTTCTAGTTATAGTAATCATGTCAAGGAACTGCAGATGATTCCAATTCACAAAGAGAAAGGGCCTTTTACATCAAGAGAAAGTCTCAAGAGTGACCAGAAGTGTCTTTCAGAAGAGAGAACAAAAAGTGACAGAAAAGAGTTTATTCAATTCCTGGGGTTGTCATAATCAATAGTCACAAACTTGGTGGCTTAAAAAAGCAGAAAATATCCTCTCATAGTTCTAGAGGCTGGGAGCCTGAAATTAAGGTATTGGTAGGGCTGTGCTGCCTGCAAAGTCTGTGGAAGAAAACCCCCTTCCTTGCCCTTCCAGCTTCTGATGACTCTAGGCATTCCTTGGCTTGTGGGAGCACACCCTCAGTTGCTGTCTTCTCTCCACAAGGTCGTTTTCCCCGAGTGCCTGTGTCTCAAACCTCCCTCTCCTTCCTCTTAGAAGGATGTCAGTCATTGGATTTAGAGTACTGCCTAAATCCAGGATGATCTCATCTTAATTTCCTTGTCTTAATTATATCTGCAAACAACTTGGTTGCAAAAAAGGTCACCTTCACAGGTACTGGAGGTACTTTAATGTATTTAACATATTTTGGTGGACAAAATTCAACCTCTTAGAGAGAGGAATGAAGACTATGGTAAGAAAGAGAGTTAACACACGGATGACGGTTTGACCTTGGTATCATGCCTTCCTAGGCCTATCCCCCATTTTAACAGCAGCTATCTAAATCTTCTGTTGTTGTTTAGTCACTAAGTTGTGTCCAACTCTTTTTTGACCCCACAGACTGTAGCCTGCCAGGCTCCTCTGTGTGTGGGGTTTTCCAGGCAAGAATACTGGAGTGGGTTGCTGTGCCCTCCTCCAGAGGATCTTCCTGACACAGGCATCAAATCCACATCTTCTGCACTGCAGGCAAAATCTTTACCACTGAGCCACTGGGTGGCTAAATTTTCTCAGCTGCAGTTTTTTGGGAATATTTTTAAACATTATACTTATTTATGTATTTGGTGGGGTCAGGTCTTAGTTGCAGCCTGAGGGAACTTTGTTGAAGTGCATGGATTTTCCAGTTGTGGTCTGCGGACTCAGTAGTTGTGGCTCATGGACCCATTTGCCCTGCAGCATGTGGTATCCTAGTTCCCCGCCAGAGACTGAACTCACATCCCCTGCACTGCACGATGGATTCTTAACCACTGGACCACCAGTGAAGCCCTCAGGTTCACTTGTATCATCTAAAACAAAGATTGGACAATTGTGACTTGCAGGTCAAATTCAAATGGACTCTTTTTTAAGCAGTTTTGTTGGAATAGAGACACAATCATTTAAGTGCTGTGTACAGTGACTTTTCCACTGAAACAGCAGAGGTGCCTAGCTGTGATGGAGACAGTATGACCCACAAAGCTAAAAATATTTATCATCTAGATCTTCACAACAATGTTTGCAACATCAGATTTATAAAATGGGAATAGTAATAGTACCCACCGCATAAGATTATTATGAGGATTAATTGAGCGCTCAAAACAGTGTGGACCACACAGTGAACACTCAGGTTCTATAAGATAGGAACAGTGCCATGGTGGATAATAGTATGGGCTTGAAAATGGGAAAGAGCTAATTTCAAAGTCAACCAGGACACTTACTACTAGTGGTGTTAATTTGCAGCTGTCATTGAACCCCTTCAAGCCTCAACTTTCACATCTGCCAGATGGAGGTAATTATTACCGACTTCAAAGAATTGCTTTGTGCATTAGAGCGTCTGGAATGCGGAATTAACCATGGCTACTACTATTTCCCGGAGAAGACAATGGCACCCCACTCCAGTACTCTTGCCTGGAAAACCCCATGGACAGAGGAGCCTGGTGGGCTGCAGTCCATGGGGTCGCTAAGAGTCAGATACGACTGTGCGACTTCACTTTCACTTTTCACTTTCATGCACTGGAGAAGGAAATGGCAACCCACTCCAGTGTTCTTGTCTGGAGAATCTCAGGACAGGGGAGCCTGATGGGCTGCCGTCTCTGGGGTCGCACAGAGTCGGACACGACTGAAGCGACTTAGCAGCAGTACTATTTCCAGGCGGCACTAGTAGTAAAGAACCTTCCTGCCAATGCAGATGTAAGAGACGCATGTTTGATTCCTGGGTGGGGAAGGTCCCCTGGAGGAGGGCATGGCAACCCACTTCAGTATTTTTGCCTTGAGAATCCCCATGGACAGAGAAGCCTGGCAGGCTATGGTCCATAGGGTTGCAAAGAGTCAGACACGACTGAAGCAACTTAACAAACAGCATCGACTACTATTCTTATTCATTACAAAGAAGTTATGGTATCATCTTTGGTGTATGAAATGGAGATGGGAGGTAGGAAGACAGTCCCAACTTGAGAAATCACATATAGGAGAAGATCCAATATCTTGAGTCTTTGCAAAAAGTTACTTTCACATCAAGACCCAGACCTCTATTTCATAGGGGAATGAGGAAAGTGTGCATATGAATTTTTGTCTGTTGAACAAACAAACAGAACAGACAATGATCATCTTTCAGTACATGACAACTAATAATCCCATGCCAATTATACTAGAAATATCTAGAATATTGAACAAACAGAGCTTGAAGGTCACTAGAGACTGAAGTGACGTTATAAGATTTTAAAGAAAAACACATTGAGAGTAAGAACAAGCACAGGACCTGTCAGGCAATCACATGCTTAATATAGGTCAAGTATTATCATTATTATTGGAAAAAGTTCCTCCCTAATAACCTTGCAGCATCTGTTATTGCAATGCCCATCCAGCATGACAACTATAAGCCATGATTACCCTTTGCTTCATATTGGAAACTCGAAGTATTAGAGTAACAAGCAGACTATATTCTGCTATACAATTTCTGCTAATTAAATTTCTTTATTGTGGTATTCTCTGCCTCACATTCCCAGTTGGGATAAATCCCAAGGGAATATGGGACTATACAACTTGATATAGTCCATTAAAAACTTAAGGGGGTGAGGGATAAATTAGGAGCTTGGGGTTAACACATTAGTACAAATAAAACAGATAAATCACAGGACCACTGCTTAGCACAGGGAATTAAATTCCATATCTTGTAATAGCCCATAATGGAAAAGCATTTGAAATAGGTATGCATAACTGAATCACCCTGTTACACATCTGAAACTAACACAACACTGCAAATCAACTACACTTCCAAAAATAAATAAATAAAATTTGAAAAAAAATTAACTTGGGGAAGCAAGACTACAAATTTATTGCATAAGTTTATGAAAAATCTATTTCTCCTTCACTGTGAGAGAAAGTATAAATTGTATAGGCTATTTTTCCCTTCACTTTTAGTGAGATATAATTGAAATACAGCACTATATACATTTAAGGCATAAAACATAATGATTTGACTTACATACATCATGAAATGATTATCACCATAAGTTAAGTGAATATCCATCATCTCACAGAGAAGCACATTATCATCCCCAGTTTTAACCAATCATGTTCCTCCTTCTGTTCCCCATCCTACTCCTTTGTTAAAGTCCCAGCTGTTTTGAAATGACTTACAGGGACTTCTATAATCTACTGCTTCAGTGTCTCTCCATTATGAAACTCTGTACCTTTACAATGTCCAACAGGTGGTAGTAAGTTCAAAATATGCAGATATAATTCAGGAAGCACTGAAGACAGCTTCTTTTGTTCTACTTCATGCTCTATACAACCATCCTAGCTTTATAGGGATATCTTTACAATTATCAGGGTTTCCCTGATAGTTCTCTTGGTAAAGACTCTGCCTGCCATGCTGGAGACACCGGTTTGATTCCTGGGTCCAGAATATCCACTGGAGAAGAGATAGGCTACCCACTCCAGTATTCTTGGGCTTCCCTCGAGGCTCAGCTGGTAAATATGCCCGTAATGCAGGAGGCCTGGGTTTGATCCCTGGGTTGGGAAGATCTCCTGGAGAAGGGAAAACTACCCACTCCAGTATTCTAGACTGGAGAACTGCATGGACTGTATAGTCCATGGGGTTGCAAAGAGTTGCACAGGACTGAGACTTTCACTTTCCTTTCCTCACAATCATCATGTAAACTGTGTATATTTCAGAGTGTAACTCTGGTCCAAGAATGTGCTGAGTATGCCATCTGGAGTTAACATGTCTGTATTCATCCTTCCAGCGTCCCAAAAGATGATTCAGAAAAAGAAATGAGATAAAATCCTCAAGTCTTATCATTTAAGAGGATTGAGATAGTACCAACTAAGGTATTTTAAGGTATGATTTTTGTCTTGGAGCTGTTGGAAATAATCAAGTGAAAACAACCCACACCTGGATTAAGCAGAACTCCAGGGACATAATACAGACAGCAGACCTAAAAATTTTGTTCTAGCATTGATTCCATATATGAGACTCAAAATCTGAGAGTTGTCAACAGTACAATTATAAATGTAGAGGTATAGAAATGGAAAGCAAAAGTAAAAAGCAGTTGGAAGGAGAAAATATCCTTAGAGTTCAAAGACTCTCAGCTATTAGTGTTTTGGTATATTTGTCCTTATTTTGTTAATGTTATTGTTTTTAGTGTTGTTGTTGGTTTTCTTTTTGGTAAATTATATTAATACTATCTTACTATCTACCTAATAATCATACGTAGCACAGGTGCCATAACAGGCTATTCGCATCATTCATTGATGAGTTAAGACTGGAGTAAAGCCTAGACAGTTTATCACTATGGGAAAAGAAATATAAAATGATAAATACGTGTAAAAGATAGGATAATATGCAGTGCCCCCAAAAGAATAAACAATTCTGCATACAGAAGAATGAATAGAGGCAGTTACTATGTTAAGAGACGCATTCTGGAACCAAATTGCCTGGAAGAAAAAACAAGCTTGACATTCTTAGTTGAGCAAGCTTGTGCAAGATCCTTAACCTCTCTATTCCTTAATTTCCTTTGGAAGGACTGAAGTTCCAATACTTTGGCCACCTGATGCAAAAAGTCAACTCGCTGGAAAAGATGTGGAAACTGGGAAAGCTCGAGGGCAAGAGGAGATGGGCGCAACAGAGGATGAGATGGTTGGATGGCATCACTGACCCAATGGACATGAGTTCAAGCAAACTCCTGAAGATAGTGAAGGACAGAGCAGCCTGGCATGCTTCAGTCCATGGGGTCTCAAAGAGTCAGACACAACTTATTGATTGAATAACAACAACCTGATGATAAAACTAACATCTAATTTAGACTACTGATAAGAACAACATGAGTTAACAAAGAACATTTAGAGACAGGTATAGCCTATTTTCGGAGAAGGCAATGGCAACCCACTCCAGTACTCTTGCCTGGAAAATCCCATGGATGGAGGAGCCTGGTAGGCTGCAGTCCATAGGGTCGCTAAGATTCGGAAATGACTGAGTGACTTCACTTTCACTTTTCACTTTCCTGCATTGGAGAAGGACATGGCAACCCACTCCAGTGTTCTTGCCTGGAGAATTCCAGGGACGGGGGACCCTGGTGGGCTGCCATCTATGGGGTCACACAGAGTCAGACACGACTGAAGAGACTTAGCAGCAGCAGCAGCATAGTCTGTTTTAAATGTTCAATAGATGTTAGTTATCATTATCAGGGAACAAACAAATAGCACTGCCACATGGTTCAGCAGTTCCAGTACCGGGCATATATACAAAGAAAATTAAGTCAACATGTCGAAGAAACATCTAGACTCCCATGTTCATTGCAGCATTACTCAAAATAGCCAAGATATGGAAACAATCTGTCTGTCCATCCATGGATGAATGATAAATAAAATGTACACACAAACAAGGAAATATTATTCAACCTAAGAACAAAATCTTGCCATTTGTGACATCATGGATTAACTTGGAGGGTGTTACATTTTGTGTTGCTGGCATGCTTGGTGGTGTCAGACTTTTTGCAACTCCATGTACTATAGCCTGTTAGGCTTCTCTGACTGTGGAATCATCCTGCCAAGAATACTGGAGTGGGTTGCCATTTCCTCCTCCAAGGGATCTCCCCAACCCAGGGATCTAACCCACTTCTCCTGTGGCTCCTACATTGGCAGGCAGATTCTTCACCACTTGAGCCACCTGGAAGCCCTGGAGAGTGTTATGCTAAGTGAAATAAGCCAGACACAGAAAGAAAAATACTACATAATTTCACTTACATGTGGAATCTAAAAATAGTTGAACTCATAAAATCACAGAGTAGAATGGAAATTGCCAAAGGTTACAGAGTTGGGGCAGTGGGGAGATGCTGGCCAAAGGAGACATTTCATTTGCACAAGATGAAAATCTGAAGTACAACATGGTAGTTAATAATATTGCATTATATACTTGAAATCTGCTGAGAGTAGATCTCAGTTATTTTTACCATACATACAAAAAATGCTAACTATGTATGGTGATGTATATGTTTATAAGCTTGACTCTGGGGATTAGTTCACTATGTATGTGTTTATCTAAACATCAAATTGTACACCTTAAATATATACGTGTCGCTTATACTCCAACAAAGGTAAAAAAGTAAGATGGTTATATACTCTAAATGTACATCAAAACAAGCTAAATAATTATATTCACACTTCAGGAACACACAGGCTTCAATATAAACAGATGTAGAGAGGGCTGGAAGGTTATAAATTAAATATGAGGGAAGCTAATAGGATTGGAGATACAGAGTGATAGGGGAAATTATAAAACTAAATTAAAAATAAAAGAAGGATGTACATGGACTTAAAATGAGAGAATGCAGCACCTTAGTCAGATCCTCTCTCCAGGAATTTTAAATGAGAAACACAGAGAAGTAGGTAGATACAGAGGAGGAAGGCAAAGGCAAGGTTGTCAAGCAAGACTCAGCAGACCAAAGGCACGTTCATGAAAATGAGAGTCATACTGCGGGGAATAGAAGCAAAGGGCAGAACTGGCACCACTGTATGTTTCCTCCTGAGGTGGAGGGGGTTCTCTTTGCTCCCTTAGCTCTCCATGTACCTAGCAATGAGCCCTAAGACCTGAGGTTATTTGTTTGTCTTCATCCTTTGAAATTAAAAATAGTCTAATACTACACCTGTCTGATGCGACACTTCAAAGAAAATTTGCCTAGGGCATACATGACAAAGTGCTTTGGTTCAATTTGAGACATAAATTATAAAAACGCTGAAAACTACTATAATGACCTTCAAGATAACTGTTACTTTTGTCCTGCTCAAAGCCCCACAGGGGACAATTGCTGGGACAGAAATGGGAAAAATGGTGTATTTAAGATCTCTGTGCCTAAAATCCACTGTTCCACCCCTTTGTATCATGTCAAGAGTTTGAAAATTTTTTAATATTTTAATTTCTTCCAAGGAGATAAGATATCAAGAGTAAGGGTGTGTGGGCCTTGAGATTTTATTCCTATTAAATAGGTGTTGTAAAATAATAAAAGCAAAGCCCTGAGCAGATTGCCTATACACAACATGCATTAAAAAAGCTAAAATCTTAACCTTCCCCAATCACGGCTCCAATATCCAAGAAAAACCTACCAAACATGTAAAATGAATTGATTGCTACTTATATAGATGACATAAGTGAAAAGGAATAGAAGAGAAATCTGGAATGAAGTTCCTGGGACTTAATAGCCTTAGATATGAGGATAAGGCCCTTAGGGGGATACCGATGGTACTATTTTTTGTTTGTGTGTTTGTTTGTTTTTTTCCCTAGAAGAAGCCTTTGGCAAAGAAGAGGAAGGAGAATATAGAAAGTAAAATGCTAGTAGTATAGATACTACTGAAGATAATAACTGAGTATTTTTGCTAACAAACTCATGGAGGAGGACATGGCAACTCACTCCAGTATTCCTGCTTGGAGAATTCCACGGACAGAGGAGCCTGGCGGGCTATAGCCCATAGGGTCACAAAGAGTTGGGATACAACTGAAGCAACTTAGCTAGCAGTAGCAGGCTTAGAAATATAATAAATGTTTTGGCAAACAATTAAGTACAAAGTGGAGAATCAAAGAATATTTTGCAACTCGCATGAACTATAGGAATTTAAGCCAAATTTGAAGTAGAGGGGAAAAAAATGGACAAGAAAAGTATAAAACTGAGCACAAGACTAAAATCAAGGGTAGAGGAGGCTCAAGTTTCCGTAAAGAAAGTAGAAGAGGGGGACCTCCCTGGCAGTCCAGTGGTTAAGACTTTGCCTTAGTGCAGGCTTGATCCCTGGTTGGGGAACCAAGATCACACAAGACTCCTGGCCAAAAACCCAAAACATAAGATAGAAGAAACACTGTAACAAATTCAATGAAGATTTTTAAAATTGTCCACAACAAAAAAGAGAGTAGGTAACAGAACAATAACTGAAGAACAGTAATTGTAGCCAATATTATCTGTAGACCAACACACAGAATATGGAAAGCAAACACAGTAAAACTAAAATGTGGATTAAATCAGGGTAGGAAATATATCCCACAGTTACATCCCTATGGTGTCCAACCAGGCCCCTGAATAGCATCACTATATGAAAGGAACAATGAGCTGTTAAGGGACCCACCCTCACTGGGCTCTGTGCAGCTTGGCCTGGGATTCAGGTCACTGAGATTCTACCTTCTCCCAGTCTGGCTAGAGTTAGTCAAGAGGAGGTTAACATAAAGCCATGGAAGTGGCCAATTCTGGCAAAAGCCCATAAATATATATTAAAGAGTAATTTGGTACTTTAAAATAGAAGTGGGCATTGGGCATCAAAATGAGCTCATGTGCATGCATGCAAAGTCACTGAGTCATGTCCTATTCTCTGTGACCCCATGGACTGTAGTCTGCCAGGCTCCTCTGCCCTTGGGGATTCTCCAGGCAAGAATATTAGAGTGGGCTCTCTTGCCCTCCTCCAGGGAATCTTCCCGACTTCGGGATCAAACCCATGTCTCTTATGTCTCCTGCACTGGCAGGCAGGTTCTTTACCACTAGCACCACCTGGCTGAGATCAATTCAGAGAAAGCTATTAATATCTTTTTCTTTTCTTTTTTTTTGATAGATTACTAGACTAGTAGAGAAGAAAGGAGAAGAAGCCATAGGTAGAAAGCAATATACCACCCCCCCAAATCCCTCCTGACACCATCATAAACAACTAAAAGGAGCTGGATGAATTTCTATAGTTATGCAATGTTGATTAATGGATCAGGGCCATCCTGAGGGATGGCTCCATGTAGCTGGATGCTGAGGGGGAAATGCTTGGCTCTTTTTTGTTTAGCATTTTGATTAACACCTCAGATGAAGACGCAGATGGCAAGCTTATCAAATTTGGGGATGATATAAGGCTGAGAGTTATAGCTAATATGTTGGATGTCAGAATCAAGATTTAGAGAGCTTAACAAGCTGGAATAATGAGCTACAACTAAGAATATGAAAGGCAACACAGTGGGAAGCATAGTTTTGCATTATGGTGTCCAAAAGATAGCTGAACACATATACTCAGAATAGGGTTCAAAACATTATAGCCATTCCTAAGTAACAGGCTTCAGAATTTTTTCTTTTAATGTAAACTGAAAATACATCAATAGTCACTATACATTAAATTAAACATTTAATTAAATTTTAAGGTAAACTTCATCTACCAAGAAATATTTGAGATAGTTTACAAGACAGAACCTGCACAAAAATACTATTAAAGTGGTCCAAAGAATGTGGAAAAATATAATACATTAGGAATATTGTACTTTCATTTATACAAAAGACATTATCTGACCATGTACCCTGGCTGAAAGAGTATTTTTTGCCTATTGGACACTTATTCTTCAAATTTTAGATCCTGCAATGGCCTTCTCTGATTCCCCAATTTAAATGATGCTCCCTTTTACTATTCTTTTATAGTATCCTGGTCAAGTTTGTCATACCACTTAGGACAAATTGAACTTATATATTCTGTGTTTATACTTCTTAATCTCTCTTGTCACTAGACTGCAAACTCCATGAAGGCAAGGACCAAGTGCTTTGTCTAAAACTGTGTAATCAAGGTGTAGCACAGTACTTGACACATAGTGGATTTCAATAAATAAATCCTGAATTAATGAATAAATAAGAAGAACTGGGGACCAATAGTTTGGAAGAAGACATGTAAAGAGGTGAGGTCTGGAGTACCCTGGTGTACCCTGCTGGGCTAGTGGTTAAGACTCCCTGCTTCCACTGCAGAGGGTGTGGGTTTGATCCCTGGTGGGGAAACTAAGGTCTTGCACGCCTTGTGTGGCCAAAAAAAAAAATAGGTAAAGTCTAATATGAATAATGTTCCACATGAAAGTATGACGCTGTTTCTGTGAAAATATGGAATTGGTCTAGTGAACTTGGGGAAAAGGCTCTATGAAGAAGCCAACTTGATATCTGGCTCAAAAAGATGAACAGGAGTTCACTTTGAAAAGAAAAAGACACCAGACAAAGGAAAGAACACGGGCAAAGGAATGCAGTCACACAAGGACAGAAGGTGCGTGGGGAAGGTGGGAGGAGTCCAGTGTGGACGGGGCACGTGGTACAGGAAAGGGGGTGCTGAAAGTGACACTGGGGCATCTTGTCCTCGCAACTATCATTTAAGCACTAGTTGCCAAACGGAAACGTATTGAAGAAAAATAAGCACAATGTGAAGAAACCAGAAATTGCACATGAGTCAGAGCACAAGGCACTCTGGATAACCTGGAAAATAAAACATTTAAAATTTATTGATATTAATATGAGAGGCATTACATATATTTTCAGATTTTGGAAGTGATCTTAGGCAGACAATATTTTAAATCTATTTTAATTGAATAATGTTATTTGAACCAATGAAGGAAGGCATTTTGATTTTAAAAAATCAAAACCTTTGCCATTTTTAGAGCACTTCAGCTGATTGTTACAGTAATAAACTTCTAATTGGTGAGAAGATTTAAGTAGAAGGAACATGACTCTTCTATTACCATCCCAAATAAAAATATTTTAGTCTGATGGGGGTCATCACTTTCACCTGTCAATGTCATCTATATCACCTACGTTGCCACCTGTAAGCTATTCTAAAATCTATATTCCAAAACTGTAATTACAGAAATTTCTCTCTTTGACCTCAAATATTTTCAATTGTGTGGGTTTTTCACATCTCTAATAATTGTTCTGCTCAGTTCTCAAACTGTTCAATACTGAGTTTTCCACTTTCTACTCTCAAGCTTGTACCTTACCCTTATTAATGTCAACATCCATCACTGACCTAGTTTTCAAAAGTTCTCCCAACTCTGCCCTGTTTCCCCAACTTTAATAAGTGTTATCCCTCCTGACTTTCAAATACTTTCTCCTCTTCCCCTCCCCATGGATTCTCATTTTTCATTCTCACAGAGGCTACTGCAACCCTCTTCTGATGATTTCTCTACCTTTCTCTCTTATCTAATCTAACCTCAACTCTGCAGCCAGACATACTTTGCTAAAATAAATACAGAACCCTAGCACACCCCTGGTTAACAACCCTACTTTCTAAAGCAGCAACATATTGAGAGTTCGGGGGGTTCGGGATTTGAAGAGTCAGTAGGAGAAAGGTAGCATTAGGACAAGGACTTCTGGGTTTCTCTTACCCTCTGGCAATCTTATCTATGAGGCAGACTCTTTGTGACCCACAGACTATAGCCTGCCAGTCTCTTCTGTCCATGGGATTCTCCAGGCAAGAATATTGAAGTGAGTTGCCATGCCCTCCTTCAGAGGATCTTCTTGACCCAGGGATTGAACCCACGTATCTTATGTCTCCTGCATTGGCAGGCAGGTTCTTTACCACTAGCACCACCTGGGGGGCAGCCTGTAGGAACCATCTCTTAATACTTTCAATGAGTATATCCTAGGTATCAGTACTTCATTCCTCTAACTGCCAAGCTAATTTGAAATACAAATGATATATTTTATTTATCCATTTATTAGCAAATGAAAATATGGGATGTTTCCACATTTTGGCTTTACAAGTAATGTTGCAAAATATTTATGTTTTATGTGAATACATGCTTTCAAATCTCTTGGGTGTATATTTCATTTCTGTTGGGTCATATGGCAACTCAGTGTTTATCTTTATTAAGGAGCTGTCAAACTTTTTCAAAGTAGTCTCATCATTTTACATTCTTATCAGCAATGTATGAAGATTTCAGTTTTTTTGCATCCTCACCAACACATTGCCTTTTTGACTAGTGGATATGAAGTGACATCTGATTACAGTTTTGATTTCCATTTCCCTAATGACTAATGATATTAAGCATCTTTTCAGAAGTTTAAAAGCCATGTATACTTAATATATCTTCTCTGGAGAAATGCCTGTTTAAATTCTTTGACAATTTTTCAACTAGGTTGTCTTTTTTTGTTGTTGACTGAAAAGACTTTATTCTGGATGCAAATCTATTTTTATCAGATACACATTTGCAAATATTATCTTCCATTCTGTGAGTCTCTATACATTGTGTTTGCTGTCTGTATTACATTTTAGCCATGATATTTTGTCTAATAATTTGCAGATTATGGTATCAACTATTCACATATAAAGCCTATTGTGCAGACACTACACACAGGAAAAAAAATAACACTTTGTGAGTGGTTCTTATACTTGAGAAGTTTCCAATTCTTTTTCATTTGCACATCTTTAAAAGGTTTAGTTGCAAAAATACAACAGCCTTAACATATTCTGGTATGCTAAATAATGGCCCCCAAAGATATCTAAGTTCTAATCTCTGGAACCTCTGAATGGCCCCTTATATGTGAAAAGAGACTTTGCAGGTGTGATTAAATCAAGGACATTGAGGTGGGAATATAAATCTGGGCTATCCTGAGTGCCCTTACAAGAGGAAAACAAAGATTGAGACAGAATTGACATTAAAGAAGTAATAAGACACCAAACAGGATGCGATACCACTGGTTTTGAAGACAGAGAAAGAGGCCATGAACCAAGGAATGCAGCTCTAGAATCTGGAAAAAGGTCAGGAAATAGATTTCCCTCTAGAGGCTTTGAAGGGAGTGAGGCTCTGACTACACCTTGATTTTGACTCAGTTATACTGATTTTGGATTTCTGACCTTTAGAAGTGTGAAAGAGTAAGTGTGTCATCTTAAGCAACCAAGGTTGTGGAATTCTTGCTGCTGCTGCTGCTGCTGCTGCTGCTGCTAAGTTGCTTCAGTCGTGTCCAACTCTGTGCAACCCCACAGATGGCAGCCCACCAGGCTCTGCTGTCCCTGGGATTCTCCAGGCAAGAATTCTGGAGTGGGTTGCCATTTCCTTCTCCAATGCATGAAAGTGAAAAGTGAAAGTGAAGTCGCTCAGTCATGTCTGACTCTTAGCGACCCCATGGACTGCAGCCTACCAGGCTCCCCCGTCCATGGGATTTTCCAGGCAAGAGTGCTGGAGTGGGGTGCCATTGGCTTCTCTGTGTGGTATTCTTAGAGCAGTCATAAAAAACTACTACATATATGTATATGAAAATTCTTTACATAGAAGCATAGATTTAAATTCTATGTTTTGTTAATTACAAGTATGTATGATGCATTGACTCTTTGCCAGATGTTTGTGACCACACAGTAATGAAGTAGACACAGTCCCTCCCTCAAGGATGCCATACTCCTCTGTGGCAGGACAGACTAAGACATACAGCAGGTAAAATATGAGAAGTACTAGGATTGGGAGCCTGTTTTTTCAAGGTATATACAGCAGATATACTTAACTCCTAATAGGTTCTAGGATTTGGGAAAGAACTGACTAGCAGGATTGCCTGGAATTTCCCAGAAAGGGTGACATTTCTAACCTAAGTCCTGAAAGGTTACTAGGAGTCTACTAGAGAATTAGCTTGCAAGGGGGAAAAAATTAAAGTGTGTATGTAGAGAAGGCAAAAGCCTCATGAGAAGGAATGGTATGCATTGAGACATGCAAGGTTCTAAGATGGCTGGGGCTCAGCATGGGAAGGAAAAAGGATGAGGTTTCAGGGGTTAACAAAGGGAAAAACCATGAAGGGTCTTGTATGTCACACTAAGTGGCCTGGGCAGTCAGTTGACAATGAGAGTTTAAAAATCTATGGCAGTGATCATGATACCAGCCTGTGGGAAAGATTCTTCTCATTGGAATGGGACCAAAGGGTGGTGGAAGGAAGGACTGAGAAAGGCCAGGTAGTGGGTCCTCACTGCTGTGAATCTAAGGAAAGGTAAGGAATCTGAGCAAATCAGGGAGAACCACTGGAATGGAGAAACATGGATAGAGGATCAAAGCATCTCTAAGTAGTGATTTCATATGAATTTTTATAGCAACATTCACAGGAAAAATGAAGCAAAGGAAGCAAAATCTCAACACAGAAAATACAGATGCATATCCATCTTGTCAAACTTAAATTTATTTGCTAAGGAGTAGACACTATTATTCCTTCTCAAATGATGATTTGAAGAGCTTTTCAACATCTGAAAAAACATACAGGTGCAGAAGATTTAGGAAATAGGTCATTTGGCAAAAGCTGCAGATGACTAAAGAGTTGCTATTTCCTTCTGCAAGAGATATAATAATTACTCAGTCTCTCTGCCTGGTGGACTCATAAAGGAGAGCTCACAATACCTTTAAAAGTTTGTCTTATCTTTGAAACACACAACTCTTTGCCAGGACACTTCATAAAATGCTCTTTTAAACAATTCAGTTAATAAAGATGTAAATTTCAGTCTATCTTGGCCAAAATAAACTAGCCCATAAGTAGTTGAGCTAAATCTTTTCAATAATATAAAATTCAATATAGTCATGTTAGGGGAAGCACACTGATTAAAACTGCCCACCCTGGCCCAGCACCATAGTAACCATTTGCATGAGTTGTTTTATGACAGGAGATCCTGATAAGGAATACAGAACTAATAAGCCACCACCAACCGGAAGAGTTCAGGAAAGGTTGAAAGGAAACACCACGTGTCCGTCCACTTCCCAGAATCCCTCTTGCTAGCATCCATCTTGGCTGAACGATGTGTGCGCCAGCAGGAAAGACTCTGAATTAGAATGATTGGCCAAAGACCACCCGGAAACTAATCCCATCAGCATAAAACCCGAGACTGCAAGCCACGTGGCAGAGCAGTTCTCCTGGGTTCCCTTACCATACTGTTCTCCACCTGGGTGCCCTTTCCCAATAAAATCTCTTGCTTTGTCAGCACATGTGTCTCCTCAGACAATTCATTTCCGAGTGTTGGACAAGAGCCCAGTTTCGGGCCCTGGAAGGGGTCCCCCTTCCTGCAACAGTCATAGAAACTAAACTTTCTAAATGTACTAAGATTAAATTCCCATTTTGTCAGTAACTGCAAGTACATGAAATATTATTCTTTAAATCACAAAGATTTCTTATTGTGATTTGCTTGCTATCCATACCTCCTTATATATAACAGCAAATTAGTTGACTTGGTGTACTAGACTTAAGTTGCAAATGCCAAGTTATTTCTGGGTGAAATACAAGTGATCATTAATATAAGATCATTAATTGCCTCTCCAACTCAATCATAATTTATCTGGAATCAGATATGAAACAAATTCCATTTTCACTTTATAATCTGATGAATTAAAATTTTATTCACATAGTTCTCACTGGATCACTAGGAAAATTATTTTTCTGCATTTTTCCCATTCTTTCAAAAATATTCCTTGTCTACTGGTAGCAATACAATTTCATTCCAGTACATTAGGACTTCCCCTAATCCCAAACATTTTTTAAGGGCAAAATAAAACAAAATATTCTAGTGTTTGTCTGGCCTTGTGTTTTAGAGTCAACTTCTCTGTGGTTCCCTACTTATTATACTCAGCTATTCTACCCAAACAACTCTTAACACACACACACACACACACACACAACTTTTATCAAGGCATGCACGTTGCCTCTGGTCATATCTAAACTCACCTTTTCATTCATTCAACCAACATAACTGAAAGTCTATTGTGCGCCAGACCCTGTGTTAAGCCCTGGGGATGGAGAAATGAACTTGAGTCAATACACCTGAATTGAAATGAACCTGATTCAATAAACAAACAGGTTAGTAAGAGAAACAGAAAAGTATATTGTTGGGGGCCAGCGTGAGGCACTCCGCCCATGGCAAAGGTCATGAGGAAGGAGGCTTGGCATACGCAAAGGCAGGATCGAGGCTCAGGAGTCCCCCTGGAAATCCTCAAGCATCTACCCCCATAACCAGAGCCTGCCTACTTTACTACTTTGTGCTCTCACCTACACCTCTGACTTTATGGGGGGCTGTCCCCCACCACCTCTTTTGGAGAAGGAGTTAACTTAGAGCTCCAGTTAATAAAAACTCCTGGGTGTGACAAGAGTGTTTTAACCTACAAATTCCTCTGAAGTTTCTCTAGCCTGCCTGGACAGGCTTGTCTGGCCACGTGTGATTGCTCACAGCCTCCCAACCATGAGAGGCACGAGATGCTTTAAACCTTCTAAAAACAGGTTCTTTAGAGAAGTTAGAAAACTATTAGTATAAGTATAGTGGGCTGATTAGAAATTATATTGGTGAAGGGTTTTTCGTTTGTTGAGCCAATGTTTGTTGCTAAGTCTCCATATCCCCTGCCCTTACACACATTAATGAATATATAGAAGAAATAAGTATTAACCTTTGATATTAATCATGTTAGACCTTAGGCTAAGTAAATTCTTTCCTTAATTAAAACCCACTACACCCTCACCCTATAGGAATGTAACTTTATCTGGTACCTTCGGAAGGTGGAGTCTTTTTTAAGAATAATCACCCCTGGAGAAATAAGTGTCCTGGTTGATTGACAGCTGTCACAAGGAGAGGGTCATAAATGGTCAGCAGGCCCCCTGGCCAGAAGATGATGTAACACCCCTAAGACCTCTGTATACATTTGTATGAAGCACCTGACTTTGATAAAAGTCAGGACTGCTGACCCCACGTGACTTTTGCATAACATCTCAGTGTCTAAAAGTAGACCATGGAAAATAAAGAATTGGGATCAGTTTCTCAAAATACTGGTCTCCCCATGTCGGCTCTCTCTCTCAAACTCTGGCTGAGTCTCCATCTGGAGCGCGGAACCCACCAAGCTTACTAATTATGCCTGGGCTTCTAAGATCCGACTGGGGAGGCCTCAGTGTCTCCTCTCCTTCGGGAGAACGGAAGGACGCCTGCAGCCTATGTAAGTGGTGCAAACTTCTTGTCTTGAAGTTTTATTGGTCTCCCGCGTAAACCAAGCTACTCAGCCTCTTTTCTCCACTGAATTTTCCTACTGAGCTATCCTCATTCTATTACTCTTTACATCTCTAATTAATATCTAATTGAAGCTATTGTATCCTGATCCTCGTCGATGCCGTCCCTGCTTCGAACTCCCTGGATCAGCCGGGGCTGGACCTTGGCAGTATATGGCTAAAAAAAAATCTAAATATATTGATAAAGGAAAAAAAGGATGATCCTCTTACCTACCCTGGAAATGGAAGTAGGAAAAGCGCTTCCTGGATCAGGCATCACTTTGTCTTATCTCAAAGGAAGAGGAGCCTCATGAAAGGAGGAAAAAGAGCGTGCCAGGTGGAATATATAGTCATGGAACTCCTTTAAGGTCCTGTTAAGGAGCTGGTATATGCAGAAGAGACCAGGAGAAACTGCCAGCACAGCACTGGCATGGTCACACATGTCTTTTAGTGTGATGATTGATGGCTCTTAGTGGATAATAGATATCAGGTGGTTAAGACAATATTGTAACATCTGTCACTGGATGTAGTAGACAGCAAGAGGAAAAGAGAAGCTTGAGAAAATGCTTAGGAGGCAAACTTATTAAGACCTGATGGTCTAGTCATGTGTTTACAAATATGTTTTAAATACCTACTAACTTTCAGGCATCATTCTAGGTGCTGTGGATATAGCTGAAAAGAAAAGTAAAAAATAAAAAGCAGTTCTTTCTTTATTGGAATTTTACTATCCAATCATAGGAGAGAGAGATAAAGTGTTTTTAAAATGTAAATGCATAATATTTTAGTTAGTGATTAAGTACCATGAAGAAAGATAAAGACTAGTAAGGGGAATAAGGAGCTTCCCAAGTGGCATTAGTGTTAAAGATCCCATCTGTCAATGTAGGAGACATAAGAGACATAAGTTCGAGATCCCCTGGAGGAGGGCAAGGCAACCTACTCCAGTATTCTTGCCTGGAGAATCCCATGGACAGAGGAGCCTGGAGGCCTACTGTCCATAGGGTCTCATGGAGTATGACAAAAATAAAGCAACTTAGCACACATACATGAATGGGGAATAGGAAGTGATGAAGAATGATTTATTATAGGAGTTGGGCAAAGATTTGTTAGGAGCAGAGACAGGAATGAAGGAAGGGATGAAGGCAGGACATAGCGGAGAGAATGGAGTATGTTGAGGTGTGGGGTGCTTTCATGTCCTATTCTTTGAAAATAATATCACTGGGATAAGAGACATAACTGGACGTAACTCTCCCAAAGTATCATTATTTTGGCACATTCTATTCTGTTGACTGAATTAGGTAATCATCCAGGCCTGTTGTCACATAGAGTTGAGAATTAAATCCAACACCTTGACACTAGACAGTGATGAACTCAACAGCAGCAAAGATCTGCTGACAGGATACAGACACAAATTCCACTCTTAAGTGTTCTGTTTGCTTTAAATGAGGCATAATTTTAATACTGGTCCCCTCAGTGATATTCCTAAAGACAAAGAGACCGGGCTAATATTATCTGTGGTTTGAGTATTCCATAAAATCCATTCAGTTCAGTTGCTCACTCGTGTCTGACTCTTTGCAACCCCATGAATCGCAGCATGCCAGGCCTCCCTATCCATCACCAACTCCCAGAGTTCACTCAGACTCACGTCTGAGTCAGTGATGCCATCCAGCCATCTCATCCTCTGTCGTCCTCTTCTCTTCCTGCCCCCAATCCCTCCCAGCATCAGAGTCTTTGCCAATGAGTCAACTCTTCACATGAGGTGGCCAAAGTACTGGAGTTTCAGCTTTAGCATCATTCCTTCCAAGGAAATCCCAGGGCTGATCTCCTTC
>NW_011494902.1:6155886-6159617 GCF_000754665.1 Bison bison bison | reverse complement strand
CCATGTCTGGTTCTAACTGTTGCTTCCTGACCTGCATACAACTTTCTCAAGAGGCAGGTCAGGTGGTCTGGTATTCCCATCTCTTTCAGAATTTTCCACAGTTTATTGTGATCCACACAGTCAAAGGCTTTGGCATAGTCAATAAAGCAGAAATAGATGTTTTTCTGGAACTCTCTTGCTTTTTCCATGATCCAGCGGATGTTGGCAATTTGATCTCTGGTTCCTCTGCCTTTTCTAAAACCAGCTTGAACATAAGGAAGTTCATGGTTCACATATTGCTGAAGCCTGGCTTGGAGAATTTTGAGTATTACTTCACTAGCATGTGAGATGAGTGCAATTGTGCGGTTAGCATAGGTAATTTAGAATTTACTGAATTGTGTTGCCCACAGCTATATGTACAATCTATGTGGCCCATCAACAGATGAGTCAAAGAACTTGTAGTGTATATAAACAATGGACTATTGTCCAGCCATGAGAAAGACATTCACCATTTGTGACCATGTAAATGGACCTAGAGGATAGTACACTGAGACAAGTCAGAGAAATACTGTGTTATATCAACTTATATGTGTAATCTAAAAGTGTCAAACTCATAAAAACAGTAAAATGGTGGTTTCTAGGAGATAGGAGTGGAGGGATAAGACAAGGATAGAATAATTTTTTTTAACAGTATGAACTTGGAATGAGCAGTAAAGAAGCCAAAGAGATCTAATGCACAGTACAGTAATATGGACAACAATATAGTCTTAGAACCAAACTTACTGAGACTAGAATTATTCCAAACACTGAAAAGAAATGATAAATATATAATATTATATGTGTGTATCATCACTGCAATTGCAATCATATTACAACCTACAAATGTCTTGAATTAAACTGTACACCTTAAATTTATGCAATGAATGTTATACATCAAATATATTTCAAGAAAATTTTAAAAATAGACCATTATGTATACTAAGGGCTTCTCAGGTGGCTCAGTGGTAAAGAATCCACCTACCGAAATGCAGGAGATGGGTTTAATCCCTGGGTTGGGAAGATCCCCTGGAGAAGGAAATGACGATTAACTTCATTATTCCTGCCTGGAAAATCCCATGGACAGAGAACCTGGAGGGCTTCAGTTCATGGGGTCACAAAAGAGCCAGATACAGCTTAGTGACTAAGCAACTGGAGTGGGTAGCCATTCCCTTCTACAGGGGATCCTTCCAAACCAGGGATCAAACTAAGGACTCCTGAATTGCAGGCGGAAGAATCTTTACCACCTGAGTCATCAGGGAAGCCCTAAACAACAACAATGTATTTTGTGTGAAAAACAAAGATCGGAGTAATCAACTCTAGCTTTTCCCAAATGGGTCCGTTACTTGTCTGTGATGTATTTAATGTTTCTGAAAGTAAAATCACAGAATACAACACTGCAGACTAACTCAACAGGCAGTGCAATGACTGTGCTAACTAAAAATTATTAAATCTCAAATTGCATTCCTATAATGATCCAGGTATAGCCTAAATAAAATGAGCTGATATACTGGCAATATAGAATAAAGACAAACTATCATTTACTTGTGTGTTAAAAGTGAATTCAATTTGTTATTTCTGGTTACTGAGAAAACTTAATAAAATATAAAAGCCTTGATGATAGTGACCAAAATCTATCAATTTTATTTTATTTTTTTAGAGTTTACCACTCAAACATAAATTCTCTCTATTCATACCTTCTATAAAATCCCTAACTTCTTTAGTTTTTGTTTGTTTAAAGGTAATTAAAAACCAAAAAGTAGAGCAGGAACTAGATAAGCTCCACTGCTATCAATAGTCAAGCCTCCTCCATCAATGTTTACACCAACTGTATTTAACCACCATTCTTTTCTCTGTTCACCCATATCTTTTAAATTATGTCAAGGTTCACAAATAATAAAAAGAGAGTCTTCTCCCTGTTTAGTGGCCAGGAGGACCAACCCCACGCTTGAGGCCAGGGACAGCGGCCGGGAGGACCAACCCCACAACCAAGGAGCAGTGGCTGCGAGGGTGCAGGAGGGCCTAGAGGAGCTATCCCACATTGAAGGTCAAGAAGGGCAGCGGTGAGGAGATACCCCTCATCCAAGGTAAGGAGCAGCGGCTGCGCTTTGCTGGATCAGCTGTGAAGAGATACCCCACACCCAAGGTACGAGAAATCCAAGTAAGATGTTAGGTGTTGCAAGAGGGCATCAGAGGGCAGACACAATGAAACCATACTCACAGAAAACTAGTCAATCTAATCACACTAGGACCACAGCCTTGTCTAACTCAATGAAACTAAGCCATGCCCGTGGGGCAACCCAAGACAGGTGGGTCATGGTGGAGAGATCTGGCAGAATGTGGTCCACTGGAGAAGGGAATGGCAAACCACTTCAGTATTCTTGCCTTGAGAACCCCATGAACAGTATGAAATGGCAAAATGATAGGATACTGAAAGAGGAACTCCCCAGATCAGTAGGGGCCCAATATGCTACTGGAAATCAGTGGAGAAATAACTCCAGAAAGAATGAAGGGATGGAGTCAAAGCAAAAATAATACCCAGCTGTGGATGTGACTGGTGATGGAAGCAAGGTCTGATGCTGTAAAGAGCAATATTGCATAGGAACCTGGAATGTCAGGTCCATGAATCAAGGCAAATTGGAAGTGGTCAAACAAGAGATGGCAAGAGTGAATCTAGACATTCTAGGAATCAGTGAATGAAAATGGACTGGAATGGGTGAATTTAACTCAGATGACCATTATATCTACTACTGCGGGCAGGAATCCCTCAGAAGAAATGGAGTAGTCATCATGGTCAACAAAAGAGTCCAAAATGCAGTACTTGGATGCAATCTCAAAAACGACAGAATGATCTCTGTTCGTTTCCAAGGCAAACCATTCAATATCACAGTAATCCAAGCCTATGCCCCAACCAGTAATGCTGAAGAAGCTGAAGTTGAACGGTTCTATGAAGACCTACAAGACTTTTTGAACTAACACCCAAAAAAAGATGTCCTTTTCATTATAGGGGACTGGAATGCAAAAGTTGCAAGTCAAGAAACACCTGAGTAACAGGCAAATTTGGCCTTGGAATATGGAATGAAGCAGGGCAAAGACTAATAAGAGTTTTGCCAAGAATATGCACTGGTCATAGCAAACACCCTCTTCCAACAACACAAGAGAAGACTCTACACATGGACATCACCAGATGGTCAACACTGAAATCAGAGTGATTACATTATTTGCAGCCAAAGATGAAGAAGCTCTATACAGTCAACAAAAATAAGACCAGGAGCTGACTGTGGCTCAGATCATGAACTCCTTATTGCCAAATTCCGACTTAAATTGAAGAAAGTAGGGAAAACCACTAGACCATTCAGGTATGACCTAAATCAAATCCCTTATGATTATACAGTGGAAGTGAGAAATAGATTTAAGCACTCAGATCTGATAGATAGAGTGCCTGATGAACTATGGAATGAGGTTCGTGACACTGTATAGGAGACAGGGATCTAGACCATCCCCATGGAAAAGAAATGCAAAAAAGCAAAATGGCTGTCTGGGGAGGCCTTACAAATAGCTGTGAAAAGAAGAGAAGTGAAAAGCAAAGGAGAAAAGGAAAGATATGGGCATCTGAATACAGAGTTCCAAAGAATAGCAAGAAGAGATAAGAAAGCCTTCTTTAGCAATCAATGCAAAGAAATAGAGGAAAACAACAGAATGGGAAAGACTAGAGA
>NW_011494902.1:6122132-6155264 GCF_000754665.1 Bison bison bison | reverse complement strand
GACTATGCCTCTGTCTTTGACTGTGTGGATCACAATAAACTGTGGAAAATTCTGAAAGAGATGGGAATACCAGACCACCTGACCTGCCTCTTGAGAAAGTTGTATGCAGGTCAGGAAGCAACAGTTAGAACTGGACATGGAACAACAGACTGGTTCCAAATAGGAAAAGGAGTACGTCAAGGCTGTATATTGTCACCCTGTTTATTTAACTTCTATGCAGAGTACATCATGAGAAATGCTGGACTGGAAGAAGCACAAACTGGAATCAAGATTGCCGGGAGAAATATCAATAACCTCAGATATGCAGATGACACCACCCTTATGGCAGAAAGTGAAGAGGAACTAAAGAGCCTCTTGATGAAAGTGAAAGTGGAGAGTGAAAAAGTTGGCTTAAAGCTCAACATTCAGAAAACGAAGATCATGGCGTCCTGTCCCATCACTTCATGGGAAATAGACGGGGAAACAGTGGAAACAGTGTCAGACTTTATTTTTGGGGGCTCCAAAATCACTGCAGATGGTGATTGCAGCCATTAAATTAAAAGAAGCTTACTCCTTGGAAGGAAAGTTATGACCAATCTAGATAGCATATTCAAAAGCAGAGACATTACTTTGCCAACAAAGGTCCATCTAGTCAAGGCTATGGTTTTTCCTGTGGTCTTGTATGTATGTGAGAGGTGGACTGTGAAGAAGGCTGAGTGCCGAAGAATTGATGCTTTTGAACTGTGGTGTTGGAGAAGACTCTTGAGAGTCCCTTGGACTGCAAGGAGATCTAACCAATCCATTCTGAAGGAGATCAGCCCTGGGATTTCTTTGGAGGAATGATGCTAAAGCTGAAACTCCAGTACTTTGGCCACCTCATGTGAAGAGTTGACTCATTGGCAAAGACTCTGATGCTGGGAGGGATTGGGGGCAGGAGGAGAAGGGGACGAGAGAGGATGTGATGGCTGGATGGCATCACTGACTCGATGGACGTGAGTTTGAGTGAACTCTGGGAGTTGGTGATGGACAGGGAGGCCTGGTGTGCTGTGATTCATGGGGTCGCAAAGAGTCGGACACGACTAAGCAACTGAGCTGAACTGAACTGAACTCCCTGTTTAAAGTTTCAAAAATTCCTCCAGCTTGCCTAATTTCTTTTCTATAATTCTAGTCTTAATTTACGTGTACTTATACACTGTACTGTACAACATTTAGTATTAACTTTTTCATTGGTATTTTGTCAACACCCTTATGAGACACTGAAGGTCTGATGCCTTCTATAGAAGTGATTAAAGCACCAATAAACAGCATAAAATATATTCATTTGTGTTAGGTTTGGCTCTCTCAGAGAAAGCCTGTGCTCACACATAGAAGTATAGAGAGACGTGAGTCAAAGATCCGAACACTCACATTCCAGATAACCACTGTATATGTAAATTTCCTATATTCATGCTTAATGAGAGGCAGTGTGTTTTTGACAAAGGAAAACTGAAGCAAATATTAAGAAACAAGGTTATGAGTTCTAGACCTGGGACACACATCCTGGGCTACATGTCAGTATTCTCATGGGTTACTCCTCACCCATTTCCTTACCAGAACTGTTGCAGTGGACAGGGTCAACAGGTCTTCCATTTTTATCAGAGCAGGCTACTGCTCTAAAGCGCAGGCCTTGTCCACATTCTTTGGTATCTCCTTGTAGCCGCAGTCCTCTATGAGGCTCCTTTCTGCTCTCAGGAAGGATGCAATCTGACCAGTTTCCATAAGGATGAGATGTAAACACATCACAAGGACATGGTTCTGTTTCCACTAGAGGGTACAAGTCAGCATCCTGGCATTTCTCCTTCTTTCTGCTTTTCCCTGTTCCAACAAGAGACATGGATGTGTTAATTTCACATCTGTTGTTTTGCTAAGTTGTTCACATTTCAAAGCTCTTAAGCAATTAAGTCAAATAAAGCCTTTCTTTTTTTTTTTTTTTCCACTTTTTTTTCCTTTAACACAGAAGTAAATCCTAGGACAATGAAGCAATTCCCACAGCAACTTTGAAATTTAAGTTAATTGGGGGGAAAAAAGGCTTCATATTGGAGAGTGGCAAAAAATATTTAGAAAAAATTGCTACAGTGGCTTGACAACTAGAAAAATTCTTGTTGATTTATATTGATGTCTTTATAATTTGTTGATAAAAACTGACTACCTTGTCTCCATTTTCCTTGAAAGTAATGGTTTCCAGGGAAGTGAACAAAATGGGGTAAGTATAACTCTGCCTTTTTTTCAAGTGACTTTTAAAAAAATAGTTTGTTTATTCAAGGAAAAAAATTATATCCTCCCAGACAATGGCCTTGGAGTTAGCCTGGGTGTCACCTGGGGTGTGGCGGACAAAGTGTAATTTATTTTGATTCCTGTTATCAGGAACTCAGAAATGCTGACAGAAACAATATATTGAAATAAATGCTCAAAGCAAGTTGGGTAATTTAATCTGAGAAAAAGATATGACTTGCACTTTGAGAGACCTTTTTAACTCAAAGATTTTAGAATATGACCTAAGATTACCAGTTGACTTTTATGGACCTTTTAGGTGTAGTCCCAACTTTTGAGTAATGACAATGCAGAGTCATTTTTCAAAGCTGTGAGTACTTGATAATTATGTTTAATGGATTCTAAGACAGTCTGTAACTTGACTCAACTTTGCTACTAACACACTTCCTCTAGGTTTTTAAGTTTTCCCAGAATTAATACTTTTTCTTTGTTTCTTCATTAGTGGGCCATTAGTGAGAGTCACGGCTGGTTATTTTAAATAGTAGGGAGCTTTATTAATCTATTTCCAGTCTTAAATGGCTGTTTTGGAAATGCTTGCTATAAGTTGATGATACATAGATTACTTTCTCATTGTGAAACAGTTTACATGTGCTGTGTTGCTCAGTCATGTCCAACTCTTTGCAACCCCATGAACTATAACCTGCCAGGCTCCCCTGTCCATGGGCATTCTCCAGGAAAGACTACTGGAGTAGGTTGCCATGTCCTCCTCCAGGGGATCTTCCCAGCCCGGGGATTGAACCCAGGTCTCCCTCATTGCAAGTGGATTTTTGACCCTCAGAGTCACTAGGGAAGCCCATGAATACTGGAATGGGTAGTCTATCCCTTCTCCAGTGGATCTTCCTGACCCAGGATCAAACGTGAGAGCCTATGTTGCATGTGGATTCTTTACCAGATGAGCTATCAGGGAGGCTCCAGATAGTTTACATTACACACAACAATACACACAACAATTCTACAGTTGTCACCTGGAGGACCAGCTGTATCTCTTCTGTGATGCTTCTGGACTCAATAAATAAGGATTCCTATAGGTTATGAAAGATCTTGTAGAAGCTTTGGACACATCACTGTCTCTCCAGGGGGATATATTTCTTGCATCTACCATTAAGGCCACTTACTGAGAATAAGTTTGAGGAGCACTCCCTCTATCTCTGCTGTGAGCATTTACTGCATGGGAGACATATCAGTGGGTGAGGAGGATTAACACCTTCTTATCAGCATTCAACATACCCAAGTATCTAGTGCTTCTCACACGTCCAAAAAGCACAGTTTTCTCCATCTTTTATGTGTCCATTCTCTTCTCAACACACTTAACTCTAGATTTTCAGTCTACCTATTCCTTAAAACTGCTAACTCTTGCCAGAGTAATAACATCCTGAACTATCTTTTACTTTTTATCTTTCAGACTTGATAGTCAATGATAGCCTTGGAGCATTGACTACACCATCATTCTTGAAATGTCCTTTCACACCTTACCTTTCTGTCCCTCACCTCTGCTTCACACCCCCACCATCTTTCTGGGCATATCATTTTCTGTTCATCTATTTGTTGAATGCTTCTCCCTCTGTACCTCTCTTAACTAATGGGTTTCCAAAGGCATAGACTGACACTCTCTTTTCTGATCCTCACAAAGAGCATAATCCTCTGTACCCCTTAAGTCCTTAATTATTATCTTCAGCTCAGATTTCTTACTCAAACTTCAGGGCCGCAGACTGAAAATGTACACCTAAAGGATCAGTCAAAGTCAACCTGGCAACAGCAACACTCACTCACTCTGACCATCATAACTTTTCCTTCTCCTTCTACATTTCCCAGTTCTACCAATACTCATATTTAGCCCTCCACCAAATTCCCAGCTTAAATCACTATACTGGCTGCTTTCAAGATTTTATGGCCACCATAACTCATTCCCTTCAATCTTTTCCCTGCACTTCAGCCAGGACCAACTTACAAAGTTAGAAACTTGATCATATCATTCATCTACTTAAAAGTTTCCAGTGGTTTACACCATTCATGGAATAAAGTCTAGATTCTTCACTTTGGTCACCAAAGTTCCATAGGATTGGGTCTGTTGATATTTGTCTCACAAATATGCTGCACCACTCTGCTTGTGTCATACTAAAAATTCTCAGTATTATTTTTAACATGACAGTATTATTAAAAATAATACTGAGAATTTTTAGTTCCTAAAAGCCACTCATTTAACTTCTGGTCTTTGCATGTTCTATTCCAGGAATGGTCACCAGTTCTACCCTCTCTATATAGCCTAGTTAATGACTACCTGTCCTTTAGGTCCAAACTGGAATTACTCCTCCAGAAAGTCATCCTTGAACACACTCTTTATCTCTGTTCTAGACGAGGTATTCTTCTGGACTTGGGTAGCATCTGATGGGCAGAATGCTGGCTCTCCAAGAACGTTTACATCCTAATCCCTAGAACAACTAAACATCTATGGTAAAATAAACTTTGTAGATGTAACTAAGATTATGGATGTTGGGATGAGATCATTTTGAATTATCTGGTTGGGTTCAACATAATCACATGATCTCAAATTCAGAGAACTTTTCCAGGTTGAGTAGAGTCAGAGGGGATATAAGTGTGATAGAATAATCAAAGGCATACAATGTTACTGAATTTCAAGACTTTGGAGGAAAAGAACCATAAACAAGGAATGTAAGCAGCTCCTAGAAGCTGGGAAAGAAAACATGTTCCGCTAAACCTTCTAGAAAAAAAAAAATCCTATCTTGACAACATCTTGTTAATAGTCCTGTAAAATCTCTGATTTCAGACAAAGAGAAATGTAAGGTAATAAATTTGCATTGTTTTAAGTCATAAAATTTGTGGTAATTTGTTACAGAAGTAATAAAAAAAAAAAAACTAATAAGCACCCTACATAACAGCTATTGTAGCAGGTACTATACTGTATTGTCACCATATCATACCAAAAATACCTAAATTATACTGCTGCTGCTAAGTCACTTCAGTCATGTCCGACTCTGTGCAACCCCAGAGATGGCAGCCTACCAGGCTCCCCCGTCCCTGGGATTCTCCAGGCAAGAACACCGGAATGGGTTGCCATTTCCTTCTCCAATGCATGAAAGTGAAAAGTGAAAGTGAAGTCGCTCAGTCGTGTCCGACTCTTAGTGACCGCATGGACTGCAGCCCACCAGGCTCCTCCATCCATGGGATTTTCCAGGCAAGAGTACTAGAGTGGAGTGCCATTGTCTTCTCCGTAAATTATAGTGGAAGCTCTTAAATTAAAACCAAGTCTATCTATTCCTTTGTAGAGCTCCAAGGTCTAGCACACATAAATGATAAAAATTATTCCTTGAATAATTGAACAAAGTTTTCTAAAAAGATGAAAAAAAGGAAGACATAAGAGAGAGAAAGAATGGGAATAAGGAAAATGTTCATGTACAATGTAACCAAGTTACTGGCAGAACAAATATTCTGTAAAATGTATGCTGTCTCTATGTTTGTGATATCTTTCTTAATTACATGGGATCACTGTTTGAAAAAGGCTTTGAGCAAATTGGTTAATGCAGAGATAATTTTCACAATAAAAAACAAATTATCGGTGGTCCTTAACTTTGGAAAATTCTGAAAGAGATGGGAATACTAGACCACATGACCTGCCTCTTGAGAAATCTGTATGCAGGTCAGGAAGCAACAGTTAGAACTGGACATGGAACAACAGACTGGTTCCGAATCGGAAAAGGAGTACATGAAAGCTGTAAATGGTCACCCTGCTTATTTAACTTATATGCAGAGTACATCATGAGAAACGCTGGGCTGCATGAAGCACAAGCTGGAATCAAGATTGCAGGGAGAAGTATCAGTAACCTCAGATATGGAGGAGACACCACTCTTATGGCAGAAAGTGAAGAAGAACTAAAGAGCCTCTTGATGAAAGTGAAAGAGGAGAGTGAAAAAGTTGGCTTAAAGCTCAACATTCAGAAAACTAAGATCATGGCATCCGGTTGCATCACTTCATGGCAAATAGATGGGGAAACAGTGTCAGACTTTCTTTTTTCAGGCTCCAAAATCACTGCAAATGGTGATTGCAGCCATGTAATTAAAAGGTGCTTACTCCTTGGAAGAAAAGTTATGACCAAACTAGACAGGATATTAAAAAGCAGAGGCATTACTTTGCCAACAAAGGTTCGTCTAGTCAAGGCTATGGTTTTTCTAATAGTCATGCATGGATGTGAGAGTTGGACTATAAAGAAAGCTGAGTGCTGAAGAATTGATGCTTTTGAACTGTGGTGTTGGAGAAGACTCTTGAGAGTCCCTTGGACTGCAAGGAGATCCAACCAGTCCTTCCTAAAGGAAATCAGTCCTGAATATTCATTGGAAGGACTGATGTTGAAGCTGAAAATCCAATACTTTGGCCACCTGATGTGAAGAACTGACTCGTTTGAAAAGACCCTGGTGCTAGGAAAGATTGAAGGCGGGAGGAAAAAGGGACCACAGAGGATGAGACAGTTGGATGGCATCACCAACTCAATGCACATGAGTTTGAGTAAACTCCGGGAGCTGGTGATGGACTGGGAGTCCTGGAGTCTATGGGGTCGCTAAGAGTCAGACACAACTGAGCGACTGAACTGAACTGAACTAACTTTGATTACATTCTAGTCATAATCAGTATTAATCTTTGGATTCAGAACCAGCTAGTATTTTAAAAATATTTAAAAAAATCAATCTCCACTACAACTCTGAGGACATTTTTCACCTTAAATTAGAAACTTATAACTTATTCTACAAAAACACAAATCTACAATATTTAAAAGGTATTAGTTATCCAGTTATTTTGAATATATCATTTTTTAGTAACCTAGGTAGATTTTCTATTTTTTTAGACTGATAATTTACAGTACTGTATAAGCAACTGCTTTAGTTATCACTAAATCTAAAATTTGTGATTATCTAATTTGCATAAAACACAGAGAACACTCAGATATTAAACTGAAGACTCTAGTTAAAAAAATGGAAAAAGAAAAAATAAACACCTTAGATGGTCCCCTATACAACAAAGGGCTTGTATTCATGTCTGTATGCTTCTCTGGGTGTGTCTATGTTAGAGAATAGCATTGCTTTATAGTCTAAGCCCATGTTTTTTAATACTATCATTCATGTTTGAGATTGCTTATTTTATTTACTACCAAATTACATGGGGGAAACCAAAATACAAGCATTCGTATCACAACAATAAAAATAAGGCTTCAGAAGTGCACATTTTTCACTACTTATTTTTCTACCAAAGATATGGCAAACAAAAGAAGAGCAAAGAGTATTTTGCTCTCCATTCAACTTTACAAAGATTAACCCACTGTAGTTGCTGACTGACAGTGAACTCAATGTTTCAGACAGAGGAAATTAAAGACAATGACAGAATGCTTGTGGTTTGGACAAACAGACCCTTACACAGTCACATGCACTTCAGAAAGAATTCCAATAAATCACACTTCTTAACATCTTCCAATACATAAAAGCAATACAATCATTACATTGAGATTTCTGTTTTTTGTGACTAGCGGTAGGTTTCTACCAAGATGCATGCTGACTGCATTACCTAACAACAAAAGTTCAGTTCAGTTCACTCAGTCGTGTCCGACTCTCAGTGACCCCATGGACTGCAGCACGCCAGGCCTCCCTGTCTATCACCAACTCCTGGAGTTTACTCAGACTTACGTCCATTGAGTCAATGATGCCATTCAACCATCTCATCCACTGTTGTCCCCTTCTCCTCCTGCCTTCAATCTTTCCCAGCATCGGGGTTTTTTCAAATGAGTCAGTTCTTCGCATCAGGTGGCTGAAGTACTGGAGTTTCAGCTTCAACATCAGTTTTTGCAATGAATATTCAGGACTGATTTCCTTTAGGAAGGACTGGTAGGATCTCCTTGCAGTGCAAGGGACTCTCAAGAGTCTTCTCTAACACCATAGTTCAAAAGCATCAATTCTTCAGTGTTCAGCTTTGTTCACAGTCCAACTCTCACATCCACACATGACTAACTAGAAAAAGCATAGCTTTGACTAGACAGACCTTTGTTGGCAATGTAACGTCTCTGCTTTTTAATATCCTGTCTAGTTTGGTCATAACTTTCCTCCCAAGGAGCAAGAGTCTTTTAATTTCATGGTTGCAATCACCATCTGCAGTGATTTTAGAGCCTGAAAAAAGAAAGTCTTGCCTCTGTTTCCACTGTTTCCCCATCTATTTGCCATGAAGTGATGCAACCAGATGCCATGATCTTAGTTTTCTGAATGTTGAGCTTTAAGCCAACTTTTTCACTCTCCTCTTTCACTTTCATCAAGAGGCTCTTTAGTTCTTCTTCACTTTCTGCCATAAGAGTGGTGTCTCCTCCATATCTGAGGTTACTGATACTTCTCCCTGCAATCTTGATTCCAGCTTGTGCTTCATGCAGCCCAGCGTTTCTCATGATGTACTCTGCATATAAGTTAAATAAGCAGGGTGACAGTATACAGCCTTGACGTACTCCTTTTCCTATTCGGAACCAGTCTGTTGTTCCAAGTCCAGTTCTAACTGTTGCTTCCTGACCTGCATACAGATTTCTCAAGAGGCAGGTCAGGTGATCTGGTACTCCCATCTCTTTAAGAATTTTCCACAGTTTATTGTGATCCACACAGTCAAAGGCTTTGGCATAGTCAATAAAGCAGAAATGTTTTTCTGGAACTCTCTTGCTTTTTTGATAATCCAGCAGATGTTGACAATTTGATCTCTGGTTCTTCTGCCTTTTCTAAAACCAGCTTGAACAACTGGTAGTTCACAGTTCATGTATTGTTGAGCCTGACTTGGAGAATTTTGAGCATTACTTTGCTAGTGTGTGAGATGAGTGCAATTGTGTGGTAGTTTGAGCATTCTTTGGCATTGCCTTTCTTTGGGATTGGAATGAAAACTGACCTTTGCCAGTCCTGTGGCCACTGCTGAGTTTTCCAGATTTGCTGGCATATTGAGTATAGCACTTTCACAGCATCATCTTTCAGGATTTGAAATAGCTCAACTGGAATTCCATCACCTCCACTAGCTTTGTTCATAGTGATGCTTCCTAAGGCCCACTTGACTTCACATTCTAGGATGCCTGGCTCTAGGTGAGTGATCACACCATCGTGATTATCTGGGTAATGAAGATCTTTTTTGTACAGTTCTTTGTGTATTCTTCCACCTCTTCTTAATATCTTCTGCTTGTTTGGTCCATACCATTTCTGTCCTTTATTGAGCCCATCTTTGCATGAAATAGTCCCTTTAAGTCACATATAAACTAGCTTTCACCACTACATCTTTGTAGCAGTTCCTTAGAGTTATCTAAGAGGCTATCTCCTGGGCTATAGTTATCATTCAGACCCTGGATAAAGCTATACTCACAACATGAGTGTTGTGCATTTGTCTTTCAGTGAAAATTTTGGTGACCACTAAGGGACTCAGAATATACTTGTCTCATTTGCCTGAACTCTATCTGGGGCCTTGACCCTCCAGAAAAGGCCCTTTGTGCTAATCTACACCCTCAGGGAATCTAGACAACTGGGTTAGTCTCTCCTAGGTCTTGGATCTCCTGTGTTGATTCACAGTTCTTAAGGTTTTTTTTTTTTTTTTTGGTGATTGTTAAACTCCTTGCCATTAAGAGTAAGTTTTCCTTCAACTTATATTCAAGAAGAGGTAACTAGGTTACCCGGATGAAAGACAATGGGAAGATTTTGCTCAGTTAAAAGCTACTGAGTGGGTTATTCCAGTTGAGAGAGGTTGGGAGCTTGCTCAGTTGAAATACACAGAGTAGTTTGGACTGGATGATTACATAGGAGGCTTGATTGGCATCTTTTCTTGAATACTTTAAGCAGAGTTTGTCTGAATAAGTTACCATGTGAGCACTTTCAGCTCCAAAGATAAGAGACACAGCTTTTCCCAACCAGTTACAGCTTTCTTAGTCAACTGGGAAAGTTATGACAGTGGCAAGGGCAAGCCCTCACACCATGCAATGGTCCCATGAGGAGACCCACTACTTAATTCAAAGACACTGGCTTTGGGGACACATATAACATTGGCCATCCAGTGTTCCAAATATCCATGGAAATTTTATACAGCCAGAGGGAGAAACAGACATGTGAAAGAGCTGAGATGAATCCAGGGTGCTTCCTAGAGGTGTTAAGCCAAACAGCATACCAGCCCACCATGCAGTCTTTTATTCTGACAAACTGACATTTAAATGGGAAACAAAGGCTTCAAAGCAGAAGAAAGTGGTGTCAGATAAACCTTTGACTCATATCCTGCCAGGTTCATATATATATATATATATATATATGAGCTTATACTTGCAAGTAGTTTGGAAATTAAGAAAACTTCATCCTGAAAAAGGTCTTGATGGGACTCTCCTGACATTCCAACAGTGGCTTTTACATATGCAGTTAGAGAAAAAGCTGGCTTTGTATAATATTCTTTCAAAATTCTTACCCTAAGGGAACAAAAGTCCTTCTAGGAAGAGCTTACAATGATCTCCCTGAGTCTTTGAGATGTAAATGTTCTACCAGGTCTTCTCAGAAACTCTTATCTAGACCATCTCTAATTTCTGAGATTGAAAAAAAAAAGGGGGGGGGGGGTTAGCTTTTATCCAAGAGTAAACTCCAAGAATAAACTCATTCCAACAGTTATTATGAACTAGTGAGTTTTATATTGTAATACCAGATTCATGTCTTAAGTTTTAAAATGAAGCTGTGAGATCTCTGATTATATGTCTGTGTATATATTATAGAATATTATATGTTTCTACCTTTGGTAATGTTTTATAAAAATTAAACTGTAAGAGAGACCTATTTAATTGGCTTAAATATAATGAAGTGCTTCAAGAAATTCTCAGAAATACAAGTTAACCCAATTTTTTTTAAGATCACATGATTGAGGATTAATCATTACCCAATAGAAACAAGCTTATTGGTTTAAGTAAAAAACAATAGCATGACAACATTATTGTATCTATGTTTGCTGAATGTCAAAAAAGATCATGTTACCACTAACAAAATTTGTCAGCAAGAAAAATGATATTTTCATAAAGAAATTTCAATGCAAGCATGATTTTTAGGTGAATGCTAAGAATGTTTATGTCTTACTCTATTTCTACTTAAAGATAGTTTCTCTAGATCTTCTGGTAACTTGAAACTTTAGAGTTTTACTAAGTTAAATGATAGGGATTGATCAACTGTCTAGATTATTTCCAAATAAAATACAGGAAAATTTATACTTGCTTAGCAATTAAAATCTCAAATTTCATATTCTTACAAAAAAAAATAAAGATGTTTGGTTCACTGGGCACATGTCTTGTACCACATTGGAGAAAAAATTACATTGTGGAAAAATGTGTGTTTCTAGAGGTAACGGAATATGTTCATAAGTTTGACAATCAGGCATGCTAATGTGATAGTTTACAACTGTTTTTTCTTGGTTTTCACTAAAGATGGAGTTCTTAAGGTTTGAAAATTATGATTAATATGTGAAATTAGAACCACTAAAATAAAGAAAATGTTTTCATATGCAAAAAAACTTTTAAAAGGGTAAATAGAAAGGAAATGCATTCTATTAAGGGAAAACAAAGTAATTATTTTCAAAAGACAGTCTAAGAGAAAAAGAAAAAAGAGAACTTAAAGGATAAAATCTAAAACAAAAAATGCAAATTATAGGCTTATGGAAAAGAAATCTTGAGAAAGAATTTGATGTACAGTCAGGGCTGGCTAAGATTAACATGAACTTAATTGGTTGAAAGAATTCTAATATTAAAAATAAACTTTTGCAAAACTAGAATTTGAATCTCTCTGTTATGACCTCTTGCTAATGTTGGCATTTCTCAGAGAGCCCCAGAAAAATCAAAGAAAAAAAAAAAAAAAACAAACAGAGAAAGTTATTAAATTATTTAGGTTTACTTGATATATTAATTATATGATTAACATTGTTAAATGAATGATGATGAATCTTAGGTAATATTGTATGAATAAATATTGTTAATGTAAATATTCTAGAGTTTATATGAAATTGCTAAAATTTAGTTGTCCTATGTTATCATTTATAGTCCAAATTATCTTAAAATGTAACAGAAATAACCAAATTTCTTTGTCAATAGTAATCAGATCCTTAAAGATGCCATTTTAAAAGTCTTTTGTCATTTATAGTTATTTTATTCTATTACTTTTATGAAAATTCTTCATCTTCAAGAAGATTCATAGAAAGGGCTTTTTTGGGGACAATTACAGGTATTTTTTTAATTAATTTATTTTTTATTGAAGGATAATTGCTTTACAGACAATTACAGGTTTTTGACAACTTTCAGATTATACTACAGAACTGGGTAAGAAATTAAAGAATTCTAATGAACAAACTGATGACTTCATAAAATTGTTAACAGGAAAGCAACAAAATTAATTGCCTAGGACTGAATGAACTGATGATAGGGTTATAATTTTTTAGACTATTTTTTCTCTTTAGACTTTTTGTCTAAAATATCACTGCTTAGCTTTGTTTTTCTAGATATAAGGAAATATTTCTTGTACAATGACTAACAATCATTTGATAAATTATACCTTTGTAAGTAGAAGCGAAACATCTTTTTTTCCTACCTGATCCCTCCAGAATTGGATACTTTTTATTCTTATTTTCATGGAAATAAAGTTATTTGCATAAGTTCAATAAAAATCTGTTCTCCTTTTAACAGGGCACAATGGAAACATTGGTTATGTTATTATAGCTTTGACTGGAATGTTGTGTTTCAGAATAAACATAGAATCAGATATAACCAGTCAGCTTTAAAAAACTAATACAAACTTTGTGCGTGTGTGCTTGCTCTGTTGCTCAGTTGTGCTCATGTCCATATCCGACTCTTAACGATCCAATGGACTGCAGTGTGCTAGGATTCTCTGTCTATGGGATTATCCTGGCAAGAATACTGGAGTGGGTTGCCATTTTCTTCTCCAAGGGATCTTCCTGACCCAGTGATCCAGCCTGTGTCTCCTGAGCCTCTAGCTTTGTCTCAGGAGAATTCTTTACCACTGAGCCACGTGCGAAACCCCAAGAAAGACTTTATGAAGCCATGAAACCCCTTAGAGTGACAGCCTACTCCCTTATTTTTAGGGTTCTTGGCAACCTTGGTTGGTGGCTCAGAAAGTAAAGTGTCAGTCTGCAATGCAGGAGATCTGCGGTTCAATCCCTGAGTTGGGAAGATCTCCTGGAGAAGGAAATGGCAACCCACTCCAGTATTCTTGCCTGGAAAATCCCATGGATGGAGGAGCCCAGTGGGCTACAGTCCATGGGGTCACAGAGTTGGATCTGACTGAGCAACACTTTCTTTTCTTTCAGCAACCTTATCAAGTGAATAAGAAAGGACTCTCAGGCTATCTGGGGAACTTGAGAAGAGAGGAATTCACCCAAATCTATAGGTATCATAGGTAAATCTGATGGCAAGTCCTAGGCATAATTTTCCTGGCTTTGAGAAGTCTTATAAACTTTAGTCTGGGACTGTTTATAATTAAAAAAAAAAATGCAACCAAATTTAAAGAGCCTATATAAACAATTGCTATTCTTGGTACACTTATATAAATAATCAGGCCAAGTTTATCGAAACCAGACTTACTAAATTAGTCTTAGTTTGGCTGTATTTGGTGGAAATGAGGATAATTTTATAGAAAAAAAAATTTCAGTAATATACCTTTATAGTCCTAAATGGCTCCTGTTGATATATTATAGTGTCACAAAAGTTTAAATGAATTGTTAAAAGGACATTTTAAGCTTGTTTCTGAAGTTTATCACAGTAATCTGTCTTTGGATAAGGATCAGATACCCCATGAAGTACATTCCGGAGAATATATACTGGAAAAAATATATCATTTAAAGGACTCTCTCCCGCCTAGATGGAAAGACCTTTATCAGCTACTCTTACCTTGTTTATGCACAACAAAACTAAAGGAAATTGACTCTTAGATTCATATTTCCCACTTAAAAAAGGTCCCTGAACCAGACTTGTCTGTAGAGAGGATTGCTAGCCTCAAACTCACCTTCGCACAAATGCTCAAACAGAAGAAAAACAGCATCCACAATAGGAAGAGAAGATGAGGGCATCAGAAGCATATATTTATTCCAAAGTACCAGAGCAGATCTTGATTTCTTGGGACTTCTACATAGGAATCAAATGTTTTTCTAACACAGGCACAATCCTATGAAAAATTTTAAAAATCTAATGTTTTGATCTACGGTCAATTATCTACGTCCAATACTTGTGGTTCACCTTGGTAGATTTCTAACACTCTGATTGGATGGTCCGTTTGAAAATTTTAACATAAATATGAATTTTCTATCAAAGTTATTCAAGCTCAATCAGAACAATAAGCTAAATTTCACTAGAAAACCATAACTTCCCACTTATCAGGGGGGGCCTTTCCTCAGCTATGGACTGGATTTATATGGCAAGAGTCACTTAAGAGTAATGACTTAATTGGACTTGTTAATAGAACACATTTAATCCCACATTAAAAACAAAAAAGAAAATCAGATTTCTGCCTTAAACAGTCTGTTCCCTAGTCTTGGTGATCTCTTAAGAACTGGTTTGATGCTGGCCGTTCAGTGCATGAATCCCCATTATGACCTTATTATTACTTCTGGTAATGTAACATATATTCTGCTTATTCTGCTGAGTCTCTGACGAAAGTAATGATTACTAAGAGACTTGAAATGACTGACTGCATATTCAGTTCTATATAGAATTAAAATGATTATAGTAGTGCTATAGTAGATGTAAGAAGAAACAACAAGGGAGAATCATTTCCTGGATCATACAGACTAGTAAGACAGGTAGTCCAGAGCTATTTATGGTTACCATTAGAAGGACCTAGTCATAGCACATTGGATTGTTTATCAATGAAATCTGACCTTGACATAGGAATGAACATTCCTAGGGCTATGGGACATGAAATGCCTCCCCAACTTTGAATTTATGACCAAAAGGGGGGCACTCAAGCAGAAAAGAGCAAAGACAATCCCACTCTCCACCCAAGTCCGCAAAGATTAATCCACTATACTCCTTGACTGACTCAGTACACTCTATGCTTTCAACAGAGGATGCTAAAGAAAATAAAAAGAGACTGTGTGCTTTGGACAAACAGAGCCATAGATAGTTACATGTATTTCAGGAAGAATTTTAATAAACTTCACTTCTTGCATATTCCCAGAACACTACGATCATAAAGTTGAGACTTCTATTCTCTGTAACTAATAGTTTTCACTAAGAGGTATGCTGTATCGAATTCTATAACAGAAACAAAATCACATATAAACTAGCCTACTCCTCTACCTCCTTAGAGCAGTTTCTCAGAGCTACTTGAGAGGCTGTCTCCAGGGCTGTAGTCCCCAGTTAAGGCCATGAATACACCTTAACTCCCACATTGTGCATTTTTCTTTCAATTGACACTACTATGTAATCCATTTGACTGATTTTTTTAAACAGTTCATGTATTTCATGAAATCGGCCAGTTGTTTAGGTCATCTAGGTACTCAGACATACAAAGATCAATTAGCTAGGCAAAACCTTAGCATTTAATGATTTAGAAAATGAAGTCTAGGTGGTTTTTTTTTTTTTTTTTTGGTGTGTGTGTGTGTAATTTTTAGGATAGAGTATAATGGTTTTTCAAGATTTACCTTAAAAGTATATGTTAAATAAAAGTCATTAAGGTTATGATAATTGATAACACAAACTTACTGGCTGTAAAATAAATAAATATCCTAGGATTTTCAATTATTTCATTCTCAATTTACTGACAAATTATCATTAACAAACCTTCAAAAGGAAGAAAAAATTGGCCACAAATTAAAAATTTTCTTTCCCTCTCAAGGAAATTCTCTCTCATCTCAAATATATGGACAGAGCTGTTATGATAATGGCTTCTGAAACATGATACATGAACATGCAAACCAAGTTCCATTAAACTGTCCCTTAACATGGGATTATTCCTGCCACATATCTTCTATCCCACTACATAGTGGTCATGTATGGATGTGAGAGTTGGACTGTGAAGACAGCTGAGCACCAAAGAATTTATGCTTTTGAACTGTGGTGTTGGAGAAGACTCTTGAGAGTCCCTTGGACTGCAAGGAGATCCAACCTGTCCATTCTGAAGGAGATCAGCCCTGGCATTTCTTTGGAAGGAATGATGCTAAAGCTGAAATTCCAGTTTTTTGGCCACCTCATGCGAAGAGTTGACTCATTGGAAAAGACTCTGATGCTGGGAGGGATTGGGGGCAGGAGGAGAAGGGGACGACAGAGGATGAGATGGCTGGATGGCATCACTGACTCGATGGACGTGAGTCTGAGTGAACTCCGGGAGTTGGTGATGGACAGGGAGGCCTGGCATGCTGCGATTCATGGGGTCGCAAAGAGTCAGACATGACTGAGCAACTGGACTGAACTGATATTGTTAAAGAATAAAAAATCTGTTTTATCTTAGAAGCAGAAGATATGTTTTATGCTGCATAAATTTATATATGAGCACTTATTATAGACAAAATATTAAAGTATAACATGTAATTTAATGTTTCTCTTTGTGACTGCATGTTTCACCTTACCTACAGATGGGTTCCTGATCTGCATGCAGAAATACTATTAAGGACTCTCATGGATTTTGTCAATCCATTAGAGTAAGTTAAATGTAAAATAATCATGTATCTAATGCATCCAAACAAAGGGGAGTCTTGAACCCAAGGGAATTAGCACTTGAGTTGCTCATGAGAACAAATGGTCATCTCTCCTTAATTCTTCAATGTCAATACCAATATTATTAACCTACTTATTATTCTGGTATTTTTCTTGGTTCTCATTTCCTGAATTAAGCTTTTTTTTGCCTATATGAAAAAACCTACAATGAAGAGAAGTTCTGGAATATTTATCTAGATAAGAAGTTAGATATATTACAATGTCAATTATTTATATATTATCGCAAAAACTGCTCTAAGACTTTGATTAAACTACTTATGACTTTAGTTTTCATTAAATTTCAAAGAAGTAAATTGAACCAATAATAAGTATATACCACAAAAGCAGAATCTATGTATGTACGTATGTATGTATCTATATGTGGGCTTCCCAGATGGTACTCAGTTCAGCTCAGTCACTCAGTCATGTCCGACTCTTTCTGACCCCATGGACTGCAGCATGCCAGGTTTCCCTGTCCATCACCAACTCTCAGAGCTTACTCAAACTTACTCAAACATCGAGTCAGTGATGCCATCCAGCCATCTCATCCTCGGTCATCCCTTACTCCTCCTGTACTCAATCTTTCCTAGCATCAGGGTCTTTTCTAGTGAGTCAAGTTCTTCACATCAAGTGGCCAAAGTAATGGGATTTTCAGCTTCAACATCAGTCCTTCCAATGAATATTTAGGACTGATTTCTTTAGGATAGACTACTTGGATCTCCATGCAGTCCAAGGGACTCTCAAGAGTCTTCTCCAATTCCACAGTTCAAAAGCATCAATTCTTCAGTGCTCAGCTTTCTTTATAGTGCAGTTCTCACATCCATATATGATTATTGGAAAAACCATAGCCTTGACTAGATGGACCTTTGTTGGCAAAGTAATGTCTCTGCTTTTTAATATGCTGTCTAGGTTGGTCATAGCTTGGCTTCCACAAGTAGCAAGTGTCTTTTAATGTCATGGCTGCAGTCACCATCTGCAGTGATTTTGGGGCCCAATAAAATAAAATCTGTCACCATTTCCATTGTTTCCCCATCTATTTGCCATGAAATGATTGGACTGGATGCCATGATCTTAGTTTTCTGAATGTTGAGTTTAAAGCCAACTTTTTCACTCTTTTCCACTTTCATCAAGAGGCTCTTTAGTTGTTCAATTTCTGCCATAAGAGTGGTGTCATCTGCATATCTGAGGTTATTGATATTTCTCCCAGCAATCTTGATTCCAGCTTGTGCTTCATCCAACCAGGCATTTTGCATGAAGTACTCTGCATATAACTTAAATAAGCCAGGTGACAATATGCAGCTTTAACACACTCCTTTCCCGATTTGGAACCAGTCTGTTGTTCCATGCCCAGTTCTAAATGTTGCTTCTTGATCTGCATACCAATTTTTGAGGAAGCAGGTCAGGTGGTCTGGTATTCCCATCTCTTTCAGAATTTTCCACATTTTGTTGTGATCTACACAGTCAAAGGCTTTGGCATAGTCATTAAGCAAAAGTAGATTTTTTTTATTTCTGGAACTCTCTTGTTTTTTTTTTTTTTTTCGATGATCCAACAGATGATGGTAATTTGGTCTCTGGTTCCTCTGAATTTTCTAAATCCAGCTTGAACATCTGGAAATTCATGGTTCGCATACTGTTAAAGCTTGGCTTGGAGAATTTTGAGCATTACTTTGCTAGTGTATCAGATGAGTACAAGTGTGTGGTAATTTGAACTTTTTTGGCCTTGGCTTTCTTTGGGATTGGAATGAAAACTGACCTTTTCCAGTCCTGTGGCCACTGCTGAGTTTTCCAAATTTGCTGGCATATAGAGTGCAGCACTTTCACAGCATCATCTTTTAGGATTTGAAATAGCTCAACTGGAATTCCATTGCCTCCACTAGCTTTGTTCGTATTGACTTGCCTTTGCATTCAAGGATATCTGGCTCTAGGTGAGTGATCAAACCATCATCATTATCTGGGTCATGAAGATCTTTTTTGTACAGTTCTTCTGTGTATTCTTCCACCTCTTAATATCTTCTGCTTCTGTTAGGTCTACACCATGTCTGTCCTTTATTGTGCCCATCTTTGTATGAAATCTTCCCTTGGTATCTCTAATTTTCTTGAAGAGATCTCAAGTCTTTTCCATTCTATTTTTTTGCTCGATTTCTTTGCATTGATCACAGAGGAAGGCTTTCTTATCTCTCCTTGCTATTCTTTGGAACTCTGCATTCAAATGGGTATATCTTTCCTTTTCTCCTTTGCCTTTAGCTTCTCTTCTTTTCACAGCTATTTGTAAGACCTCAGACAACCATTTTGCCTTTTCATATTTCTTTTTCTTGGGGATGGTTTTGATCACCATCTCCTGTACAATGTTACAAATGTCCATCCATAGTTCTTTAGGCACTCTATCAGATATAGGCCCTTGGAATCTGTTTGTCACTTCCACTGTATAATCATAAGGGATTTGATTTAGGTCATACCTAAATGGTCTGGTGACTTTCCCTACCTTCTTCAATTTAAGTCTGAATTTGACAATAAGTAGTTCATGATCTGAGCTACAGTCAGCTCCTGGTCTTGTTTTTTGCTAACTTGTATAGAGCTTCTCCATCTTTGGCTGCAAAGAATATAATCAATCTGATTTCAGTATTGACCATCTGGTGATGTCCATGTGTAGAGTCCTTCTCTTGTGCTAATGGACGAGGGTGCTTGCTCTAAGTGTGTTCTCTTGGCAAAACTCTATTAGCCTTTGCCCTGCTTCCTTTTGTACTCCAAGGACAAATTTGACTGTTACTTCAGGTATCACTTGACTTCCTACTTTTGCATTTTTCAGTTCCCTATAATGAAAAGGACATCTTTTTTGGGTGTTAGTTCTAAAAGGTCTTATAGGTCTTCATAGAACCATTCAACTTCAGCTTCTTCAGCATTACTGGTCAGGGCATAGGCTTGGATTACTGTGATATTGAATGGTTTGCCTTGGAAATGAACAGAGATCATTCTGTCGTTTTTGAGAGTGCATCCAAGTATTGCATTTTGGACTCTTTTGTTGACTATGATGGCTACTCCATTTCTTCTGAGGGATTCTTGCCCACAGTAGTAGATATAATTGTCAGCTGAGTTAAATTTACCCTTTCCAGTCCATTTTAGTTCACTGATGCATAAAATGTCAATGTTCACTCTTGCCATCTCCTGTTTGACCACTTCCAATTTGCCTTGGATTCATGGACCTAACATTACAGGTTCCTAGTCAATATTCCTCTTTACTCCATTGGACTTTACTTCCATTACCAGTCATATCCACAACTGGGTGTTGTTTTTGCTTTGGCTCCATCCCGTCATTCTTTCTGGAGTTATTTCTCCACTGATCTCCAGTAGCATATTGGGTACCTACTGACCTGGGGAGTTCCTCTTTCAGTGACCTATCTTTTTGCCTTTTTATACTATTCATGGAGTTCTTAAGGCAAGAATATTGAAGTTGTTTGCCATTCCCTTCTCCAATGAACCATATTTTGTCAGAATTCTCCACCATGACCCATCTGTCTTGGGTGGCCCTACACAGCATGGCTCATAGTTTTACTGAGCTAGACAAGGCTGTGTTCCATGTGATCAGTTTGGTTAGTTTTTTGTGATTGTGGTTTTCTGTCTGTCTGCCTTCTGATGGATAGGGATAGGAGGGTTATGGAAGCTTCCTGATGGGAGAGACTGACTGAAGGGGAAACTGGGTCTTTTTCTGATGGGCGGGGCCATGCTCAGTAAATCTTTAATCCAATTTTCTGTTAAGGGGCAGGGCTGTGTTCCTTCCCTGTTGTTTGACCTGAGGCCAAACTATGGTGGAGGTAGTTACAGAAGGTTTGGTTTGTGCCCTCCAAGAGTCTGTTTCCCCAGTCCTGTGTAAGTTCTGGCACTTCTATGGTGGGGTTAATGGTGACCTCTTCCAAGAGGGTTTATGCCTAACCCAAGTCTGCTACACTCAGAGCTCCTGCCCCTGCGGCAGGCCACTGCTGACTTGCACCTCCGCAGGAGATACTCAACACAGTTCTGGCTCAGTCTCTGTGGTGTCTCTGGGTCCTGGTGCACACAAGGTTTATTTGAGCCCTCCAAGCATCTCTGGTGGGTATAGAATTTGATTCTAAATGTGATTTTGCCCCTCCTACCATTTTTCTGGGGCTTCTTCTTTGCTCTTGGATATGGGGTATCTTTTTATGGTGGGATCCAATAGTCTCTTGTCGACCAGGAGGTGCTAGTGGTAAAGAATCTGCCTGCCATTTCAGGAGACACAAGAAATGTTGGTTTGATCTCTGGGTCAGGAAGATCCTCTGAAGAAGGGCATGGCAACCCACTCCCATACTGTTGCCTGGAGAATTCCTTGGAAAGAGGAGCCTGGTGGGCTACACTCCATAGGGTCACAAAGAGTTGTACATGACTGAAGCAACATAGCACACACACACAAAAGCAGAATCTATGTATATAATCAATTTTTGCCTTCCAGTACTAAAGTTTTAAAATATCAAGTTACTTATAAGGTAATGGTAAAGACCCTGATACTGGGAAAGATTGAAGGCAGTGGGAGAAGCAGACAACAGAGGATGAGATGGTTGGATGGCATCACTGACTCAGTGGACATGTATTTGAGCAAACTCTGGGAAATAGTGAAGGACAGGGAAACCTGTCATGCTGCAGTCCATGGGGTCGCAAGGAGTAGGACATGGTTGAGCAACTGAACCCACCAATAAGGTAATGGCAAAAGACAATGATATAGGTGAGGTCTGTCTTTAATGCTTTTAACAAATCAGGTACTTCTTTCAAGCTTGCTGAGATCCTGGCATGAAAAATACCAGAAACTCTGCCATTTACTATTCTAAGGAAGTTGGTTGATATACTGCTGTTTATCACTATAAAAATTAAAAAGCTATATAGAGAGGAACTTCATAGCTTTGGAATGGTTCATATCTTTCATTTATTTCACAAGTATTAACTGAGTACATATTGTGTGTCAATCATATGCCTAGGAGATACATAATGGCAGGGAGGGTGGGGGGAAAGGGAGAGATGATATAATTTCTCATCCTTCTGGAATGGATATTCTCCTCAACAAGTTCAGGACAGCATCACCTGCTTGAAGCTAAAGAATAAAATGCACAACCTACCTGTGAGCTGTCGCCTTCTACTTCGAGTCGTTTCACAATTTGCCGAGCAGGGTGTAAACTTGGACCAAGCAGTGAAGGTGCAGTCATTGCGACATGGGACTGTACATTCTTGCATGAGGGGAGGCATGCCGTTCATCTGCTTGAGGCATTCCGTCATTTCTGCTGATTGGTTATTATCAGAGATGCATGAGACAGCTAAAAAAAAAAAAAAAAAAGGATGCTTTTGTTGCTATTTTAATTAAATCAAGCTGCTGCTGATTCTTGGACGAAATAGCAGAATTCCCCAATGTTTGAAAAATTTTGTTATCACTGTGATTGCAAAAGGTGTTCAACATAGGTAACCTTATTTCTCTCTGGAAATTAAATGTTTATTGTTGCCAGTGGAGGTATTTGATAATTTAATTGGTTTCATTATTAATCCAAACCCTGCACTGACAGCAACCAAAATAATTGTTCAGTAATTTTCTGTATGTCCTGCTTGTGAGCATTTGATCTCTAGAGATGGTATAAAACTAGAAAACAGAATCTACAACAGAACAATACAAAGATGAAAAAGGACCAAAACATGAAAAAAATCATTTGCATCTTTCATAGATTTGATTTTTGTTAACTTGCTAAATAGCACTTATGTTTAAATGGTCCTATGTTTGTCAGTCAGTATTTAAAAATAAATTTCCCTTTCTACAAGTAAACCATTTTTTCCCCTTACTAACATTTCAGGATAAGGTAAAATTTTTAATCATTTTTTCCAAGTACAGGCATAATGTCTCCAGATAATCCCCATTACAGATATCCTACCAATTGCAGATAACTCTTCTATGCTCCTCACATACTTTTTCAACTGGAATTGTCTGCAGTCATACCATGAACTTATTTCAAGGTAAAACATTTTTTTGATTTTGCTTAATTTTTGAGTCTTTAGACTAATGCCACTGTATTCAATTATGAACAAATGATATTTTGTGCCTCTTTGATTCACCCTAATTATAGACTCAAAGGATATATCTTTACTTTCTAGACCAGCATGTCTCAAACTTGGCATCAGTGACATTTTAGATTGGATAATTTCATTTTGTGGATACACAAGTTTGTCTTGCACATAGTAAGATACTTAGCAGCATTCTTGGCCTTAGCCAATTAGATGCCAATAGCACACGTACCCTCTTGGTTTTGAAAACCAAAAATGACTTTACACATTGACATGTCCCCCTGGTTGACAACTACACCTCTCAACTGATTTCTAACCATGGATGTCTTTGAGAATACAGAGATTTGATGGCATAACTTCAGATCTACTCAAACAGCATCTCTGGGAAAGAAGTCTAGAAATATTTTTGTCTCTAAGTGTCCCAGGTGGTTCTGATCCAGCCTGTCCAATGGCCACCTGCCTTTGGCATGATGTCTTTGGAAATGGTATGTGTTAATGGATATTTGCTGAGTTTAGCATCCTAAGAACAAACTGTTTAGGATCACTTTTATTACAGCTCTTTAAAATCTACCAAATTAAAAGGAATAAAGAGACCACAACTAGGAACACTGTTGTTAAGAACTGTTTATATAAACTTTTCTAGCACAGGGTAAGTATATGAAAGGGCCTTCAGTTGTCCATTTCTCTTGTATTCTGAATTTCTTTATCTGGAGCACAACCAAAAACAAGTCAATCTGAATATTATCTATCCATGTATCCATCCATTTATTTACTTATTATTTATGAAGTGGTGAAAGCCAAATGTATCTAATGCTTTAGGACCAAGGAATTAGCTAAAATAACAATGGCTGCACACACAATATGTCCCATTTTGTACATCTGCTCTGAAGCAGGTGGGGCTATTCATTCATTCTGAATAGTTTTATTCTTGTTTCTGTCCATATCCTAGGAACAAAATCCACTGCACATCAAGCCAACATCACCTGCATTTTCTTTGTTGGGAATATTATAGCCATTAATGATGAATACAGTGCAAGATCTTTTCTCAAGTAGGGTACAAGCAAATGTTTACTTGAATTTCATGCTTAGATAACTAATTTGGAGTCAATTTAGGGGATTTTTACCATGCTAATTTATTTTCCAAGATGACAGTGTAATGAATAACATAAAGAGGAATTTTAAACACTTTGAAAAAATATTGCTATTTGAAAACTAAACCTCTACAAATATACAAATTAAGAGTTTTTCCAATGATAAAACATTTTTAAATACTTTATATAATTTCATTTAAGTTTAAAACTTGAAAACTATACAATAAACATTCAATGATATTTTTAAGTTTGGCAAGCTATCTAAATTAGAGTACAAATGGATTTATGAATGTCTATATTCAACTATATTGGTTTCCCTGGTGGTTCAGTGATAAATACTTTGCCTGCCAATGCAGGAGACATGGGTATGATCCCAGGGTGGGGAAGCTCTTCCGCATGAGAAAATGGCAACCCACTTCAGTATTCTTGCCTGGGAAATCCCAAGGACAGAGGAGCCTGGCAGGCTCTAGCCCACGGGGTCGCAGAGTCAGACACAATGGAGCACACACACACACATATAGTTCTGTGGGCAATATTAAGCGTGTATAAACTCCTTAAGTCAGAGTTTTTTTGAGAACTAAATCAGAGGCGGTAAGTAGATAAACTTATCAAATTTTGGGCCTTTATTACTGACACCTTTTCCGCTAATAGAAGTTATTGAAATTGAGTCATTTATTCATCCATCCATCTGCTCACTTGGTTACAAAATATAAGGAGTTATGAATAATTATAAAAGCATTTTGTGTGTGTGCAAGGAAATATACATGTACATATAAATCTATCTTTCAAGGACGCTACTGTAGTGGCAGAGGTAAGCACATACACAGATAATAGCAGCACATTAATGCAGTTTCCCTAATGGCAATGACCAACTGGAAATCCTGGTACACAAGAGAAAAACAGGTACTTCATTCTTGGATGGAAATGATGCATAAGGTACAGGCGGGAAAGAAATAAGAAGAGACTGGACCTGTCAGACATCTGCTATTTAGTCGAACTCTGAGTTCTGGAACTTTTTGGATCATAGCACATCACTTGAAGGTCACAATCTAGAGAAATGATGTCTCTTTTGGTGTTTTTAAGTATTGAAAGCATTGTACTGTACTAGTGGGAAAGGTCTTTTCATCAGGCAAGGAAGAGGTATTTACTATTGATCATCCCTGTCATGTATTTCTACCCAAAATGAATCTTTTAAGAGGAACAGCAAATCAATGCTTAATTACAATTTATTAATTAAACTTAAAATATGGCTCTCTTTACTGGAGGAAAATTGTACTCTCAAGTAAAATTAGCTCAAATAGCTTTAGAACAGTCTTGTGTGTTGTTTGAGATTTAGCTATCTTAAGCTTTGGACAGAAAGCTCTCAGACTGGCTGCCTGGAACAGCTGGGCACTGTCATTAAAGGAATGATGGAGAAGCAGGTGGGTGAGCTGAGTTACGGAGACAGAAGTTCTCAGATGACAACAGTCACCTGGCGAGTGAGTGTGGTCGGAGGACCTGGAACCCTCCACATGTCTGTGTGGTTTTCTTATCCATAGTGTCTAGCAATGAGCAGAAAGCACAGAATTGAGTTCAGCTTTATCTTTCTCTTAATCATGACATAGCCTGAGTCTTGGGAGAAAAAAGAAAATCACCAAAGAGGGGAAAAGAGTTACTAATTGCTTTCCCATGGTACATGATTCTTTTCAATTCTATCAGCTGAAAAGGAATGGCCTGGCAGGAAATGTAAAATTATCTGAGAATTTAGCAAAAGAAATAAAGCAAGGATCTGTATGTATTCTCAGTGTGATTCCTAGTTAATTTTTGGAGGACACCGGCTGTCAATGTCAGATGGTTAGGCAGCCTTCTTAGGCTTTAATGATGACTGAAATCAGCAGATTATTAACTACCACTAAATGACTATACTTTCTGCCCCCATTACCTCTAAACTCTGATAGTGAGACATGCCATGATAAGTTTGTCTTCTATTCAATTATGATATGAAGAGGGCAGGGGTTGCTGGCCTTATGATAAGAAATGGTAATATTCTACCTGGAATGACTAAATAAGTGATGGAATCCACTACTTCAGATCTACTCGTGTTCATCACCTTCACCAAGGTCACATTACTTTCCCAAAGTTGTTCCTAACTAGAGTCCAACTCTAATAGTTGACAAGAAAAGGTAGGAAAAACTTGATTCAAGAGGTCATGATTTCCAGGAAAGGAGGGTGACATGCTAGAAAAATAGAAGAGCTCTATTAGCTTGCTGTTCTGAAACTGTGAACCACTTCAGTTCAGGTAGAGTTCAATATATGTACATCGAAAAGGAGGGGGCAGCTACTGCTCAGCTCACACAACATTCGAACAATATATTCTACAGGGCAGACCCTGCAACAGAGGCCTGGGATACACAGGTGAAAGAAACATGGAAATAAAAGCTCATTCCACTCAGGGTCTTGCAAGGGCAGGACTCTGGGGCCTCAGGCACTGGGCAGCCAGGAGCCTTCCTGGATGGAGGGGAGGCTTGAAGAATGTGCACAGTGAAGACATGAGTCTGACCAGGGGCCTGGCACAACTTACATCTGTGCAGAGGAATAAGCAGATGCGCTGGCTTCTGGCCCTTGCTATACACATTCTAAGATCCTGTACCTCTTCTTTGATAAGGCTCATAACATTTGTGACTACCTGTTCCATGTCTGTGTAACAGGAACAACTAATTTAATGATGCAATGCCAGGTTGCCCCTTATACATGTGGGGACTGGCACTGGAATACAAGAGGAGGTCACAGATGGTAAGTCTAAAGAGTTAGATGTTATCATTGAAATTTACAAGCCTGTAATAGATCAGTTCTATTCTAATTAAAATACACGTCTTCATGACTTGGAACATGAAGTTCCAATATAAATTCTGGGATGACTTGGAGTTTCAGGCTGGAATGTGGCAGCTCAGGAACGATGGGCCCAGGCCTGAGTCTCTGGCCAGTCCTCCTCTCACTCCCAGCTGGATTCTACCTCCAGAAGGAACATCTAACATTTGTGAGTGGGCACTATAGTCAATACTCCAAAGCTCAATTCACAAATCGGCCACCCTTGTACACCCATCACATTTAGGGTGTACATGGAGTCAGTGCAAATGCTGATCACAGGTCAGACTCAGAGAAGAGGCTCCTGTAAGTTATTGAAGCTGGTTCAGGGCTATTGCTGCTACTGCTGTCCCTTCAGTTGTGTCCGACTCTGTGCGACCCCATGGACTGCAGCCTACCAGGCTCCTCCGTCCATGGGATTTTCTAGGCAAGAGTACTGGAGTGGGGTGCCATTGCCTTCTCCATAAGGGCTCTTAAGACAGGGGATTCCAAGGTTCTGACAACTAGGCAGAGTTTAGATAAGGAGTGGATGAGGAATCATGGCATCCTTGCTTCTGAGAAGGAACAGGCTGGAAAGGGGCCAGAGAAGGGTGCTCTAAGGCAGGGGTCCCCACCCTCCAGGATCTAATGCTTGATGAGGTGGAGCTGATGTAAATAATAGAAATAAAGTGCACAATGAATGCAACGTGCTCGAATTCTCCCTAAACCATACTCTCTACTTTGTCCACGGAAAAAGTGTCCCTGGTGCCAGAAGGTTGGCAGCCGTGATCTAAGGCATGGAGGTCAGCTCTTACTGAGACTAAGGGCAGAACTGCATTCTACTCCAATTATTTCATCATACACTGATGCAATCTTTCTTAAGAGTACCCTTCCTTGTAGGTAATCAGGAAAGGTGCAATTGCCAATTAAAGCTATCTCAGATTTGGCCATTTTAATTAGCCTCCTTCCTATTTAAAATACTTATTTTCAGGTAAATGTGCAGTTTCTCTTCCAGCCACTTCCCCCTCTCCCCTCCAGGAAGGAATCTAGGTGCCCAATAGCTATCAGGGGTCTCAGATCTGTATGAAGGTCCTTCAGAAGTGCCCCGAGTCACTGCCAGTGTCTACAGTGACAGTGGCCCTTGTCCACCGGGTGGCTGCTCACCCACCAGGGAAGTCCCCTTTCAGGGTGAAAATCACACGAACGCTCCCCTCTCAGCCTGATCCTCATCAGAGGGCTGTTATCCTCTAAGCTGATGAGGGCTCAGCCCACCTGGTACCTCGCGTGGAACTTCCTGCTGGGGCCCTGTGATCAGTGTTCTGGGAGAGTCAGAGTATGTTCTCCTGTGAAGCCTGCCCACACCAGCAGCTACCACACCTTCCCAGGGCCTAGGGGCATTTCTGCAGACTCTGTAACACAGGAAACTCAGGGAGCTTCTGAAGAGGCAATGAGGCCCTCCTCCTGGAGTGGCACCCCTGTAGGGCCTCTCTTCCCAGAGTTCTGAAGAAGACATGGAGCAAAAATCCTTCAGCTTTTTGCTGGTTCCTTAGCTAAACTCTCCACCCTCTTATATCAGTCCTGAGTCAGCGAAAATCATGACACAAGTTACTTTTGCTTGGCTTCCCCACCCCAGCTTTTCTTTTACTACTAATCACCCACCCAGGCAAAAAGACAAGGGCTTTGCATTCTTTCTGATTGATAGACACATCCATCTCCTATCTGAGATGACATTTATCTTGTCCCTTTCCATGAAGCCATAATGACAGACAAGATGCAGAGAGAAAATTTTGATTGGATTAAGGATGAAAATTTAAAGACATCTAAAAAATATGAAGCCTGCCACACATGTGCTTTACCACTAGGTGCTGAGATCTGGAGAGTAGAGCCTGTGACTGGCTGGTATAAGGATGTTTATTACAAATTAATGTGCTTCTTCCCCTTAATACAGTAGAGGACTTCCCAGGTGGCACAATGGTAAAGAATCCACCTACCAATGAAAGAGATACAAGAGACACGGGTTTGATCCATGGGTCAGGAAGATCTCTTGGAGAAGGAAATGGCAACCTACTCCAGTATTCTTGCCTGGAAAATCCCAAGGACAGAGGAGCCTGGTGGGCTACAGTCCATGCGATCACAAACAGCTGGACATGACTGAGTGTGTACGTGCACACACACACACACACATAAAATAGAAGGGTTTTTTGAAACCCCAGCACAATGTAGGAGGCAGGGGTCACTAGGCACGTTGCCTTGGGAGTCAGGTGCTGAAGGACTTAAATGCTCTACTGCAGCGGCCCCCAACCTTCTTGGCACCAGGACCCAGTTTAATGGAAGACAATCTTTCCACACACTGGGGGATGAGAGGGAAGGGGTAGATGGCTTGGGGATGATTCAAGTGCATTATATTTATTATGCACTTTATTTCTAGTCTATTTACACTATTGCTCTGACAGCAGATGCCAATGTTTAGCTTAGAGTTTGGGGACCCCTGTTCTACTCAAGAGCTCAACTATTGGTCCTTTAGTTTCAGGAAAGACCCATGAGATGCTTTTTAATGTTACTGTTTCCAGGGTATTATTGTTTTTTGTTGTCATTGTAACAAATTACCAAAAACTTAGCAACTTGTAAGAACAGAAATATTTTCTCTTACAGTTCTAGGAATCAGAAGTCCAAAATCAGTTTCCTTGGGCTGAAGTCCAAATGTCATCAGGACCAGTTCCTTCTGAAGGTTCTATGGAGAATCAGGCACCAGGCCCTTTCTAGTTCCAGCGGATGCCTGCATCCGTCACTCCTAGCCCCTTCCTCAGCCTTCAAATCCAAGAGTGTGGCATGAGCATGTGAGCAGGTCACTTTCTTTCTGCATCATCAAAGGGCGTCCTGCCTCCCTCTCACTTTGAAGCTCTGTTGTGATTGCATTGGATCCACCTGGGTGATCCAGCATATTCTCCCTTCACAGCCTTAACTTAATTAATCACGTCTGCAAGGTCCTCTTTGCCATGGAAATAAGATATCACAGGTTCCTGGGATTAGGGCTTGTGCATTTTGGGGAGCTTTTAGCCAGCCTACAATATAGAGCAAAGGTATTTCTTCGTAGCTCATCCACTGGAATAAGAATCAAGCCTACCTCATCTACTTGCAAAAATAGGAAAAACAGAGTTGACACAATCAGGCTTACCACGCCTTCCCTCGTTCTTACTCTCACAACAGGTTGGTTTTGTTTTAATTCTCTGGTTTTTCAATCACCCAGCCTGACTTCCCTCAGCCACTCAGGCACCTTTAGAATTACTCTCCCCACCCTGTGTTGGGTACCCTTAGGGAAAACAGACAGATTCATTTCTTATTCAAGACAAAGCATAAGGAAGACTGCATACATCTATATTAAACAGAAGTGCATTTCAGTGGCAAATACCAGGATTGGGGGTAGTCTGAGCCATGGGAAATGCAAAGCCACTTTCCCCCCATCCAATTGTAACCCTTGGATTGTTGGCTTCATGAATAAAGGAACAGTCTCTGCAGAGAAATATTAAAATTGAGAAGGAGTGAGAACAGTTAGAAGGAATAGGAAGTTCTAAGTCCTGGAAAAGTGGCTTCCCTGGTGGCTCAGTGGTAAAGAACCCACCTGCCAATGCAGGAGACACAGGAGATATGGGTTCAGATCCCTGGGTCAGGAAGATCCTGTGGAAATGGCACCCCATCCATTATTTTTGCCTGGAGAATCCCCATAGACAGAGGAGCCTGGTGGGCTAAAGTTCATGAGGCCTCAAAGAGTCAGACAAGACTTAGTGATTGAGCATGTGAGTCCTGGAAAAGAAGGCTAAGTCTAAACTCTCATTCACAGGAAGCATGCCTTATTGCTCCTGCTTTGAACTGTCCACCATTAGAGAGGAGAGCCTTGAGCCACCATCCAAGCTCGAGAGCCACAAGCTGGTCAGGGATGTAATGGATATCAATATGGGCTCCCACATGCTGTGTGCAATTGTATTCCCAGCTTGTCTGTGCCTATTTACTCTGGCCTCTGTTCTAATCCTTCATGCAAGTGGCCAGCGCTGATGTGGGGCATGGCCAGGAGCCCTGGTATCATCATTGGCAATAGGGATGGAGGCCCCCACCATGGCATTTCCCAGGGCAGAGACTGGGGTCACCCAGGACTGACCAAGCCAACTTCACTCAAGGATTAAACCTAGGCCCTTTGCCTTCAGACGTCAACCACCAAAGCTCAAACTACCAGTCGTCTCATGTACCCTAATTCTCTCAGTGGATGTCCCAGCAACTCCATTTCTGTGACAACTATAGGTAGTGGAGAAGACATTTTTACTTGCTATCATCCAAATGAGTCAATCTGGAATGAAAAGCCAGTTCTTTCCATATTCCAAGTGTTTTCATTTTCTCCTAGTATTTTTTCTCTTCCTGTGCAGAGCACAGTGGGTGAAAGCATGGTATTTGGAGATCCCATTCTTCAAAAACTATATTTGAATAAAATGTGTACTTATTATTACATGCTGAATGACATATATGCAACTTTTGAGTGGAACAGCATGAGTTGTGGAAATTGAATTAAACAATAAACGTGTAATTGCTTGTTAGGGTGCTTTAATTGACTCATAAGTACCATATGAGAAGCTGTGTGGCTGCAGGAGCCCAATTATAGGCTTGCTTATGGAAAGATACAATTCATTTTGCATGTTGGAAACATATTCCCCAATTATTGGTGCCCTCCCAGAAAAAAAGAAAAAAGAATTTTCAAATAAATAAGAAATGCTTAGTAAGCTAATAATGTAGACTTAGTCCCTTAGTCCCTTGAAGCACTTTATTTAGGTTCTAATGCATGATCAGGAAATGAACAGTTAAAAATGCCCATTGATTTTATTCCAGGGGATTTTTAAGCCCCAAAGCTCTCTCTATCCACAGCTAAGTACGGAAGCATATACAGGCAGGGCTCTTTACTTCAAAGGATTTGTCCCCTAACTGAAAAATACTGGCTAGAATTAAATACTTCAGGAAAGAAGTGGACAGAATAAAATTACAAATTTTGATATAATTTTGATACAAAAATTATATCAAAAAGAAAAACAAACAAACAAACAAAAAGGATACCAAAAACAGGTGAGTCACAAGGGAGGGCAGAGGATCTTAAGCTCTGACTGCTGGTCTGGTGTGGCAGATTCTAGAAGGGGATGCTAGGCCTGTGGTCAAGATACCCAGCCACTGCTGGGAAGCAAATGGAGCCAGATGAACTGTGGGCCTTGGGGCATGAGAAACACAGGAGGAGCAAGTTGACTAACAAATCAAAGCAGGAAACCAGAGGTTCCAGACGACTATGGTGGGCACCTTCAAAAACTGGAGGAGAGAAGGAGTAATCATTAGGAATCTTAAATCTAAGGGAGGAAAGCATTACATTGTCCTTTGCTAGGCACAGTGTCACCTGACAGTGGTGTCTGCATGAGCTTTAGACCCCCAGTGATTTCCATTAATCACAGTGAAACTACTCAAATATTTAAGTACAGAGGGTAGCTCGCTTGTTGAAGACGGTGCAAGACAAGTCTCTTAATCTCCAACCACCTCTCCCCTCAACGAGACCCCAGAAATAAATACTCAGAGTAGACCAGACCAGGCTACGAAAAGTCAGCTATAAAGTTCTTAGCCTTTCCTTCAATTTAAACTGCCTCTCTGAGTCCTTCCTCCTACAGAGAAACATTAAAACCTGTATTGAAGACCACCATTTAAAAATGCATCAATTCATCACATTTGCAGACATAACTATAAATTAATTCATGACAGTGAATATGAAGGAGTCATTATTGCAACCAAGCTTTTTGTACATCAGTGACTCCCTCCCTGGTTTTATAATACCTTAGAGTAGCTTCACAGAGAAGGCAATGGCACCCCACTCCAGTTCTCTTGCCTGGAAAATCCCATGGACGGAGGGGCCTGGTAGGCTGCAGTCCATGGGGTTGCTAGGACTCAGACACGACTGAGCGACTTCACTTTCACTTTTCACTTTCATGCTTTGGAGAAGGAAATGGCAACCCATTCCAGTGTTCTTGCCTGGAGAATCCCAGGGACGGAGAGCCTGGTGGGCTGCCGTCTATGGGGTTGCACAGAGTCGGACACAACTGAAGTGACTTAGCAGCAGCAGTGTAGCTTCATGCATCTCA
>NW_011494902.1:6117229-6122032 GCF_000754665.1 Bison bison bison | reverse complement strand
TCGGGGGGGGGGGGGTGGGCAGGGGGTGATGAAAATGTCCTGGAATTTGAGTGTGGTGATGGTTGTATAACTATAAACATATTTTTTAAAAAACTACTAAATTGTACACTTTAAAGAGTGAATTTTCTCTCAATGTAGCTACTAGGAAAACTTCATCATGTAAGTATTCTGAGTTACTTTCTGAATCAAATAAAATTTTAGAAGAAAGAGCTCAGAAATCATGGCACAAAATTTTCAATTAGATGTTGCATGTCCAGAAATCTTGGGAATTAACTATTTACCAGTAAGCAAATAAATTTTTCTCCCTAAAGGTATGCCCCAAACCACTTATATTAGCTTTCATAGACAATTAGTAAGAATGTTAAAATTTTTTAAATTATTTTTTAAAATGTTTTCCTCCATTAAGGGAAAAAATACCTTTGCCTAGACTTTCTGTGGTGCTATATTTATTAAGTTAGAATTCTGCAGAACTCTATTTTGTGGACATAACATAACAGTTTAATAGAAGATAAAAATCTCTGCCCTATGAGAGATAATAATCTATACAGAATAATAATCTATATAGAATACTCAAATTCCAGCAAGCGGGGTGAAAAAAACTCACTAAATATACAAACATCTATGAACCACCTGCATTTAAATGTATTCAGTATGCACAATCATCACATGGTAGTTAAGAGTTAATTTCTTACCATGTTATAAAAATCTTTCAGGTAAGAAATCACCTAGCTCCCCTTAAAATGTTTTTTTCTTTCCTTCTTTCTATATCGTGGGCTCATTAGAAGTGTAAACTAATGATGAGATGCTTTCTAGTATTTCCAAGTCATTTTTCTCACAGCCACTAAAAACCCATCAGATCAGATTTCTTCAGAAATATCTCCCACATCTAAATTCTTGTCTTGTGTCAAATGAAATCCTCAAGTCAAGTATGGAAGTTTTTTGACATTTCTTTCATATATGTCAGGGAAAATTCATACACACTTCATTCTACAGAATATTGTCTATAAGTATGCAATATGCTAGAAGCTTTATGCTTCTCTGGTCCCTATTTTATGTACATGAACCAAAGTAATGTATATTTGGCAGGTGTGAACGAATAAATATGCTAATTCACACACTGCATGTAGAAAGTGATTTATTCCAGTTTTAAAGGAATATGGTAGTATTTACATAAGATTCACCTGTACCTCTGCTAACAGCTGTTGTGTAACCAACTTCCAAATGAGGAGAAAAAAATGGGCTGGGTATTTTTTTAACAGTTGCTCTGAATTTGACAGATGGATGGTGCTTAGTTACCTACTGCACTTCACAGAAAGCTACAGGGAAGACTTGGGCCAAATCGCTGCAGCAGGTAATTATAGATTTTTTTTTTTAAAGAATTTACTTTAGGAGCTTAAGAGGTAAGATTCTTCAAAGCCTTTGTGAAACAAAGATTGTAACTATATCTGCCATGAAACAAGCTATCTTGATAATGAGTGCTAAACGTCATGTCATATAATCATCCCAGTAACAGTAACTAATGAGATGTAACAGTAACTATTCACATCTCAATATCCAATGAGATGTGAAATGCAAATTTCAAAATAATTTGGTGTTCTCTATTGAAAAACAACTTCAAAGACCTAGGATACTAATTATCGCATTGCTACAGAGAAACAATAAATCAGCCCTATATCCATATTTATCTTCCCCCCTTATTAAAGCATACTACATTTTCTTGTGGTTCTGTCTACTAAAACATCTCTAAGGAACTCTCCTTTTTCTACAAATGATTTCCTCTTTGAGATCACTATGGGTACTCATGCTTTACATAGAACCATAATCACCAGCATTATAATAAATTGTCGGTTATGTACAAAGCTGATGTCATGTCAAGAAGACATTTGTTTTCATTTTCTTGTCTCCTCCTCCATACACTCTGCCAAAATGCTGCTGCAATTATGTTTATTCATTTCCATTTCCTCTTTGGGCCTCTGGAGACCATGCATTTGTGACATTCTCTATGATAAATACAACTGTTACATTTTAATTCAGTTCGAGAATCTCAAACTTAATAAAATCCCATTACAAAAGTCTGAGTAATGATGACTTCAGAAAATCATATGCACTGTATATATTCATTGGTCATGCAATTTCTTTTCTCTCACAAGACTTTTTAATAAAGAACAATTCATTTTATGTAACATGTGGATGGAATCCTGAAAATTGTATGCAAGAAATGTGAAGGAAATTAATTTATTTTGATGCAATAGTGAAGCCTGCTATGGGAAGACTTTCTATCCAAAATAATGACCTCTAACCTCAAAGGTGCATTTTTCAACGTAAATAGTCACTGTTGTGCTTATGTGAAACTGAGTTTGTTTAAAATGATACATACCTCAAAATCAAATGCCTCCAAATATCTTATGTATAAATTTTTAACAGCTAAAATTAGCTGAATTAAGATTAAAACTGTCTTCCAGCATCTTAGCAGTTATGAGTAAAGTCAGGAAATTGATCTACTTTTACCTTTAAGTACTGAGAAATAATGAATCTTAATGTGACTATTCAATTCACATACTACTTGAGGAAGTACTGACATCTTGAATGCTGATTTCAGACCCAAAGCTAACCTGACCCTGTAATCAGATCTTCTCTTAAAAATTACATTATTTTACATATTTGCTTCAAGTCCTCACAGCATCCAATGAAACTTGCTTTTCCACCAGAGGTCATGCCGGTGACCAGGACAATCTGAGGAGGCAACATGGCCAGCCAAGAGGATGAGCCTGGCTCCGGCTTTTCCTATAATAGCTGCAGGACCCACTGGACTAGGCTCCTTGAAACTCCAGTGTATTTATATGCAAAATGAACGAGATGGACCAGTATGTGCTGGGTCTCTTTGAGCTTGAATAGTCTTTGATTATGAGTACATGCATGTACAAAGTACTCTGGTGGGTACATTACAGTTCATGGTTCTATTGAAAACTCGTAAGATTAGCACAGACACTTAGTAACAAAACAAACATTCATGCATAATTGTTTCTCTTTCATTTAGTGACATCCTAAGTACACATAGCATGCTAACATACAATGGAAAATATTCTAATTTTAGTTAAAAAAAAAACTCCATACTTATCTCTGGAAATCATTTTAGATAACATAAAATGTAGACTTCCAGGTAAAAATGGCAGAGAAGAAACTTACATGCACTTGCGCTTTTTGCTTGTGTGCATGCTCAGTTGCTTCAGTTGTAGCTGACTGCTTGCGACTGCATGGACTGTAACTCACCAAGCTCCTCTGTCCATAGGGATGTTCCAGGCAACAATACTGGAGTGGGTTACCATGCCCTTCTCCAGGGGATCTTCCCAACCCAAGGATTGAACCCACATCTCTTATGTCTCATGCACTGGCAGGTAGGTTCTTTACTGCTAGCACTATCTTAAATATCATTAAAATTTAACACACTGAGAAAATGAGAAAGAACAGAATGGTGTCATGATTCCAGAAGTTTTGTATCCGGGGAGCAGAGTTAAAGGATTAAACAGACTAAACAAAATATTAAATTTTAAAGTAGAAACAGCAAAAGCCAAATCTGACTTATATCATAGAATATCCAGAAGTGTGGCTGAATGGGGGGAAATAGGTGTTTTTTAAAAAATAACTCACCTTGAGTATATACAAAGCAGTCATCTCCACAGCTCACTGCCAGGTCACATAGCAAGGATACTGACTCCTTTCTACCCACCCTTTTTGCAAAAGACTGGATTTTAAAATAAGTATGTTATAGGCTCACTGAACCAGAAGCCAAACACACAGCTGAGAAGTTTACTTGATCATGGTCGTACTGAAATCTCTCACCAGCTTCCCTAACTCAGTCCAGAGACTGAAAAATAAGTTTTCCTCCTCCAGGCAGCCAATTTGGAAGTCTGTTCTAGGAAATACAAAGTTCAAGAGGAAAGACTTAACTCTGTTGACGTGAGAAGTTTTCCAACTGAACAGCCCAGGTAGATATTCTACTCTTAAGCTAGCATGAGCAGCCAACTTCATATAACTCAACCTTGCTAATTCTAAAGAGAAGCAGAAAAACAAGAATGATCAGGTATCTGAGGAAAATGTCTGACATAAAAAGAGTAACCAATTCAAACTATAGAATAAAAATAAGTTGGGACACGTTGAAATCTTATAAGGGGAATTCAAAAAGAAACATGTACCTCAATATTCATTGCAACACTATTTACAATAGCCAGGACACGGGACAACCTAGATGTCCACTGACAGAGGAATTGATAAAGAAGATGTGGTACACAAAAACAATAGAATATTCAGTTCAGTTTAGTTCAGTTGCTCAGTCGTGTCCATCTCTTTGCGACCCCATGAATACTACTCAGCTATAAAAAGGAATGAAATCGGGTCATTTGTAGTGATGTGGATGAGCCAGGAGTCTGTCCTACAGAGTGAAATAAGTCAGAAAGAGAAAAACAAATATCATATGTTAATGCATGTATATGGAATCTAGAAAAATGGTACTCATGAACCTATTTGCAGGGCAGTAATAGAGATGCAGACTTAAAGAAGGGACTTGTGGACACAGTTGGGGACGGAGGGCTTGGAATGACTTGAGAGAGTAGCACTGACATATATACGCTGCTTCTGCTGCTGCTGCTAAGTCACTTCAGTCATGTCCGACTCTGTGTGACCCCCTAGACGGCGGCCCACCAGGCTCCCCCGTCCCTGGGATTCTCCAGGCAAGAACACTGGAGTGGGTTGCCATTTCCTTCTCCAATGCAGGAAAGTGAAAAGTGAAAGTGAAGTTGCTCAGTC
>NW_011494902.1:6116934-6117034 GCF_000754665.1 Bison bison bison | reverse complement strand
AGTTAGAAATTAATTAACTTATATACAGAGAACATCATGAGAAACGCTGGGCTGGAGGAAGCACAAGCTGAAATCAAGATTGCTGGGAGAATATCAATAA
>NW_011494902.1:6109166-6116834 GCF_000754665.1 Bison bison bison | reverse complement strand
CCCCGTCCCTGGGATTCTCCAGGCAAGAACACTGGAGTGGGTTGCCATTTCCTTCTCCAATGCAGGAAAGTGAAAAGTGAAAGTGAAGTTGCTCAGTCATGTCTGACTCTTAGCGACCCCGTGGACTGCAGCCCACCAGGCTCCTCCATCCATGGGATTTTCCAGGCAAGAGTACTGGAGTGGGGTGCCATTGCCTTCTCCATATATATACACTACCATGTGTGAAACAAGTAGCTAGTAGGAAGCTGCTGTGTAGCAGAGGGAGCTCAGCTTGGTGCCCTGCGATGACCTGGAGAGGCGGGATGGTGGGCGACAGGAGGGAGGTTCAAGAGGGAGGGAGTATATGTATGCATATTGCTGATTCACATAGCTGTACAGTAGAAACTAATACAACATTGTAAAGCAATTATATTCCAATTAAAAATAAATTTGAAAAAACCTTGATGGGGAGAACCAGAAAATAAAAGGCTATCACTACCATTTTTTTCATATATATATTTCTACCATGTCACTGGAAGTGGACACTCCGAAAAGAGAATGTTGAGCAAATAAAGACCTTTCAGAAGTTTAAACAAAGAGAAAGGTGAAAGTGAAAGTCACTCAATCATGTCCAACATTTTGTGACCCCATGGACTATATTCCCCCATGGACTATATTCCATGGACTATCCATGGAATTCTCCAGGCCAGAATACTAGAGAGGGTAGCCATTCCCTTCTCCAGGGGATCTTCCCAACCCAGGGATCGAACCCAGGTCTCCCACATTGCAGGCAGATTCCTTACTGGCTGAGCTACTAGGGAAGCCCAAGAATACTGGAGTGGGCAGCCTACCCCTTCTCCATTGGATCTTCCCAACCCAGGAATCAAACTGGGGTCTCCTGCATTACAGGTGAATTCTTTACCAATTGAACAACCAGGGAAGCCTTCAAACAAGTAGCAGAAACTAAAAGAGAAACTCACTAGAGGATAAGATTACATTGAGGAAGTCTTTCAAAGTAGAATAAAAAGACAGATGGAAATTAGGAGAGAAAAAAATTTAGAAAACATATCCAGAGGGTCTAACATTTGGCTTTTAGGAGCTCCGGAGCTAGAGAATAAAAGAAATTAGGCAAGCAAATCATTAAAACAAAAATAGTTCATGAAAATGTCAAGAATATATATTTCTAAATTAAAAGAAATTTTGAATGCTTCAGTTCAGTTCAGTTCAGTCACTCAGTTGTGTCCAACTCTTTGCAATCACAGCACGCCAGGCCTCCCTGTCTATAAAAAACTCAATTAATATAGATCCCTAAGAAGGTAAATCTTAGTGAAATTTTAGAACAAGGTAGACAAAGATCTCAAAAGCTTCTAATGTCTTGCCCCTAATGAAATCCAGAATGAAAACATATACAAAATTCTGAAGGAAAAGTTTTTCCAGCTTAAACTTCTATACCTCATTTAATTGTCATTCAAGGGTGAGAACAGAATGAAGGTATTTTCAGACACTCCTGGTTATGAAAACTTTAACTCCAAATCCTTTCTCAGGAAACTACAGAAGGGTGAATTTCACTAAAAGAAAAGAGTAAATCAAACAAGAGCAGAGGAGAGAATGAGAAGAAAAGTGGATGAGGAAAGAGGTCCCAGGATGACAGATATAAATATAATAATTGAGCTGAGATTGAATAGATCAAAAATGCCATGAGAGCTTTTTCTGAAATATGAAACTGATGGATCTGATCATCTTGAGGAAACATTTACTGAATCATCAGAGTTTGGGGTTTTTTCCAGCCAAGAGAAGACAAATAACAAAGTAAGAAAAAAATCTAGAATATGAATAACTCCAGGGATAATAAAATGTTACATGAAAAAAACGATTATCATAGTTTACTTATACAAGTCAAGGATTTCAAAAACACTGATAAACCAATAAAAACACTGAATATATTGATCTAATAAAATTACATAATTACTAGATGGGGTAACAGGAAGGGTGACTATCTAATTAGGATAGGGTGAGACAAAAGAAACACATCCTTATAATTCATAGTGAGAAGGCAGTAGTTAATGTGTAAGTCTGAAAAAAGAAAAATCCACAAGCCAAACACAATTTTTGGATATATGTTTCAAAAAACCAACATAATTAGCTAAAATAAATGAAAGTAGTTGACCTTGGGGTGAGGCAAATGAAGGCAAATGTCACAGAATATTTTTTAAATTTTATTGTAGAACTATTTACCCTTCGAATTGTGCACATATATACATTTGCTAAAGATAAAAATGAATAAGGGAATGATTAAAATAGATTAAGTCTAACATCTTTAAAATACTCTCGCAATATATATATAATAGTATATTAAATCAAATACATAATATACTGGATTATACATCATAAATACATACAAAGTCTTTCCAATTTGCTTCCTTTTGCCAATAAAATACAATGGAGCATAAGTCTATATTTTGATACTCTTAATATTCTACCTATTTATTTCTTATCTTTCTCAACAAAAAAACAACAGCATGAAAACGTGGCAGATTTTTTTTTCTTCCAACTTTGTGAAAAAAGCAGAAACAGCTAGCCATGCATTTCCTTTATTAATGGCTTACTATGTGCCAGGTACTCTATTAGGCATTATAAAGTAAAAACATGAAAAAGAATTCCAGTCCTTGGCTTTTGACAACTTAAGTGGTTGGTTGGGAAGGAGGTTGGTTAGATGGGTGATGTAATTTACTTTCAACCTCCAAACGAGAAACTAGAACAGGATGTAGAGAAAACTGCTGATGACAGAGATCAAAAAGATGAATATAAAATGCAATGGTCATTGGCTCATAATGAGACAGGAACTAGGAGGAACACCTGGGCTAACATGGGAGGATAATTATTACTGATCTGTGTGGAAAGGCAAAGATAGCTGGCTACTTACAAGTTCTTTCCTTAGTGAGTTCACTAAATTCATTTCCTTATTTAGTACTATTCTGCCTTTTTCAGGACATTTAGCTCCTGACAATTACTAACTTAAAAATAACATAATCTCAGATTTAATTTCCATGTTGCTTTTTCTCCATTTCTAAGAAAGTAGCTTTAATTTCTGTATCCCTTTGATTTTACAAGTCACAGAGAAATAGTCCAGTGCAAATCCCAGACACTGGACATGAATTCTGTTTTTGAGGGCTTTCTACTCCTCCAAGCTGCTGCCTGCTAAAGCAAATAACACCAGACATCAACTTAAGAGACTGCTGACCACAATTATCAAACCCAAGCCAAAATAATCTCACTTTATTCTCAGCCATAACAAGCTCATTAGTGACTGTGAGGGATCTGCTTCTGTTCAAACCGTGCAACATTTTGGGGAAAAGGGATGCAAATGTGCGATGCTATCTGAAGTTGTTTCAAAACAAAATAAAATAAAGCCAGGAAGGACAGTGGGCAAGTGCAAACCTAAACATCCAAGAAAGCATTTGGTGTCCTGGGTGTGAAAATGATGAAAATATTCTTAAAACATCTGGCTTTAACACATTTAGGTAGCACTAACATTCAAGTTTCCCAATAGCCTATTTCTTGGAAAATGTGAACCACATAAAGGGGACCAAGATGACTCAGTAATCTACATCAAAATGAGAGTGAGTTTGAAAAATTCTATGCAGACTGTTATTTAAATATGATTAAGGATTCCAAATATCATATGATATCTGTCTTTATCTGAGTTACTTCACAAGATAATCTCTAGGTCCATTCATGTTGCTACAAATGGCATTATTTCATTCACTCAGGACAATATATAAAATAGATAACCAACAAGTATCTACTGTATAGCACAGAGAACTATAATCAATATTTTATAATAATCTAAAATGGAAAAGAATCTGAAAAAAATAGATATATGTATATATAACTAATCCACTGTGCTCTATACCTGAAACCACCATAACAATGTAAATGAACTATACTTATACATATATATATATATAGGATGGAAGATTCTGAAAATTACATGATGGTAGCATTCTTGTGGTCATAATGGAGCCATTTACTGGATAGGCAATAGTTAGAAATTAATTAACTTATATACAGAGAACATCATGAGAAACGCTGGGCTGGAGGAAGCACAAGCTGAAATCAAGATTGCTGGGAGAATATCAATAACCTCAGATATGCAGATGACACCAACCTTATGGCAGAAGTGAAGAAGAACTAAAGAGCCTCTTGATGAAAGTGAAAGTGGAGAGTGAAAAAGTTGGCTTAAAGCTCAACATTCAGAAAACGAAGATCATGGCATCCTGTCCCATCACTTCATGGGAAATAGATGGGGAAACAGTGGAAACAGTGGCTGACTTTATTTTTGGGGGCTCCAAAATCACTGCAGATGGTGATTGTAGCCATGAAATTAAAAGACACTTACTCTTTGGTAGCAAAGTTATGACCAACCTAGACAGCATATTAAGAAGCAGAGACATTACTTTGTCACCAAAGGTCCGTCTAGTCAAGGCTATGGTTTTTCCAGTAGTCATGTATGGATGTGAGAGTTGGACTATAAAGAAAGCTGAGCACCAAAGATTTGATGCTTTTGAACTGTGGTGTTGGAGAAGACTCTTGAGAGTCCCTTGGACTGCAGGAGATCCAACCAGTCTATCCTAAAGGAAATCAGTCTTGGGTGTTCATTGGAAGGACTGATGTTGAAGCTGAAACTCCAATACTTTGGCCACGTGATGTGAAGAGCTGACTCATTTGAAAAGACCCTGATGTTGGGAAAGATTGAGGGCAGGAGGAGAAGGGGATGGCAGAGGATGAGATGGTTAGATGGCATCACTGACTCAATGGACATGAGTTTGGGTAAACGCCAGGAGTTGGTGATAGACAGGGAGGCCTGGCGTGTTGCAGTTCATGGGGTCACAAAGAATTGGACATGACTGAACGACTGAATTGAACTAAACTGAATGAATCAGGATAAAGCTTAAATACACAGTATCTAAAATAATGAATGGATTGATATGAAAATTTAGTTTCCTTATAAGTTACTTTCCAAATAGTAGAAACTTTCATTACATCTGTTTTTTACCTGTTTAATGCTCTTGGTTCTATAATGCTCAATTCTGATTGTCTAAATTAGCACACTAAAAATATGTTTGGAATGAAACCCAAACATATGAACATGATGTCATTGACAAAATGAGTCTAGATTAAAATAAACTGAGTTTATATGTTATCCTTTTGCAAACAATTGCACAGAAACTAGTTGAAGAATCCAGCATCAATTTACCTAATATACTCTTTATTGATAACATAATTTTCCTATGGTTAGAGGAACCCCAAAGGTTAAAACAAATGCCTGTTTACGGATTCCAATTTTTTTTTTTTTACTTTTAAGATGAAAAAAATGAAGGAGAAAAGGAAAGGAAAAATAGCTTAGCCTTTTGGTAAGGAATCTTAGCATGAAATTCCCTATTTTTTTTAATCAGGAGACTTGGTTAACTTTTAGATTTTTTTTTCTTTTATATATGCTAAATTCATCCTTCCTTAATTTGGAAGATAGTTCCTTGTTCTTTCAATAACAGAGACAGAAAACAATGAGCTCACATTATCTGCATAATCTTCAGATGTAGGAATGCTCTTCTTCCTTCTCAATCATACACCATCAAAGAAAAATGGCAGTGAGTCCTTTAGAACCTTTAACTGCTTAATCTATCCTTTCCAACATTTCCAGGCAGACACACTAAATGGTTATGCTATGGACTGAATATTTGTGTACCCTAAAATTCAACATGAAGACCTAAACCCCAACATGATGATATTTGGTGATGACATCCTTAGAGAATAATTGGGTTTAGATAGAATTAATGGCCTTATAGAAAGAGGAAGAAAGAGACAGAGAGATCTCTACATGTGCATAACCAAGAAAGACCATGTGAAGACACAGGTAGGAGGCAGCCATCTGCACATAAGGGAACTCTCACCAGAACCTGACCATGCTGACGCCATGATCTTATACTTCCAGTTTCCAGAACTGTGAGAAAATAAATTTCTGTTGAAGACATTCAGTTTGTGGTATTTTGTTATGACAGCCCTGAGTTCACTAATACAGGTAATAAGTATTACAGGATTTTAAAGCTGCAAACATACTCGTGGATATCCATACCAAGGGATTAAAAACTGGTGGGCTTCTGAATTAGCCTATAAATATTCATAGAGTTAAAAAATACTAAAAAAAAAAAAATACTTTAGGAGTGGTGTGTTAGTTGCTCAGTCATGTCCAACTCTGTAAGAGCCCATGGACTGTAGCCCACCAGCCTCCTGTGTCCATGGGATTCTCCAGGCAAGAATACTGGAATGGGTTGCCATTTCCTCCTCCAGGGGATTTTCCTGACCCAAGGATTGAACCTGGGTCTTCATAGTTTCATATAAGCCCCATGATTGTCAACTGCATTGTCCTGCCCTAATAAGACATCTGTGTAACTTGATTCTTGCTAGTTACTCTGGTTACTGCTGATCCTCTCCTTTTATACATGAGGAAAATAAAGTCCAGAGATGTAAGGGGACTTGCCCAAGCTAAAGAAAGTAATTAAAATGAAAAAGGGGTCTAGAATCCAGATTTATTGATAACCTATCTGGTTTTCTGCTACACAGCCCACCTAAGGGATGCATTAGTTAACCATAGCACCAGGACATTAGGCTAGCAAATAATTTGGTTACTTGAAGCATGGAGACCTGGGGGAAATATCAAGCAAAAAAGGAAAAAAATAAGTCATTTATTTTTTATTTTATCTATTTATCTGTCCAGAAGGATTAATCCTGAAAAAGTACATAGTAAATTTCAATATGAAATATCATCATTTTGGTAGTAAAAAAGCAAAACAAAAATTCTCATACTCTGTTCTTTGAAGTAATTCTGTTAATATTGACTTCAAAAAGAATGTAAAGGTATTTTGGTAGGAAAATATGATAAAAGAGATGACAGCAAAGGAAATAACATTAAAATGTAAAAATAATTATGAAATTCTATATTCTGACCCAGGGATCAAACTCAGGTCTCCTTCACTGCAGGCAGATTCTTCACCATTGAGCCACCAGGGGAACCTAGGAAGAATGCATGCAATTCTGCCTGATAACATAAGGAAGGAGGAGATCCTACAGAGGAGGAATAACAAGCCTAATTAGTCCTTCTCAGGCTAAAACCCAAAGATAGAAATAAGTAGGAAAAGTAGGAAATAAGACTATCGAAGTAAGCAAACACAAAACTGAGGAAGGCCCTGGATGTTCTATTAAGGGCTTGGTCTCTACAGATAATGAAAATCTGTGAAAATTGTTTTGTTTGATTTTAGCAGAGGAATATGTGTTTTAGGATATATGATGAATGTCCATAAGTAATAACTTTCTTTGAGAACAGCTGCAGGCAGCCAAAGAACCCACAAATCCATGTGCTTACAATAAAGGACATTGATATAAATGGATTATGAAAGTTGACAACCATGTTAAGATGCCCGAAAAAGCAGTTAATAAAACTGTTGAAACAGTCACCCACTGAATAAATATCAACTAAGCACCTTCCCAAGATACTGCATTGGCACTGAAGGTATCCAAACTGTAACATATGGCTTCTGCCCTCCATGGGTCTACAAGCAACTCTTTTTTTTTTTTTTAATTTTATTTTATTTTTAAACTTTACAATATTGTATTAGTTTTGCCAAATATCGA
>NW_011494902.1:6105729-6109066 GCF_000754665.1 Bison bison bison | reverse complement strand
CGTGCATCGATCCTGGAAGCAACACTTAATAGGTCTCGTTTCCCTCAAACCTCCATGTGGTGATAAGTGACAAAAGCAGAATGCAGGAAGTCATTGGAGCTGCCAAAAGGGCTTCTCATTTGAGAGCCATTCTCCAGAATGTGTGGCTTTCCTGGTAGCTCAGCTGGTAAAGAATCCACCTGCAGTGTGGAAGACCTGGGTTTGATCCCTGGGTGGGAAGGTCCCCTGAAGAAGGGAACAGCTACCCAATCCAGTATTCTGGCCTGCAGAATTCCATGGGCTGTATAGTCCATGGGGTCGTAAAAAGTCGGACACAACTGAGTGTGACTTTCACTTTCTTTCTCTAGAATGTATTCCCATTTTTTCCCCTGGGATGTTATCTTCATAAACCAATAACACATTTAACACTGTTTAAGATTTGTTCTCAATCATTCAGTCGTGTCTAACCCTTTGCAACACCACGGACTGTAGCCCACCAGGCTCCTCTGCCCATGGGATTTCCCAGGCAAGAATACTGGAGCGGGTTGCCATTTTCTACTCCAGGGGATCTTCCTGACCCAGGGATCAAACCTATATCTCTAGCATCTCCTGCATTGGCAGGAGGATTCTTTACCCCTAGTGCCACCGGGAAGCATTTATGATATTTGTTTTCAAATTAATTTAGCATATTTCTACCCACTTTTAAATAAACATTTTTTATAGTTTTAATAAGTTTATATCAAAATCAGCTACTGTCTGCAAATTAAATTAGATCTTAATCATGACCAAAAATGGTCTCAAAAAATGCTATTACATGAGACTGAAGGTTAGGTCTATTTGACCCACTTTATAAAACAAGAGAAAGAGAAATGAGGTTCTCATTAGAGCCTTGACTACCAATTTAAAGATAAGTCTTTTCAGGGAACATGTCCACAAGGAAATTTCAGTAGGAATCTCAGACTTCCTTTTAGGTTAAAAAAAAACCCGACAAAAAGTCTTCTCTTTTGCAGTCTACCCTGAAAAAGAGGCTTGCTTTACTTGTTCTCAAATATTTGAAACAAGCAACATCCAGGACTGGTGCTTCAGGGCACAAATGCTCACTTCAGCCAAAACCAAAAACAAACAAACAAAAAAAACATCATTAAAAAGGGCAAAGGTGCAAGAGAATAAACAGAGAAATATTTTGCTCTGAAATGCAAAAAACTGGAGAAGGAAGATATTTGAAGTACTGGGTAAAACCTCATCACTTGATGCTCTAATAGGTGTGAATAGCATAAGCTGCAGAGTAAATTATACAGGTGTTACAGGGCTCCTGCAATTCCATCACTATTATCTGTCTCAGCCTACAACAGTGTTGATCAACATCTTGACATATGGATATAAAACATTAGAGAGTGCGGTACCAGCACTGGTGCTGCACTAGTGATCAAAAGAGTGACAAATTAGAATATCCATTTTCTCCATTATCTACAGTTGCCAATATATGGAAGCAACCTAAATGTTTATCAGCAGATGAAAGGATAAAGAAGAAGGGGTGTATATAGGTATATACAATGGAATACCACTCAGTCATTAGAAAGAATGAAACTCTGCTGCTTGCAATAAAATGGATGGACTTAGAAGTATTACATTAAGTGAAACAAGTCAGAGAAAACAAATAATATATATCATCACTGTATGTACACTCTAAAAATATAAAACAAATTAGTGAATATAACAAAACAAACAAACAAAAAATAAGCAGATTCACAGAGGAAAGGAGGGAGGGACAAGAGGATGAAGAGGTGCAAACTACTATATAAAAAACAAACAGCTAAAAGGATATATGGTATAACACAGGGAATGTATCAATATTTGATAACTCTAAAGAGTATAACATTTTAAAATTGTGAATTACTAAATGTTGTACACTTGGCCATTAACGTCTTAGTTCATTTCAGTTCAGTTGCTCAGTCATGACTATTTGCTATTCCATGGACTGCAGCATGCCAGGCTTCCCTGTCTAACACCAACTCCAGAGCTTGCTCAAACTCATGTTCATCAAGTCAGTGGTACCATCCAACCATCTCATCCTCTGTTGTCCCCTTCTCTTCCTGCCTTCAATCTTTCCCAACATCAAGGTCTTTTCCAATGAGTCAGTTCTTCGCATCAGGTGGCCAAAGTATTGGAGTTATAGCTTCAACATCAGTCCTTCCAATGAATACTGAGGACAAATTCCCTTTAGGATAAACTGGTTTGATCTCCTTACAGTCCAAGTGACTCTCAAGAGTCTTCTCCAACACCACCATTTAAAATCGAGTGTAATCGAGTAGTCATATAGTAACTTCTCTTCTTCCTCTTACCATATACTAGTTTTGAGAACATCTGGACATACTTTAAATGAAACCACTGGAAATGATTCCTCTTTGAAAAATATATTTGGAGTGTTCTGCCTATGTTTTATTTTAGGAGTTTTATAGCTTCTGATTTAAATTTATGTTTTTAATCCATTTTGCATTCCATTTTAATTCATTTTATATTATTATATCCAGCTGAAGATGGAGAAACTATATACAGTCAGTTAAAACAAGACTGGGAGCTGACTGTGGCTCAGATCATGAACTCCTTATTGCAAAATTCAGACTCTAAATGAAGAAAGTAGGGAAAATCACTAGGCCATTCAGGTATGACCTAAATCAAATCCTTTATGATTATACAGTGGAAGTGACAAATAGATTCTAGGGATTAGATCTGATAAACAGAGTGCTTGAAGAACTATGGATGCAGGTTTGTAACACTACAGGAGGCAGTGATCAAAACCATCCCCAAGAAAAAGAAATGCCAAAAGGCAATATGGTTGTCTGAGAAGGCCTTATAAATAGGTGAGAAAGGAAGAGACACAAAAGGTAAGGAGAAAAGGAGAGCTATATCCATTTGAATGCAGAGTTCCAAAGAATAGCAAGAAGAGATAAGAAAGCCTTCCTAAGTGATCAATGCAAAGAAATTTAGAGGAAAACAATAGAATGGGAAAGACTAGAAATCTCTTCAAGGAAATTAGAATGACACAGGGAACATTTCATGCAAAGTTGGGCACAATTAAGAACAGAAACGGTATGGACCTAACAGAAGCAGAAGATATTAAGAGGTACAAGAATACATAGAAAAACTATACAAAAAAGATCATAATGACTCAGATAACCATGAAGGTGTGATCACTCACCTAGAGCCAGACATTCTGGAGTGTGAAGTCAAGTGGGCCTTAGAAAGCATCACTATGAACAAAGCTAGTGGAGGTGATGAAATTCCAGTTGAGGTATTTCAAATCCTGAAAGATGATGCTGTGAAAGTGCTGCACGCAATATGCCAGCAAATTTGGAAA
>NW_011494902.1:6094578-6105629 GCF_000754665.1 Bison bison bison | reverse complement strand
ACAAAAAAGATCTTCACGACCCAGATAATCACGATGATGTGATCACTGACCTAGAGCCAGACATCCTGGAGTGTGAAGTCAAGTGGGCCTTAGAAAGCATCACTATGAACAAAGCTAGTGGAGGTGATGAAATTCCAGTTGAGGTATTTCAAATCCTGAAAGATGATGCTGTGAAAGTGCTGCACGCAATATGCCAGCAAATTTGGAAAACTCAGCAATGGCCACAGGATGGAAAAGGTCAGTGTTCATTCCAATCCCAAAGAAAGGCAATGCCAAAGAATGTTCAGACATCACCAGATGGTCAACACTGAAATCAGATTGATTATGTTCTTTGCAGATAAAGATGGAGAAGCTCTATACAGTCAACAAAAACAAGACCAGGAGCTTACTGTGGCTCAGATCATGAACTCCTTATTACCAAATTCAGACTGAAATTGAAGAAAGTAGGGAAAACCACTAGACCATTCAGGTATGACCTAAATCAAATCCCTTATGATTATACAGTGGAAGTGAGAAATAGATTTAAGGGCCTAGATCTGATAGAGTGCCTGATGAACTATGGAATGAGGTACGTGACATTGTACAGGAGACAGGGATCAAGACCATTCCCATGGAAAAGAAATGCAAAAAAGCAAAATGGCTGTCTGGGGAGGCCTTACAAATACCTGTGAAAAGAAGAGAAGCAAAAAGCAAAGGAGAAAAGGAAAGATATAAGCATCTGAATGCAGAGTTCCAAAGAATAGCAAGAAGAGATAAAAAAGCCTTCCTCAAAGATCAGTGCAAAGAAATAGAGGAAAACAACAGAATGAGAAACACTAGAGATCTCTTCAAAAAAATAGAGATACCAAGGGAACATTTCATGCAAAGATGGGCTCGATAAAGGACAGAAATGGTATGGACCTAACAGAAGCAGAAGATATTAAGAAGAGGTGGCAAGAATACACAGAAGAACTGTACAAAAAAGATCTTCACGACCCAGATAATCACGATGATGTGATCACTGACCTAGAGCCAGACATCCTGGAATGTGAAGTCAAGTGGGCCTTAGAAAGCATCACTACGAACAAAGCTAGTGGAGGTAATGGAATTCCAGTAGAGCTATTTCAAATCCTAAAAGATGATGCTGTGAAAGTGCTGCACTCAATATGCCAGCAAATTTGGAAAACTCACCAGTGGCCACAGGACTGGAAAAGGTCAGTTTTCATCCCAATCCCAAAGAAAGGCAATGCCAAAGAATGCTCAAACTACTGCACAATTGCACTCATCTCACATGCTAGTAAAGTAATGCACAAAATTCTCCAAGCCAGGCTTCAGCAATACGTGAACCATGAACTTCCTGATATTGAAGCTGGTTTTTAGAAAAGGCAGAGGAACCAGAGATCAAATTGCCAATATCCGCTGGATCATCGAAAAAGCAAGAGAGTTCCAGAAAAACATCTATTTCTGCTTTATTGACTATGCCAAAGCCTTTGACTGTGTGGATCACAACAAACTGTGGGAAATTCTGAAAGAGACGGGAATATCAGACCACCTGACCTGCCTCTTGAGAAATCTGTATGCAGGTCAGGAAGCAACCGTTAGAACTGGACATGGAACAACAGACTGATTCCAAATAGGAAAAGGAGAACGTCAAGGCTTTATATTGTCACCCTGCTTATTTAACTTATATGCAGAGTACATCATGAGAAACGCTAGACTGGAAGAAGCACAAGCTGGAATCAAGATTGCCGGGAGAAATATCAATGACCTCAGATATGCAGGTGACACCACCCTTATGGCAGAAAGTGAAGAGGAACTAAAAAGCCTCTTGATGAAAGTGAAAGAGGAGTGTGAAAAAGTTGGCTTAAAGCTCAACATTCAGAAAACGAAGATCATGGCATCTGGTCCCATCACTTCATGGGAAATAGATGGGGAAACAGTGGAAACAGTGTCAGACTTTGGTTTTTTGGGCTCCAAAATCACTGCAGATGGTGACTGCAGCCATGAAATTAAAAGACACTTATTCATTGGAAGAAAAGTTATGACCAACCTAGATAGCATATTGAAAAGCAGAGACATTACCTGTCAACAAAGGTCCATCTAGTCAAGGCTATGGTTTTTCCTGTGGTCATGTATGGATGTGAGAGGTGGACTGTGAAGAAGGCTGAGCACCAAAGAATTGATGCTTTTTAACTGTGGTGTTGGAGAGACTCTTGAGAGTCCCTTGGACTGCAAGGAGATCCAACCAGTCCATTCTGAAGGAGATCAGCCCTGGGAGTTCTTTGGAAGGGATGATGCTAAAGCTGAAACTCCAGTACTTTGGCCACCTCATGTGAAGAGTTGACTCATTGGAAAAGACTCTGATGGTAGGAGGGATTGGGGGCAGAAGAAGGCGACAACAGAGGATGAGATGGCTGGATGGCATCACTGACTTGATGGACGTGAGTCTGACTGAACTCCGGGAGTTGGTAATGGACAGGGAGGCCCGGCGTGCTGGGATTCATGGGGTCACAAAGAGTCTGACACGACTGAGCGACTGAACTGAACTGAACTGAACCGAACACTCTAGCAAAGTAATGCTCAAAATTCTCCAAGCTAGGCTTCAACAGTATGTGAAATGAGAATTTCCAGATGTTCAAGCTGGATTCAGAAAAGGCAGAAGAACCAGAGATCAAATTGCCAACATCCACTGGATCATAGAAAAGGCAAGAGAATTCCAGAAAAACATCTACTTCTGCTTCATTGATTATGCTAAAGCTTTTGATTGTGTGGATCACAACAAACTGTGGAAAATCTTAAAGAGACAGGAACACCAGACTACCTTACCTGCCTCCTGAGAAACCTCAAGAAACCACACTTAGAACTTAGAACTGGACATGGAAAAATGACTGGTTTCCAATGGGGAAAGGAGAGTGTCAAGGTTGTATATTGTCACCTTGCTTATTTAACTTAGCAAAGTACATCATGAGAAATGCCAGGCTGGATGAAGCACAAGCTTGAATCAAGATTACTGGAGAAATATCATTAACCTTAGGTATGCAGATAACACCACCCTCATGGAAGAAAGTGAAGAGGAACTAAAGAGCTTCTTGATGAAATTTAAAGAGGAGAGTGAAAAAGCTGACTTGAAACTGAGTACTCAAAAAACAAAGATCATGGCATCTGGTCCCAGCACTTCATGGCAAATAGATGTGGAAATAATGGAAACAGTGAGAGACTTTATTTTCTTGGGCTCCAAAATCACTGCAGATGGTGACTGCAGCTATGAAATTAAAAGACGCTTGCTCCTTGGAAGAAAACTTATGACCAACCTAGACAGCATATTAAAAAGCAGAGACATTACTTTGCCAACAAAGTTATGTCTAGTCAAAGCTATAGTTTTTCCAGTAGTCATGTGTCGATATGAGACCTGGACCCTAAAGAATACTGAGCACTCTCAAGGACACTCTTGAGAGTCCTTTGGACTGTAAGGAGGTCAAACCAGTGAATCCTAAAGAAAGTCTATCCTGAATATTCATTGGTAGGACTGATGCTGAAGCTGCAGCTCCAATACTATGGCCACTTGATGGGAAATACTGACTCATTATAAAGGACCCTGATGCTGGGAAAGATTGAAGCCTGGAGGAGAAGAAGATGACAGAGAATGAGATGGTTGGATGGCATCACCGACTTGATGGACATGAGTTTGACCAAGCTCTCGGAGTCGGTAATGGACTGGTGTGCTGCAGTCCATGGGGTTTCAAAGAGTCGGACACAGCTGAGCAACTGAACTGAACCTATTTTGAGTTTTTTTTTTTTTATGGTGTTAGAGAATAATCTACCCACTCCAGTGTTCTTGCCTGGAGAATCCCAGGGGTGGGGGAGCCTGGTGGGCTGATATCTATGGGGTTGCACAGAGTAGGACACGACTGAAGTGACTTAGCAGCAGCAGCAGAGAATAATCTAATTTCACTATTTTACATGTAACTGTCCAGTTTTCCAACACCACTTATTGAAGAGACTGTCTTTTCTCCACTGTATATTCTTGCCTCCTTTGTTTGAATTAATTGACTATGCTTTTATGCTTATTTCTGGTCTTTATGATGTTAATCTTTGTGTCTTGTAAGTGTGTGTGTGTGTGTGTGCCAGTACCATACTGTTTTGATATTTGCAGCTTTATAATCTGAGGGAGAAGGCAATGGCACCCCACTCCAGTACTCTTGCCTGGAAAACCCCATGGACGGAGGAGCCTGGTGGGCTGCAGTCCATGGGGTCGCACAGAGTCGGACACGACTGAGCGACTTCACTTTCACTTTTCACTTTCATGCATTGGAGAAGGAAATGGCAACCCACTCCAGTGTTCTTGCCTGGAGAATCCCAGGGATGGGGGAGCCTGGTGGGTTGCCGTCTATGGGGTCACACAGAGTCGGACATGACTGAAGCGACTTAGCGGCAGTAGCAGCAGCAGCAGTATAATCTGAAGTCAGGGAGCATGACTACCCCAGCTTTGTTGTTTTTTCTGAAGATTCTGTTAGCTGCTCAGGGTCTTTGTGTATCCATACAAATGTTAAGATTATCTGTTCCAGTTTTGTGAAAAATGCCCTTGGAATTTTGATAGGGATTGCAATGACCCTGGGGATTGCCTAGGTAGTATGGTCAATTTAACAATATTAAATCTTCCACTCTATGAATATTGTATATCTTTCCATTTTTGTTATCTTCAATTTCTGTCATCAGTTTCTTATAGTTTTCACATTATCAGTCTTTTATCTTCTTTGGTAGGTTTATCCCTAAGTCTTGTATTACAATAGTAAATGAGAATATTTCCTCGATTTCTCTTTCTGATAGTTTGTTGTTAGTGTACAGGAATGCAACAGATTTCTGTATATTAATTTTGTATCCTACAGCTTTACTGAATTCATTGATGGTACTAGTAGTTTTCTGTTGGCATCTTTAGGATTTTCTATGTATAAAACCATGTCATCTGCAGACAGTGAGGGCTTAAGTGAAGAGCTGTTTAATTTTTTAGGGTGATTCCTATAGAGAGAAGTGGGGGAAAATTTTTTGCCCATGAATTGCTGGATCTTGTACTCTGTCCTCAATGGACATCCTAGGCCAGGTATGGCACTGAGATGTGCACATGTGTGAGAAATAAAAGTATTGAGTATAAAGATATGCAAAATTGGTAACCCGCCACAGTGCTTTCTTGGCCAGAATTCACCCAAGGGTTGTGAAACAGTCTTTACACTAAGAACCCTGGTGGCCAGGTGACAGTCAGCAAGGATGAACCACAGGACCACCACAGCAGATCAGCTTTCAATCACAAGTCTCTGCCTCACTGAGAAGCCATGCCTGCAGTGGACTTCATGCATGCCCATCCTCTCCCTTTTTGAATTGCCTGACAAACTACCACCTCCATAATTTTCAGGAACAAATAAGATCCAGGCAGATGTGCAAAATAAATACAGTGTTAACTTTATGGAGCTCTTACTATGTGCCAGATTCTAGTCTATACACCATACTTAGATTCTATTATAATTACCGTTTTATAAAGAAGGGAATTAGAGGCCAAAAAAGCTAATTAACTTTTCAAAATACTGTTACCTGGCAGAATTAGGACTTAAAATCTAAAAGTCTGATTCTAGAACCTGGGCTATGAACCACTGGTCATTCTGACTTTGTAGGGGGCTAATTAATTACAAAAACTAGTATTATAACTATATTTGCAACTCTTTGGAAATTCCATGCTAATTTTAAAAAGCATTCATGAATTGGAAATTGTCTATTAGTACGTTTTAACCTTAACCATACCTCTACTCCCTTCCCAGATGTCTGTGTCTGGGCAAAGATATATTTATTTTTATCAGTAGTAAATTGATGTTTCTTCTCCTTTTCATTCTCTCTTGAGATGTTTTTAGGAGAATATATATATGAATAAATGAGACCTAATAAAAGCTTTTGCATGGCAAAGGAAACAATAAACAAGATGAAAGCACAACCCTCAGGATAGAAGAAAATAATAGCAAATGAAGAAACTGACAAAGGATTAATCTCTAAAATGTACAAGCTGGACCTACAGCTCAATATCAGAAAAACAAACAACCCTGCCAAAAAATGGACAGAAGACATAAACAGACATTTCTCCAAAGAAAACATAGAGATGGCCAACAAACACATGAAAAATACTTTACATTGCTCATTATCAGAGAACTGCAAATCAAAACTCCATTGAGGTATCACCTCACACCAGTCAGAAAGGCCATTGTCAAAAAACCTGCAAACAATAAATGCTGGAGAGCATGTGGAGAAAAGGGAATTCTCTTGCACTGTTGGTGGCAATGTAAATTGATACAGCCACTATAACGAACAGTATGAGAATTCCTTTAAAATCTAGGAATAAAACTACCATATGATCCAGCAATCTTACTAATGGGTGCAAACCCTGAAGAAAACCAAAGTCACATGTACCCCAATGTTCACTGCAGCACTATTTACAATGGCTAGGACATGGAAGCAACCTGGATCCCCACTGAGAGATGAATGGATAAAGAAAATGTGGTACATATATACAATGGAATATTAATCAATGATAAGGGACGAAATTGGGTCATTTCTACAAATGATATGGATGAACCTACAGTCTGTCATACAGAGTGAAGTAAGTCAGAAAGAGAAAAGCAAATGTCATATATTAATGCATATATATGATGTGAAGAGCTGACTCATTGGAAAAGACCCTGATGCTGGGAAAGATTGAGGGCAGGAGGAGAAGGGGACGATAGAGGATAAGATGGTTGGATGGCATCACCAACTCAATGGACATGGGTTTGGGTGGACTCTGGGAGTTGGTTATGGACAGGGAGGCCTGGTGTGCTGCAGTTCATGGGGTCGCAAAGAGTCGGACACCACTGAGTGACTGAACTGAACTGATGGGATCTAGAAAACTGGTACTGATGAACCTATTCGCATGGCAGTAATAGAGACACAGATGTGGAGAATGGACTTGTGGACACAGTGGGAGAAAGAGAGGGTGGGACAAATAGAGTAGCAATGACATATATACATTACCATGGATAAAACAGATAGCTAGTGGGAAGCCACCATGTAACACGGAGAGCTCAACCTGTGCTCTGTGATGACTTTGAGTGGTGGGATTAGGGGTGGGGGGTAGAGGGAGGAGATCTATGTATATTTATAGCTGATTCACATAGTTGTACAGCAGAAACTAACAAAACACTGTAAAGCAATTAATGTCCAATTAAAAAAAGAATATATAGGTGTTAAAATGTATCTTTAAAAAGAGAAATCTTCTATTCTTATGGAAATCTTCCTACTTATAAGCATGTTGTTTAGTTCATATTAAATAAACATCAATCAAACAATATTACTTATTTTGTAATGTGTTATGGGCCACTCTGATCTTCTGGCCTTCTGGTATTTAAATGACCATCCACATTTCAATGTTAGAGTTGATAGCAACTCGTTTATTTTTATTGCCTTGGCTCCAGCAAAAATAAAACCCACCTAAGGAGACGAGGTACTTAAAAAGCTTTAAAGTGCATGGCTCTTCTTAAGAAAAGCATAAATATTTGAGGTCTGAAATTTATTTATGACTGTTCTTTCACAAATCATCAAAAACTTGAATTATTCCAAATCTACTAAAGATACTTGCAGTGGATGCTTAACTAAATTTTTCTTATTTTGTTGTTTAGTTTACCATTTCCTTGCTAAACTGCAGTAGTCCCTTGCTATTCTTTTTATTTAATAGTTATTTCTAATCTCTTACAACATCTGCTTGCAGCCTCACTGTTAATTTCAGGCAAAATGAAAATGCATTTAGAATATTCCATTTTGATTAGAATGATCAAGACACAGTAAAAATGACTGCTCAGATACCCATAGGGACCTGAAAATTCAAACTTCAATCAAATAGGACTTATTTTGTCAGCTGTTTTTTGAACAAAAATAGTCCCACCTTGATTGTAAATTTCACGGCTACCAAAAATATGCAAGATTACCATAGATTTCATAATAGAATACATAACCATAAAGGCAACTGCCAAACAACTCAATCACAAAGTATTATGAAACCTGATGTAAAACTCTTAACTTTAAGCTATTTTCTACATGCCAGATGTACCCTTTGTTATTTAAAAGGAGAAAAGTAAAAAGTTAATTATAGTAAAATCTAAAATGTAAATAATCTAAATGTAAGAATATGTGATTTTTATATTGCTCAGCAGAGGATTTGCATGTATGAGTTTTAAAGAAAAATCTACCTATTTGGTCAAATTATGAATATGATTACAAGTTATTGGTTCTTCCCAAAAGTCTACCTATAGGGTATTTAAGCACTTTCCTTTTCTCCTTAAAAGAGAGACTTTTAAAAGGTAATGTGCCATCCACTACACATTTACTGGAATTAAGATATCCAGAGTAAGGAGTTCTTTCCTGACTGTATTAATTATATTCATGCACTGAACATCCAAGATCTATGAGGTATGGGGATGACAAAGGCAAGTGAGACACTACACCAGGGACTTCCCTGGTGGTCCAGTGGTTTAGAATCTGCCTTGCAATGCAGAGGACACGAGCTTGATCCCTGGTTGGAGAAGTCCTCACATGCTATATAGAGCTACTGAGACCACGTGCCACAATTTGAGAGTCCATGCACCACAACAAAATAATCCTCATGCCATAACTAAGACCTGGCACAGCCAATAACTAACTAAATAAACGTTTTTCTTTTTTTTAAAGACATTATATCCTTAAGAAGTTCATTATCTCATGGGAAAGACAAATATATAAACAAGTGACTATAACACAAATGTAATGAAATATTTCAGGGGAGAGATGCACATAGTTGCGAGAAGCAGAGGGGAGAGAAACACGCAGTTTACCTCTAGGGAGAGTCGTGTAGTTACAAACAGGGTTAATCTGAGACAAGATCAGACATCAGACCCAGCGGGGGGCTGGAAAAGCAGACCATATGGCTGGAAAATCGTCCTTCTCTAATAAAAAGTGACATAGAAATTGATTTCAACGTGTTGTATTTTTTCCTTGTGGCTATAGCCTACTAATTCTTCTAAAATATACTCTCTTTTCCAACCATATGTGGAAGCTCCTGCAATATTGAAAATGAAGATTCTGAAAAGTTTGAAGGAAGGCTTCTCTGTGGCTGAAGCTTCTATTTTGTTTGGCAGAAGTAAGTTAAAGATCATTTTTATTCATATGTATTTACTTACAAGTCTTTATCTAGAAAAATGAACAGAATGAATCCAGGTAGATTCTCACTGCTAAAGAGTGCCAGACGTGAAGACAAACAACCTAATCTGTCAATACAATGGGCTCCAGGAGGTCCGGAAGAATGATTTCTCAGTCCTGTGATTCTTTGGGGGAAATTCAGACCCTTGTCCAGCATATAAGAAAGACCCCTCCTACTCTGAACACCCTCTAGCTTCTAGGAAAAGGAGCCTGGTTGGACAGGGCAGTGAAGGGGGAGGCTGGGACACAAGGATCACTGCCCATTGCTGAACACTTGGCCTGTGGATAACAGGACAAGCTTCACCACCAACCTGATGCCAACCACAACAGGAATGATCTAACTGACACAAGCTGCTAAACTCTCAGAGGAGGTTGTCTGTGTCTCCCTAAGTTAGCATTCCACCATACCTAACACTCAGCTTCTTTCTGACTGCTTTTCTTGTTATCCACATCTCCAGGTATTCCTGATTTCTTTCCAATTCTTCACCTCTGTCTTTCCAAAAAGTGAGTCCAACTGAATCAGTTACTAATATAGAACACTTGAATTGAAGAGAATTCCAGATCTAGGCCAATTAATAGGTCCCTACTCCTTTTCTCTGGTGGCTCATCTTATAAAGAATCTGCCTGCAATGCGGGAAACCTGGGTTTGATCCCTGGATTGGGAAGGTCCCCTGGAGAAGGGAAAGGCTACCCACTCTGGTATTCTGGCCTAGAGAATTCCATAGACTGTATAGTTCATGGGATTGCAAAGAGTTGGACATGACTGAGTGACTTTCACTCACTCACTCCCTTGTGTAGATAACTCAACATTTTACTATATTCCAGGGAACACTGCTTCTAGGAGAAGTTAATCAGTTTGTTCTGCATTAAAAGAGCTAGGGAAAATTCATACCTGTTGGAAACTCACAATGTGGACTTAAATATAAAGACTCTAAAGTGTTTCAATAAGAAAAAAGGAAAACCTTTTTAACTGTATTGAATTGTTAAAGGAATCACTTTTAAGATAAGAGTTTATTTTTGTCTTGAAAACATTTTTTTGCACTGAATATTTAAAAGCATGTCCACTTAATCTTTAGTTCGGGAAAAACTGCTTGAGATGGCTTTAACTAGAATATTGAGATCTGCTTCCATGAGTTGTGGGCTGAGGGTCAGAGATACATGACACATACTCAGTAATTTATATGTCAGGATCCACTGGTGGACGTTTGCCTCGAACGAGGGCTGTAGTCATGGCAGGAACTTTGAATCCTGTCAATCCTACTCTAGGCAAACCCCATAAACCATGAGACAATGACTTAGAAATAACTTGGTTACAGAGTCACCAAGGATGAGAGGATTAAGTTACGTAAAGCAAGAGCCAGCTCAGGTTTCTGAAGTCCCAACAAAGCCAAACTGTTTTTGAGTAGGAAGGCAACAAGTTTCTGTCCCTCCTTAAAATAGATGCATTCAAACCTGGGGACTTTCAGAAGCAACTATGGTCATCTCAGGTGATTCATCCATCCATTAACTTCATTTGGATCATGCAGGTAGATGAGAAAAGTAAGAGAGAGCAGAACCTCTGTTCTGTCCTCTAGCACTCAGAATCCATCTCCCTCTCTCCCCCCAAAAAAGACACTAATGAACCTATTTGCAGGGCAGGAACAGAGAAACAGATATAGAGAACAGACTTCTGGGCATGGGGTGGGCAAAGAAAGTGTGGGACAAACTGAGAGAGTAGCACTGACATATATATACACTACGATTTATAAAATATACAGCTAGTGGGAAGCTGCTTTATAGCACAGGGAGCTCAACTCAGTCATCTGTGAACACCTAGATGGGTGGGATGG
>NW_011494902.1:6092539-6094178 GCF_000754665.1 Bison bison bison | reverse complement strand
TCCTTCTCCAATGCGTGAAAGTGAAGTCGCTCAGTCATGTCCGACTCTTTGCGACCCCATGGACTGCAGCCCACCAGGCTCCTCCGTCCATGGGATTTTCCAGGCAAGAGGGAGGATTAAAATAAAATGCTCAGTATTATTGAAAGGTCATCCTTAAATAAACTTGTAGTTGGCACCATTTATCTCCATGCACCCCACGTCCTAGCTGTCTTAGCTGCATCCGGTGCTTCCACCTCCCTCCCATGTGTTCAGGGTCCTCATGTTGTAAGTCACTCAGAGTCCCATGCTCCTAGTCTCTACATTTCACCTATTTCCTAAACTCTATCAAGACTCACTCATCCGATGCTTCATTCTATCAGAACTCTTTTTCTATTTAGCTGGAAATCATCCTTAGTAAAAATGTCTGCTAAAATGATAATCTACTCTGCTTATGCACAGTTGGGTAGTCTTTAATTTTACTGACAAATAAACTGAAGCTTTGGAGGCCATGACTTGCTTGAAGTCTCAGAAATATTGTCTGTGTCCAGGTGAAAATACAGTACTTCATTGCACGGCAGTTTAAAAATATATACCACAAAACCAAACTTATGGTTACCAAAGGGTAAAGACAGGAATGGATAAATTGGGAGCTTGGTATTAACATATATGTGTCACTTAGCTGTGTCCAACTCTTTAAGACCCCATGGACTGCAGCCTGCCAGGCTCCTCTGTCCATGGGATTTCCAGGCAAGAATACTGCAGTGGGTTGCTATTTCCTCTGATCCCCTGAATGAGTTAAACCTCCATCTCCTGCGTCTCCTGCATTGTGCCTGTGCTTGTGCTTAGTCAATCAGTTATGTTCAACTCTTGCAACCCTGTGGACTACAGCCCGCCAGGTTCCTCTGTCCATGGTGATTCTCCTGGCAAGAATACTAAAGTGGGTTAACGTTTCTTCCTCCAGGGGATCTTCCCAACCCAGGGATCAAACCCAGGTCTCCTGCATTGCAAGCAGATTCTTTACCATCTGAGCCACAGGGGAAGCCCCACTAACACATACACACTACTACATTTAAAACAGATAACAGCAAGGACCTACTGTATAGCACCGGGAACTCTATTCAATGTTTTGTAATATCCTATAAGGGAAAATAATCTGAAAAGATATACACATATATATATATATATATGTATGTATAACTGAATCACCATGGTGTAGATCTACACTATGGTGTAGATAAAAGAAACTAATATGATATTGTAAATTAACTATACTTCAATAAAAAAGTAAAAAAACAAAAAATATATTAAATATATGACTTTGATGTTCAATGTTAAGCACATATCTTGCTAATTACTTACTTAAGTTATTAAATGGCACCTAAATGCATGTTCTACCATTTGACCTTTTTTTTTAAATATAAATTTATTTATTTTAATTGGAGGCTAATTACTTTACAATATTGTAGTGGTTTTTGCCATACATTGACATGAATCCGCCACAGATGTACATGTGTTCCCCATTCTGAACCCCCCTCCCACCTACCTCCCCATCCCATCCCTCAGGGTCATCCCAGTGCACCAGCCCCAAGCATCCTGTATCATGCATTGAACCTGGACTGGTGATTCATTTCACATATGATAATATACATGTTTCAATGCC
>NW_011494902.1:6089798-6092418 GCF_000754665.1 Bison bison bison | reverse complement strand
AAATTCCATATATATGCATTAGTATACTGTATTGGTGTTTTTCTTTCTGGCTTACTTCACTCTGTATAATAGGCTCCAGTTTCATCCACCTCATTAGAACTGATTCAAATGCATTCTTTTTAATGGCTGAGTAATACTCCATTATGTATATGTACCACAGCTTTCTTATCCATTCATCTGCTGATGGACATCTAGGTTGCTTCCATGTCCTGCTTATTATAAATAATGCTGCAATGAACATTGGGGTACACGTGTCTCTTTCAATTCTAGTTTCCTTGGTGTGTATGCCCAGAAGTGGGATTGCTGGGTCGTATGGCAGTTCTAGTTCCAGTTTCTTAAGGAATCTCCACACTGTTCTCCATAGTGGCTGTACTAGTTTGCATTCCCATCAACAGTGTAAGAGGGTTCCCTTTTCTCCACACCCTCTCCAGCAATTTATTGCTTGTAGACTTTTGGATAGCAGCCATTCTGATTGGCATGAAATGGTACTTCATTGTGGTTTTGATTTGCATTTCTCTGATAATGAATGATGTTAAGCATCTTTTCATGCGTTTGTTAGCCATCTGTGTGTCTTCTTTGCAGAAATGTCTGTTTAGTTCTTTGGCCCATTTTTTGATTGGGTCGTTTATTTTTCTGGAATTGAGCTGCAGGAGTTGCTTGTATATTTTTGAGATTAATTCTTTGTCAGTTGCTTCATTTGCTATTATTTTCTCCCATTCTGAAGACTGTCTTTTCACCTTACTTATAGTTTCCTTTGTTGTGCAGGAGGTTTTAATTTTAATTAGGTCCCATTTGTTTATTTTTGCTTTGATTTCCAGTATTCTGGGAGGTGGGTCATAGAGGATCCTTCTGTGATTTATATCAGAGAGTGTTTTGCCTATGTTCTCCTCTAGGAGTTTTATAGTTTCTGGTTTTATGTTTAGATCTTTAATCCACATTGAGTTTATTTTTGTGTATGGTGTTAGAAAGTGTTCTAGTTTCATTCTTTTACAAGTAGTTGACCAGTTTTCCCAGTACCACTTGTTAAAGAGATTGTCTTTTCTCCATTGTATATTCTTGCCTCCTTTGTCAAAGATAAGGTGTCCATAGGTGCGTGGATTTATCTCTGGGCTTTCTATTTTGTTTCGTTGATCTATATTTCTGTCTTTGTGACAGTACCATACTGTCTTGATGACTGTGGCCTTGTAGTAGAGCCTGAAGTCAGGCAGGTTGATTCCTTCAGTTCCATTCTTTCTCAAGATTGCTTTGGGTATTTGAGGTTTTTGTATTTCCATACACATTGTGAAATTATTTGTTCTAGCTCTGTGAAAAATACTGTTGGTAGCTTGATAGGGATTGCATTGAATCTATAGATTGCTTTGGGTAGTATACTCATTTTCACTATATTTATTCTTCTGACCCATGAACACGGTATATTTCTCCATCTATTAGTGTCCTCTTTGATTTCTTTCACCAGTGTTTTATAGTTTTCTATATATAGATATTTTGTTTCTTTAGTTAGATATATTCCTAAGTATTTTACTCTTTTTGTTGCAATGGTGAATGGAATTGCTTCCTTAATTTCTCTTTCTATTTTCTCATTATTAGTGTATAGGAATGCAAGAGATTTCTGTGTGTTTATTTTATATTCTGAAACTTTATTATATTCATTGATTAGCTCTAGTAATTTTCTGGTGGAGTCTTCAGGGTTTTCTATGTAGAGGATCATGTCATCTGCAAACAGTGAGAGTTTTACTTCTTCTTTTCCAATTTAGATTCCTTTTATTTCTTTTTCTGCTCTAATTGCTGTGGCCAAAACTTCCAAAACTATGTTAAATACTAGTGGTGAGAGTGGGTACCCTTGTCTTGTTCCTGACTTTAGGGAAATGCTTTCAATTTTTCACCATTGAGGATAATGTTTGCTGTGGCCTTGTCATATATAGCTTTTATTATGTTGAGGTATGTTCCTTCTATTCCTGCTTTCTGGAGCATTTTTATCATAAATGGATGTTGGATTTTGTCAAAGGTTTTCTCTGCATCTATTGAGACAATCATATGGCTTCTATTTTTCAATTTGTTAATGTGGTGTATTACACTGATTGATTTGCGGATATTGAAGAATCCTTGCATCCCTGGTATAAAGCCCACTTAGTCATAATGTATGATCTTTTTAATGTGTTGTTGGATTCTGATTGCTAGAATTTTGTTAACGATTTTTGCATCTAGGTTCATCAGTTATATTGACCTGTAGTTTTCTTTTTGTGTGGCATCTTTGTCAGGTTTTGGTATTAGGGTGATGGAGGCCTCATAGAATGAGTTTGGAAGTTTACCTTCCTCTGCAATTTTCTGGAAGAGTTTGAGTAGGATAGGTGTTATCTCTTCTCTAAATTTTTGGTAGGATTCAGCTGTGAAGCTGTCTGGACCTGGGCTTTTGTTTGCTGGAAGATTTCTGATTACAGTTTCAATTTCTGTGCTTGTGATGGGTCTGTTAAGATTTTCTATTTCTTCCTGGTTCAGTTTTGGAAAGTTGTACTTTTCTAAGAATTTGTCCATTTCTTCCAAGTTGTTCATTTTATTGGCATATAATTGCTTATAGTAGTCTCTTATGATCCTTTTTATTTCTGTGTTTTCTATTGTGATC
>NW_011494902.1:6089324-6089698 GCF_000754665.1 Bison bison bison | reverse complement strand
TGCATATTTTGATTTCTTTTTTTTTTTTTTAATTTCTTCTGTGATTTGTTGGTTATTCAGCAGCGTGTTGTTCAGCCTCCATATGTTCGAATTTTTAATAGTTTTTCTCCTGTTATTGAGATCTAATCTTACTGCATTGTGGTCAGAAAAGATGCTTGGAATGATTTCAACTTTTTTGAATTTACCAAGGCTAGATTTATGGCCCAGGATGTGATCTATCCTGGAGAAGGTTCCGTGTGCACTTGAGAAAAAGGTGAAATTCATTGTTTTGGGGTGAAATGTCCTATAGATATCAATTAGGTCTAACTGGTCTATTGTATCATTTAAAGTTTGTGTTTCCTTGTTAATTTTCTGTTTAGTTGATCTATCCATAG
>NW_011494902.1:6082603-6088903 GCF_000754665.1 Bison bison bison | reverse complement strand
GATCATTATGTAGTGTCCTTCTTTGTCTCTTTTCACAGCATTTGTTTTAAAGTCTATTTTATCTGATATGAGTATTGCTACTCCTGCTTTCTTTTGGTCTCTATTTATGTGGAAAATCTTTTTCCAGCCCTTCACTTTCAGTCTGTATGTATCCCTTGTTTTGAGGTGGGTCTCTTGTAGACAACATATATAGGGGTCATGTTTTTGTATCCATTCAGCCAGTCTTTGTCTTTCGGTTGGGGCATTCAACCCATTTACATTTAAGGTAATTATTGATAAGTATGATCCCATTGCCATTTACTTTATTGTTTGGGGTTCAAGTTTATACACGCTTTTTGTGTTTCCTGTCTAGAGAAGATCCTTTAGCATTTGTTGGAGAGCTGGTTTGGTGGTGCTGAATTCTCTCAGCTTTTGCTTGTCTGTAAAGCTTTTGATTTCTCCTTCATATCTGAATGAGATCCTTGCTGGGTACAGTAATCTGGGCTGTAGGTTATTTTCTTTCATCACTTTAAGTATGTCCTGCCATTCCCTCTTGGCCTGAAGAGTTTCTATTGAAAGATCAAGTGTTATCCTTATGGGAATCCCCCTTGTATGTTATTTGTTGTTTTTCCCTTGCTGCTTTTAATATTTGTTCTTTGTATTTGATCTTTGTTAATTTGATTAACATGTGTCTTGGGGTGTTTCACCTTGGGTTTATCCTGTTTGGGACTCTCTGGGTTTCTTGGACTTGGGTGATTATCTCCTTTCCCATTTTAGGGAAGTTTTCAACTATTATCTCCTCAAGTATTTTCTTATGGTCTTTTTTTTTTTTTGTCTTCTTCTTATGGGACTCCTATGATTTGAATGTTGGGGCATTTAACATTGTCCCAGAAGTCTCTGAGATTGTCCCCATTTCTTTTTATTTGTTTTTCTTTTTCCTCTCTGTTTCATTTATTTCCATCATTCTATCTTCTACTTCACTTATCCTATCTTCTGCCTCCATTATTCTACTGTTGGTTCCCTCCAGAATGTTTTTTTAACTAATTTATTGCAGTATTCATTATATATTGACTCTTTTTTACTTCTTCTAGGTCCTTGTTAAACCTTTCTTGCATCTTCTCAATCCTTGTCTCCAGGCTATTTATCTGTAACTCCATTTTGTTTTCAAGATTTTGGATCATTTTCACTATCATTATTCTGAACTCTTTATCAGGTAGATTCCCTATCTCTTCCTCTTTTGTTTGGTTTGGTGGGCATTTTTCCTGTTCCTTTACCTGCTGGGTATTTCTCTGCCTTTTCATCTTGTTTATATTGCTGTGTTTGGGGTGGCCTTTGTGTATTCTGGCAGCTTGTGGAGTTCTCTTTATTGTGGAGTTTCCTCGCTGTGGGTAGGGTTGGATGGGTGGCTTGTCAAGGTTTCTTGGTTAGGGAAGCTTGTGTTGGTGTTCCGGTGGGTAGAGCTTAATTTGTTTGTTCTGGTGGGTGGAGCTGGGAGTGCAATGAAGTGTCCAGTAATGAGTTATGAGATGTCAGTGGGTTTGGAGTGACTTTGAGCAGCCAATATATTGAAGCTCAGGGCTATGTTCTTGTGTTGCTGGAGAATTTGCGTGGTATGTATTGCTCTGGAACTTGTTGGCCCTTGGGTGGTGCTTGGTTTCAGTGTAGGTATGGAGGCATTTGATGAGCTCCTATCAATTAATGTTCCCTGGAGTCAGGAGTTCTCTGGTGTTCTCAGGATTTGGACTTAAGCCTCTTGCCTCTGGTTTTCAGTCTTATTCTTACAGTAGCCTCATGATTCTCCATCTATACAGCACTGATGATAAAACATCTCCTTTTGAAGACAATGGGCTGCTTTTCTGGGTGCCTGATGTCCTCTTCCAGCATTCAGAAGTTTTTTTTGTGGAATTTACTCAGCGTTCAAATGTTCTTTTGATGAATTTGTGGAGGGAGAAAGTGGTCTCCCCGTACTTTTCCTCCTCCATCTTATTACCACCCTCCCATTTAATCTTTAAATGTTGGAGTTCTTCTGGGCTTGGTCTTAAGCATTCATCTCTTCTCACTTAACATACTCTCTTAGACTAGCAGATCACACTCACTTCCAAAGATTCAATTACCATTGGTAATACCAGGCTTGAATTTGTAACTCAGACCTTTCCATTTAGCCCCAGCTGTCTAGGCATCTCCTCCAGAGTATTTGTTTCAGGCTAGGTAAACATGACATGTCCAAAGTTTAATTAATGATCTTCTTTGCATCTTGTTCCACTCTAAACGCTAACTCACTCGTGGAATCACCATCAATGCTATCCTTGCTCAAGCCAGAAACCTGAGTGTTGTCCTAAATACTTCTCTCATTTTACTTCCCTATTCAATTAATCTTGGGTATTCTACTTTTTAAATATGTCTCCAGCATATCCTTTTCTATTTCCACTGTTGTTTTGATAATCAAAGCCACTCGCCTATCTTCACTGGATTATGAAATCAGCCTCTTACCTAGTCTCTCTTACTCCTGTCATCCTTCCTCTCAATTTATTCTCCATATTGCTGTTAGAGTGATCTTTTTAAAACAAAAATCTCTGTGGGAGAGGGAGAGGGTGGGAAGATTTGGGAGAATGGCATTGAAACATGTAAAATATCATGTATGAAACGAGATGCCAGTCCAGGTTCACTGCACAATACTGGATGCTTGGGGCTGGTGCACTGGGACGACCCAGAGGGATGGTATGGGGAGGGAGGAGGGAGGGGGGTTCAGGATGGGGAACACATGTATACCCGTGGTGGATTCATTTTGATGTTTGGCAGAACTAATACAATTATGTAAAGTTTGAGAATAGAATAAAATTAATTAAAAAAAATAAATAAATATAAAGGCAAAAAAAAAAAAATCTAATCATGCCACTCTGCAGCCAAACACTGCACTGCTTCCATCGTAACATCTAAGTACATTATTTCCATGGCTTACATGCTCTCCTATAAGCCTCCTTCCCTTCCCACTGGTGTAGCTTTACTTCCAACACTCTATTTCCAACACAAAGTAGTTATATTTCAATTATTCCATTGCAGTAAACAACATCCTTACATACAGATTTACACATACTATTTCCTTTGTTGGAACTATCTTGTCTCCTGTTCTTGATCAATCAAATTCCTTTTATCCTGTCTCCACATCATTACACTCACTCATTTCACTCTGAACTTTTCATTTATAACACTTCTAAGGATAAGAATTGCTAAAAATATATTGGTTCAGTACATAATTGCATCATTAAATTAAAATATCTGCATTGTTTTCTGTTCTCCACTCTATCCCTGGTACCTTGGAACATAGCAGGCTATCAAATAGTACTTCCTTTTGTAAATAATTTATAATAAAAAATTAATATTTAAGAGACATTTTTAGTAATATTTGATGGCAAATCACTATTTATAGTCTCTAACTGTGTGTGCCATAGTAAAAGTATGAGAAATATAATTTAGCAAATAATGATTAAGAATGGGCACACCTTATGATTCAGAGTTGGCAGGCAAGAGAAGATACTTTTTAAAAAGTAGTTCTTTTTATACCTTCAGCATATTACAGTTCTTGTTGGCTTATCATTGAGCAAGATTTTAAAAAAGCATGGACTCATTTTAAAAATGAGAGAATAGAAACTTGAAATAACTATCACAAGTAACTACCTGGGTATTCAAGAGTCAAAGAAAAATGGTCTCAATAAAATGTTGAACACAGCAGGCAATGGCAATAGCCTACTTTGAAACTGTAACTGGAAGCACAGTTTCCAGTAAGTGGGTCAGACAGCTTTGCCCTCCTGGCATAAGTTTTTAAGGCAATTGAGAGATTCATGAATTAAAGATAGACCTTTCTAAAATATTACAAATCTATAGCCATCGCCTGGCACATTATTTAACAAATTGCCAAGGATTTTCATGAACTCTGCACATGCCAGGCATGATTCTTACAAACAGCATTGGGGTACTGTGTCCCGGCTGGCTTTAATCAGCTGAAAAGGAATGCAATCAGCACCACAAATTAATAATATTCCTTTTCATGGTCATTTTGTTCCATAAAGAGTGACAAATGGGTAAAAAAACACTGTGAGAAAAATCACAAAATGATGTCTCCATAGGAAAAATAAGCTAGTTTGATTTGAAGATCCCCGTGATTATTTCTACATGATTTCCTAAAGCAATAGACTTCAATGGATGCCTCTGAAAACATTTTTCATTTTGATCAGAGTCAAATAAAGAGCTTTGCCACAGGACAAAATAAATCACCAATCTTACCTAAATGTATCACAGACTGAGGAAATAGTTAGGCAAATACACACGGGCACACAAATTCACATTCAGAAAATTACCATTTTACATGGCAAAAAAAACCTGTTATTGTATACTGTTATTGATTTTTCAGGACTTTCAGATTATTTTCACTTCTTAAAACCTCATGAAAAGTAAAGAACAATATTCTGTACCCAGAGATGTTCTACCAACATGCACAAATTTGTTTTTTTTTTTAATTAATTTATTTAAATTGGAAGATAATTGCTTTATAATATTGTGATGGTTTTTGCCATACATCAATATGAATTGGCCATAGGAATCAGCAAACTAAAATGAACTGGAATGGGTGAATTTACTCGGATGACAATTATATATACTACTGTGGGCAGGAATTCCTTAGAAGAAATGGAGTAGTCATCACAGTCAACAAAAGAGTCTGAAATGCAGTACTTGGATGCAGTCTCAAAAATGGCAGAATGATCTCTGTTCATTTCCAAGGCAAACCATTCAATATCACAGTAATCCAAGTCTATGCCCCAACCAGTAATGCTGAAGTTGGATGGTTGTATGAAGAACTATAAGACCTTTTAGAACTAAAAACCAAAAACAATGTCCTTTTCATTATAGGGGAAAGGAATGCAAAAACAGGAAGTCAAGAAACACCTGGAGTAACAGGAAACTTTGGCCTTGCAGTACAGAATGAAGCAGGGAAAAGGCTAATAGAGTTTTGCCAAGAGAATGCATTGGTAAACACCCTATTCCAACAACATAAGAGAAGACTTTACACATGGATGTCACTAGATGGTCAACACTGAAATCAAACTGATTATATTCTTTGCAGTCAAAGATGGAGAAGCTCTATACAGTCAGCAAAAACAAGACTGGGAGCTGACTGTGGCTCAGATCATGAACTTCTTATTGTCAAATTCAAACTTAAATTGAAGAAAGTGGGGAAAACCACTAGACCATTCAGGTATGACCTAAATCAAATCCCTTATGATCATACAGTGGAAGTGACAAATAGATTTAAGGGACTAGATCTAATAGAGTGCCTGATGAACTATGGATGGAGGTTCATGACATTGTATAGGAGACAGGGATCAAGATCATCCCCAAGAAAATAAAATGCAAAAGAAGCAAAATGGCTGTCTGAGGAGGCCTTACAAACAGCTGTGAAAAGAAGAGAAGTGAAAAGCAAAGGAGAAAAGGAAAGATATACCCATTTGAATGCAGAGTTCCAAGAATAGCAAGGAGAGAAAAGAAACCCTTTCTCAGTGATCAGTGCAAAGAAATAAAGGAAAACAATAGAATGGTAAAGACTAGAGATCTCTTCAAGGAAACTGGAGATACCAAGGGAACATTTCATGCAAAGATGGGCACAATAAAGGACAGAAGTGATATGGACCTAACAGAAGCAGAATATATTAAGAAGAGATGGCAAGAATACACAGAAGAACTGTACAAAAAGATCTTCAAGATCCAGATAATTATGATGGTGTTATCACTCACATAGAGCCAGACATCCTGGAATGTGAAGTCAAGTGGGCCTTAGGAAGCATCAGTATGAGCAAAGCTAGTGGAGGTGATGGAATTCCAGTTGAGCTATTTCAAATCCTAAAAGATGATGATGCTGTGAAAGTGCTGCAAGCAATATGCTAGCAAATTTGGAAAACTCACCAGTGGCCACAGGACTGGAAAAGGTCAGTTTTCATTCCAATCCCAAAGAAAGGCAATACCAAAGAATGCTTAAACTAACACACAATTGTACTCATCACACACGCTAGTATATTAATGCTCAAAATTCTCCAAGCCAGGCTTCAGCAATATGTGAACCGTGAACTTCCAGACGTTCAAGCTGGTTTTAGAAAATGCAAGTCCAGGTTCAATGCACGATGCTGGATGCTTGGGGCTGGTGCACTGGGACGACCCAGAGGGATGGTATGGGGAGGGAGGAGGGAGGAGGGTTCAGGATGGGGAACACATGTATACCTGTGGTGGATTCATTTTGATATTTGGCAAAACTTTAATAAAATAATAAAAAAA
>NW_011494902.1:6082041-6082385 GCF_000754665.1 Bison bison bison | reverse complement strand
AGATGGGAATACCAGACCACCTGACCTGCCTCTTGGGAAACCTATATGCAGGTCAGGAAGCAACAGTTATAATTGGACATGGAACAACAGACTTGTTCCAAAAAGGAAAAGGAGTACATCAAGGCTGTATATTGTCACCCTGCTTATTTAACTTATATGAAGAGTACATCATAAGAAACACTGGGCTGGATGAAGCACAAGCTGGAATCAAGATTGCTGAGAGAAATATCAATAAACTCAGATATGCAGGTGACACCACTCTTATGGCAGAAAGTGAAGAACTAAAGAGCCTCTTGATGAAAGTGAAAGAGGAGAGTGAAAATGTTGGCTTAAGGCTCAACATT
>NW_011494902.1:6075344-6081808 GCF_000754665.1 Bison bison bison | reverse complement strand
GTTCATTGGAAGGACTGATGTTGAAGCTGAAACTCCAATACTTTGGCCACCTGATAAGAAGAGCTGACTCATTGGAAAAGACCCTGATGCTGGGAAAAACTGATGGCAAGAGAAGCGGATGATGGAGGAAAAGATGGTTGGACGGCATAACCGACTCATTGGACATGAGTTTGGTTAAACTCCAGGAGTTGGTGGTGGACGGGGAGGCTTGGCATGCTGTGGTCCATGGGGTTGCAAAGAATCAGAAACGACTTCAGAAAACCAAGATCATGGCATCTGGTCCCATCACTTCACAGCAAATAGATGGGGAAACAGTGGAAACAGTGGCTGACTTTATTTTTCTGGGCTCCAAAATCACTGCAGATGGTGACTGCAGCCATGAAATTAAACAATGCTTACTCTTTGGAAGGAAAGTTATGACCAACCTAGAAAGCATATTAAAAAGCAGAGACATTACTTTGCCAACAAAGGTCTGTCTGGTCAAGGCTGTGGCTTCTCCAGTGGTCATGTATGGATGTGAGAGTTAAACTATAAAGCTGAGCGCCGAAGAATTGGTGCTTTTGAACTGTGGTGTTAGAGAAGTCTCTTGAGAGTCTCTTGGACTGCAAGGAGATCCATCCAGTCCATTCTAAAGGAGATCAGCCCTGGGTGTTCATTGGAAGGACTGATGCTGAACTGAAACTCCAATACTTTGGCCACCTGATGAGAAGAGCTGACTAATTTTAAAAGACCCTGATGCTGGGAAAGATTGAGGGCAGGAGGAGAAGGGGACGACAGAGGATGAGATGGCTGGATGTCATCACCGACTCGATGGACATGGGTTTGAGTGGACTCCAGGAGTTGGTGATGGACAGGGAGGCCTGGCATACTGCGGTTCATGGGGTCACAAAGAGTCAGACACGACTGAGCGACTGAACTGAACTGAACTGATACATGTGTCCCCTCCATACTGAACCCCCCTCCTACCTCCCTCTCTATCCTATTTCTCCAGGTTGTCACAGAGCAGCAGCTTTGGGTTCCCTGCTACATACATCAAAGTTGTACTGGTTTTCTATTTTATCTAAATGTTCAAGACAATAAGAATGAAAAAACCCAGCATTTAGATTCCAGTGCCTTGACTTTGACCTTAATTAAGTTAAAACTTGTTTGGTCCACCACTCCCTAAGTAATACTTGAAAGGTTAAAAAAAAAAAAAAAAAAGAAGAAGCATTCTTAGAGATAGGATAATGAACTATTCTATCTAGTTCATGAAATATGACCACTGTTTCAGAGAGACACTTTGATTTAATGTGCATTGGCAGACAATGCAAAAATTATGAGTGGCCCTTATGTGCCACACGCACACACTGCAAAGCTGAATTACTCATTTGTTTATCTCATAAAGCATAGGCTGATGCAACGTAAGGGCATTTCTAGCAAAATCCATGGAGACATAATCTGTAACTGTTTAAAATGATAAAAGGCTAATGAAATGGATTGAACACAGCCTATCGAGGGCATATGATTAACAGCATTCAGGAAATCAAAAACTAGAGAAAACACCAAGAAAAAAGCATGAGTTTAAACATCTGGCCATGCAGTTATGAATATTGTCACTATGCATTCAGTGGCAAACAACTGCTTTCTAGTTAGTAAATCAGGCTTGTCTTTTGACACCACCTTGTATTCCCTGAATCTATCTGGTCTATTGGTGACATTTTAATCATATCTTTTGTTGAGGGTCTACAGCAATTGGATAGCTGTGAAATTTTGCATTTGATTCTATCACAGTATTGTTCTTCACATGAGAGCATTTAAGATGGATCAAATGCCTCCACATAGACTTTTCCACATTGCTGAATTAACACAAACAAAATGATGAATGGTCCAATTTAAGTGTAGCTGCTGTGAAATGCCAGGCTAGATTCCCTGAGTAATGCCACTTGTCTACATGCCACACCCTACAACTCAACAACAAAAAGAACAAATCAACTGATTAAAAATGGGCAAAAAATGTGGATAGACACTTCTCTAAAGAAGATACATAAATGGCCAACAAGCATATCAAAAGCTGTCCAACATTACTAGTGATCAGGGAAATGCTCATCAAAACCACCATGAAATTCTCCTCACACCCACTAGGATGGTCACTATCAGAAAAACAAAACAAAAACCAAAGTGAATACAAGCTTGGTGAGGTTGTAGCAAAACTGGCACCCTTGTATACCATTGGTAGGGATATAAAATGGTGCAACCACTAAAGAAAACAGGAGAGCAACTCCTTAGAAAGCTAAAAAAAGAATTACCATACATCCCACAATCTCATATCTGAATATATATATCCAAAAGTATTGAAAATAGGATCTTGAAAAGATTTTTGCATATTTGTTCACTGTAAAATCACTCTAAACAACCACAATGTAGAAACAACCAAAATGTTCACTGCCGGGTGAATAAAGAAAATGTTGTTTATTATGTGGTGTATATACAATATTATTCAGCCTTAAAAAAGAAGGAAATCATGTTACATGTTACAACATGAATGAACTCTGAGGACATTATGTTAAGTGAAATAAATCGATCACAAATGGATAATCACTACATGATTCCACTTTGAGGAAGTTTTTAAAGTAGTCAAGCATAGGAACAGAAATTTGAATGGTGGTTGCCAGGGGCTGAAGGGAGGGGATGAGGGGATTAGTTTTTCCTTGTGTATAATGTTTAGCAGCCATGAAATTAAAAGACACTTGGTTCTCGGAAGAGAAGCTATAGGACAAACCTTGGAGAAGGAAATGGCAATCCACTCCAGTGTTCTTGCCTGGAGAATCCCAGGGATGGGGCAGCCTGGTGGGCTGCCATCTGTGGGGTCGCAGAGTCGGACACGACTGAAGCGACTTAGCAGCAGCAGCAGCAGACAGCATATTAAAAGCAGAGACATCACTTTGCCAACAAAGGTCCATCTAGTCAAAGCTATGGTTTTTCCAGTAGTCATGTATGGATATGAGAGTTGGACTATAAAGAAGGCTGAGCACTGAAGAATTGATGTTTCCAAATTGTGGTGTTGAAGAAAGACTTTTGAGAGTCCCTTGGAGAGAAAGGAGATCAAACTAGTCATTCCTAAAGGAAATCAGCCCTGAATATTCATTGGAAGGACTGATGTTGAAGCTGAAGCTCCAATGGTTTGGCCATCTGGTGCAAAGTGCAGACTTATTGGAAAAGACCCTGATGCTGGGAAAAATTAAGGGCAGGAGGAGAAGGGGGAAACAAGATGAGATGGTTGGATGGCATCACCAACTCAATGGGCATGAATCTGAGCAAACTCTTGGTGATAGTGAAGGACAGGGAAGCCTGGATTGCTGCAGTCCATGAGGTCATGAGGAGTCGGACACAACTGAGCGAGTGAAAACAACAAGTGTATCAGACTGGCAGGAAAAAAAAGAGTTCTAGAGATTGCCGTACAACAATGTACATGTAGTTAACACTGCTACACTGTGCACTTAAAAGTGGTTGAGATGGCAAATTATCTGTTATGTGTGTTTTTACTACAATAAAATAAGAAGCCCTTGAAACAAACACAGAGCAGGTAAGGGAATGTACACAAGGCCAAGAAGTAGCTGACAGCACCTCAGTCTACACAGAAACAAAGGGGCAGGTTCTCCACCCCATCTCCTCTCCACACTAAGCAACCCAGGACACTTCATCAAGGAGGGCTTGGGTGGTATAAGCGTTTACTAAATTAAAAAATAAATATTTCTTATTAGATTTCTGTTACTGCTTACTTTTTTCTTTTCATCGTTTATTTATTTTTAATCAGCTAAATTGCTTATATCCAAGATTTCGTTCCTAGTTTGACAAACTATCAAGTCCATGATCTCTTCATGACCCCTCCTTCCTTCTGTTCTAATGTAGGTTATCTAGGCCTGATGAACTCCTATGTTTCCTTGCTGTCTTTGTTTAACTGATCTTCTTGTTCACAGTCACTACTGCTTGGACTCTATATTCAATCATTCATTCATTCATGTTCTCTCTCTCTCCTCTTGCCCTTTAAATGTTTATCTCTAATTTTAATCGAGGGCTTCCCTAGTAGCTTAGTTGGTAAAGAATCCACCTGCGATACAGGAGACCCCAGTTCAATTGATCATACCCTTAAGTACTTAAGAAGCTTTGATTCTTATATCGCATTATTTTCCTAAAATTATTTTTCTTCTTTTTGAGGTACATGTTTGCATTTCCTTAGAGAGATCTGTGTCTAGAAAGCACTGCATATTTTTGCATGTCTAATTTTTAAAAAGCCTTATTTTCTCTTTACACAGGAATAGAATTGTATGCCCAGGAGTTCGGCATAAAATTCGAGGTGGCAAGTTGTTTCCCTTAGCTCTCTGAGGCACTGTTGCATTCTCCTGGTGTAGCCAGAATGCTGAGATAGAAAACCAAAATCACTATTTACTTTATTCTGTGTGTGCTTCCTCCATTAACCCTTTTTGTAGGTGATTCCTCCATTCATTCAGTTTTCTTCCTTGCTTTGGTGATGCTGTCTTTCCTTAAATGTTCAATGACTAATAGCTATTTGGATTAGTTTGTAGTTGAAATTTTCTGCATGACTATTGGATGTATCAATACATACAGTCTGTCTGAGGGTGGAGGTTAGGGAAGGCAAGAAATGACTTTGGTGATTTGTACTCACATCTCTTTTAAGAAGGAGGGAGTAGGAGGCTGAATATGTAGTCAAAGACCCTGGGGTCAGTCTCTGCACAGCACACTGCTTATTCCACTTGGGTATCACCAGCTTGTCTTTCCCATATAAGCTACCATATACAAGGCTCCATCTTGTAACTTGTCTCTCCACCACTGCTGTTTAACCCAGGCTCGAGTAGAGAGATAGGCAAGGGTCAACCCATTCTGGTTCTGTTAATAACTACATATTCTTTCATTTGCCCTTGGACCACTCTCACACTCTTTATATTCACTCTTTCCAGGTGTGTTAATTCTTATGTTATCATTAGAGGAAAATGATTCTTCCCAACTCAGGATCTTTCCTCTACATGAAGGAAGCTTTGCTAGCTATAACACTTCTGGTCTATCTCTTGCCTTTAAATATCCCTCCCCTAGAGGGGAGGACATAGATTGAGGTATGCTGACATGCTGTGTGTCTCTCACACATACTCACAGAAAGACGCACCACTTTGAAAACAAAGTGCTTTCCCTGGTGGCTCAGCTGGTAAAGAATCCTCCTGCATTAGAGGAGACCTGGGTTCGATCCCTGGGTTGGGAAGATCCCCTGGAGAAAGGAAAGGCTACCCACTCCAGTATTCTGGCCGGGGGAATTCCAGGGACTGTACAACCCATGGGGTCGCAAAGAGTCGGACACAACTGAGTCACTTTCACTTTCTTTGAAAACAAAATATCATTACAGTGAATGAGGTAACTGTAGTGGAAATAACCTGGCAAAGCAATGGCCAAATTCTGCAGAACTGAACACCCTCCTGGAGAACGTGATAATTAGGTGGCTTCTCCCATCTCTGCACAACTCATGTGTTCATGACACAGAATAAGACGTACAGTTCAGAAGCAAACCCCAAGGGGCCCTAGAACTGCTACACAGAAGGAGTGTCCTGACCCGACCCTCCTGTGATGGGACGTTGCATCTCCATCTTCTCTAGGACCTTCAAGCATGGGTTATCATGGTCCCTCCTGTACCACCAAGCTGTTTATATGCTAACAGGAAATAGAGGCCTCTCAGTGGAACCTGATCTTTCCAGCCCTTCAAAAATTGCTACAGGACCCTAGGTTTATGCTGATATAATCCTTCTTCTTAATGCACAGCCCAAAATAAGAAAATAGTACCAGACATTTCTTTCTGTTTGCAGTTTTGATTACAAAGAAGGAAACTGGGTTGTTGGGGACAAAAGGAATAAGGAGATTTTTTTTTCTTTTTTTAAGTTATTTAAATGTGCAAGTATATTCTATAAAATTTTGAATAAATTTAAAATTGGGGGGAAATAAAAAAAATAAAATAAAATAACGTGGGCAAACCAAACTCAGAGACTTCTTTTTTCCCTCACTCCCAAGTGCCTGCCTTCAGAAATCATGATATCTTCTCTGTTCTGCTATATTATGGATCTTACAAGGGCAGCAACCACATCTCTTCATGTGGGAAGGTCTGCTCCAGTCTGGTGTTGCCTTGGCTGGCTGGGAGGTCTGTTTCATGCTCCTATACACAAACTCACTTGTCCTGAGATATCATATAAGGCACATTCTCCAGTATCAGTTTCAAGAAGCCAAATATGTCATTCCAAGTCTTAGCCCATTGTCTTTGTTCTCCACTGATTCAGAACTCAAGGAGTAAAGCAGACCCACTGTGTATCAGACACCTTAGAGCTGAACATAGGTATTTGAGACCACTGTTTTCCATCACCTTTCTAATCTTCCATTTTAGTAATTTCTGGTCCACCAAGGAATCAATATATTGCAAAAGAATCCAACCA
>NW_011494902.1:6048746-6075244 GCF_000754665.1 Bison bison bison | reverse complement strand
TGCAAGAAAATCCAACCAGTCTATCCTAAAAGAAATCAGTCCTGGGTGTTCATTGGAAGGACTGACGCTGAAACAGAAACTCCAATACTTTGGCCAGCTCATGCAAAGAGTTGACTCATTGGAAAAGACTCTGATGCTGGGACGGATTGGGGGCAGGAGGAGAAGGGGATGACAAAGGATGAGATGGCTGGATGGCATCACCGACTCGATGGACATGAGTTTGGGTAAACTCCAGGAGTTGGTGATGGACAGGAAGGCCTGGCGAGCTGCAATTCATGGGGTTGCAAAGAGTTGGGCACAACTGAGCAACTGAACTGAACTGAAAGTTATGCATTAAATTCACTTTTCTACCATTTCTAAGGGTTAAGTGAGGAAGTTGTGCTCTACAGCATGTAGTCAGCCTAACATCTGAAAACATATCCCTTCTTCTAAAACAAATACATATCTAGTCTAGTTCAGAAGTTCTCAGCTGGCGGAACAGTCCTGCTCAAGGTAGGATTTAAAAATGAGAAGCATCGTGGTTGTCACAACAACTACGTGGCATTTGGTATCTAGGGATAGAGAAGCTAAACATTTTTCATTTCAAAATAATCCTACAATGTAATTACTAAATCATCATCACTCTAGAGAAAAGAAAATTAGGGTATTAGAAGATTCCTTGACCTGCCAAATAACACCTGGTTGGTATTTAGAGAAACTGGGATGAAATTTCAGGTCTATCTGATATAGAAACTATCCCATTATTTTCCTGTTTTTTTCTTCTTTCTGAAGCACATCTTGCCATTTTTCAGAGAAGTCTGTGTCTAGAAAACATAACTTGTTGCTTCCTCCCCATGGTGGCCCCACTCCTAGGGTCGCATCACAATAACCACTTGGTTAAAAGCACTTTCCTGTATTATTCTCATTGAGACACCAATTTATTAACAATAACTGCCTTATAAATTTCCCCCAAACCTCAACCCCCAAGTGAAGGGTCCTTTTTCCTTTTTATAAATCAATTTAGAGACAAAGGCATTCACCTGAATAACCCCAGTTCCTAATCCTTCTCGTCACAGTCCTATGCTTTCCTCTGCTTCGTCCCATCCTATATCCCCAAGTATGGCAAGAAAGACTTGCTCTGGCTGTTTCTATTTCTCCTTCTCTCCTAGCACTCAGCAGAGCATTACGGAGCTTGTGCTCATTTGCTCTTTCCAGTTATTTCTGTATCTACCACAGTCACACCTGCTCCAGTGATTTCTGGATGCACTGGACGCCCGCCATCTGACAGAAACAGTTGTCTTATTTGTCTGAGCAGAAGGACTGCGTTGCTAATGGCTCAGGACTCCGATTGATGACACTGTTCCAGAAGACAAGGACCAGAGGTCAGTCTGTAGTTTGTCTTCAAAAGCTATTTTTTTTTCCAGGAAAAAAAGTTTATCCTGTGTCAGTTTTTAAGAGAAGGTTCAGGCTGGTACTTCCTTGTTAGAGAGAAATAGATTATAAGTTCCTTGAGAGTGGAGACCTATATTTATTAATATTATATATGTTATCTGTAACTACATATAAGTAATCAGTTATACATATAAGTAATCAGTTACAGAATCATAGAAAATATAACTTCCTGATGCTCAGGGACCTTAATAAAAGTTCTGAAGAATAATTCACTAGTAAAGACACAAGCTCTACTAGCTTTCTGTCCTCTACCCCATCTATTTCCTTCCATTAGTAAATGATTTCGTGATGCACAGTATACCTAGAGGCTTTGTAATTAATTAAACAATGAGGTTATGGTATGTCAGATTCATAACCTCCTTATCCACAGCACTCAGGACAGCATCCTAAGGAGAATTTTGGTTTCAGTGAAACAACATCAACTGTCATGCTAAATTAATATTGTTAATTAAAAATACATGGGACTTCTAATTTTTCTTACATTTAACTTGCATTAGTTTACAATCAAAAGCCCTGCAAACATAAAAAATATTTCTTAGCTTTATATAAACTTAAATGATATTAAAATTAAACTAATTTAAATCAAAGCTGGGCACATGTAGTGATCCATCTCTAAGATGCCATCATTTTCTTCTCTCCATTTTGTGCAGGCTATTCCCCCTCTGAGAGTAGAAGGCCAAGCCCCTAAATTCCCAAACATGAACTCACTGGCCTGTAACTGTTCTCATCAACAGAACACAGCAGAAGTGGCAACAACAATAATGTGCAACTTCTGAGGCTGGGCTCTCCAGAGTCTGTAGCTTTCACTTGAAGCCCTTGGGACATGCACTCTATCAAAAGCTACCTATCATCTAAGATGTCCAGCTATTTTGAGACTGCCATAATATGAGGAAGCCTAACTACCCATGTGAAGGAAAGACATGGAAAAAGAAGTACCTGATGAGCCCCACTTTTTCTAAATTCTTGGTCAGGCTTCAGACATGTAAGGACAGAGGCCTTCAGCAGTCTTGGCAACTGTTTGAGTCCAACTGTTTGAGGGGTCCCAAGTGAAAACCACCAAACTCAGTCCATCCTCAGAAGCACAAGAAATAATAATAACATGCTGTTTTAAGCCACTAAGTTTGGGGTTTGTTTCAGTTTCAGTTCAGTCACTCAGTCGTGTCCGACTCTTTGCGAGTTTGTTACATAACATTAAATAAATAGAATTGTGTCCATACTTTTTTCTTTTTAGGAAAATGTTAATATATGGAGCCAACTTGAAGGAGTTCCCAAAGGCCAAATTTGGAACATTTGAGCAACAACATAATGATAGTAATGGATTCTCATTGGCTAAAATAACTATCCCTGAGTCCATACTGATATAAATAATTGAATAATTAAATTAATGGGGAAGAAGAGACAATTTTCCTGCCAGCAGTATTCAAATCAATAAATACAGTTAGAATGATAGAAAATCACCACTTGACAAATATCACATACATAATTTTTGCTGATAAGAATCACTGATGGCTGCTAAATTCCATTGGCAAAGAATAACTAGAAACAGGATATTTGTATAGCCTCAAAAAGTGGTGAAGAACCTATCTGCCAGTACAGGTAGACTTAAGAGACACAGGCTTGATCAGGAAGATCCCCTGGAGTAGGGCATGACAACCCACTGCAGTATTTTTGCCTTGAGAATCCGATGACCATAAGAGCCTGGCAGGCTGCAGTTCATAGGGTAGCACATAGTTGGACATGACGGAAGCAACTTAGCATGCAAACTTTCCACAAAAATACTTATTATTATGAGAAAAAATAGCTACTTCACAGTGGAGAAACCTGTCAGATACCACCTTAGCAAAGGGATCAAGATGAATCTATAATAAGACATGCTGATATCATGTAACTCCTCATTTTATGCTAATCCTGCTTAAAAAAAGGTATAACCTATTCCTGCTTAAAAAAAAAAAAAAGTATAACCTTAATCTACTCATGAGAAAAAAACTCAGACAAACTCAAACTGGGAAACATAGTGCAAAAGTAAATGATGATCTTAACAACTGTCAGGGCCACCAGAGAGAGACTGAGAAACTCTCAGATGGAGGGAAAGGAAGGATGCATGAAAACAAAATGCTATGTGGAATTCAGGACTGTATTTTAAACCAGAAAAACAAAACAAAAAAGGAATTCATGGAACAACTGGTGCAACTTGAGTAAAGTCTGAAGACTCCTAATATTATTGTATAAATACTATATTCCTGGCTTAGATAACTATATGATCACTGTTATCATGTAAGATGTTCACAGCAGGAAAAGCTGGCATACAAAAAGATCCATGTACCACTATGCAACTTTTTTTAGGTCAAAATTATCTTAAATAGATAGTAAATATCAATAATCACAAAATTACATCAGAGGAGGATTGGGTGTGACCTCAAAAGTTGTTTCATTTTATTCTTGCAGAAGAGACATTTAAATGGCTATTTTAAAAGACATTTTAAAAAATAAGATTTTTCATATATGTAATGTTTTTAATAAATATTTGAAAAAAAAGTTGATCTATAAGTCAAAAACTGACAAACACAGTTGTGTGATCTTCTATCCAAAAACACGGTTTCATAACTTAATTGCCTATCCTGTGGTCTGTGATCTTCTATCCAAAAACACAGTTTCATAACTTAATTGCCTATCCTGTGGTCTGTGTCATCACTGCTTTTCAGGTTTCCAGCACAGAGAGTAAGGCTATGAAGAGAGCTGCCATCTTGCAACTGCAATTGAGCTGTTGAGAGTTTTACACAGGTCTTGATTTTGGTTTGCTACGCAAATCATTCTGGAGGTGGACATGGAAGGGAAGAAGGTATAGGTTCTCTAATACCACCTGTGTAAAGAATTTTCTTGTTGCACAGCATGGATCCTTGGCTGGCACTTGAACCCTGCAAAATCTTGCCTAGTAGGTTGAACCAAGATTTGAAATATGAGAATAAAACTTGTGGGTTGAAGTGGAGTCAGTCAGAAGCCATTGTTTAGTTCCAGCAGAGCTTCCAAAGATTAATAAAAGTAGAGGGTGGGGAGGAGGCAGATCACTTTTCCTGCTTCAGCTCTTTATTTTTCTTTACATCAGACATAAATATTGGACTATTAATAGTGCCCAAACATTGAAAGTCACCTTAAATATTTTGGATGACTTAATTCTCATAACTAACTGCTTCTCTGACACATTAGGGGGCTTCCCTGGTGGCTCAGACAATAAAGAATTTACCTGCAATGCAGGAAACCCAGGTTCAAACCCTGGGTCATGTGGATCCCTTGGAGAAGAGAATGTCAAACCACTCTGGTATTCTTGCCTGGGAAATCCTATGGACAGAGGAGCCTGGTGGGCTACAGACCATGGAGTGACAAAGAGCTGGACACAACTGAAAGACTAACACTCGACACATTAGTATTGATAATTGAGAGCTTTCTTCTGTCTCAAGAAAGCAACACTTATCTTTTAATGATCAGCAGATTTTAAGACTTTATACTTTTTTAATACTCATCTAATTAAGAAGCATCTGTGTTCTTTGAAAGGTAAGGCTATTAAATAATATTCATTAATGATGCACTAGTGGAATATCTTGCCACCAGAATTAAGTCCCAAGGGCATTTAGAAAATTTAAAAATAAATAGAGCATCAGAAAAAAAATACTAAAACCATGAAAAAAAAAAAACACATTTCAAACTTGGAAGGGCAATGTTCTTCACTTAAAACCCAAGAAATGTTTCCTCTGAAGGTACTACCATTGACTCCTAATCGCCATTCTCTGTGCAGGTAAAATCATCTCAAATCAATATTCTGGTCTTTCTTAGGTTTTTGTTATCTTAGAAACCAGCATTTGGCCCATTTACACAAGGTGCACCGAAGGTCAATAACTACAACTCAAAATCACCTTACTGCCCTCTCGTCCTTAATCTGGTTCCAATCTGTCTAACTAATGTAATACATGCCAAGCATGTATTCTTCCTAAACCAATATTATCACCAACTGCTGCTGATTTATTTAGGGGCTGTGAGCATGGGTTAGTCACTTTGGCAGGAAAATTCAATGTGGATAACAAAAAACTCTTTATAAGAGGAGAAGATAAAGGAAAGGCTAAAATAAAACTCCTTCCAAGAGATGATAAAATAAGCAAGATTTGATGCATCAGCTCCTAATATGTTCTCTGTTCTGCTATGAAAAGAGCATGTTCATGTCTCCTCATGGAGACAGCAGAAAGATGATTATCAGAGACTGTTTCTAGAACCCATGGAGAGCATTACCCTCCTTGATCATCTCTGACTCACAAACAGTGCCTTGGTTACCTTATCTGTGAGTGCTCAAAATACTCCAGCACTAAGCAATTCTTGGCTTACCTGGAATGCAGAAGTATCAATAGTTTCTAACTTATGAAATTATGTCATCATTAACTAAACGTTCATATGTCATGATAAACTCAATTTGAATCTCCAAATAACTACTGTGTTTGCCTATATAAATACAATTTTCCTCATATACATTATAGAAATCTAGTTAACTCAATTTGAGCATATTTAACTGTCCTCTGTAACAATCTGTATGGAGAAAATGCACTGAGAAGTAACCTTGGAATCCCAGGAATACATGTCCTTGCCAGATGTCCTGCTGGGCCAGTCACTGCTGCTGACCTGGTGGGCAGAGCTCACAGGAGAGGGGAGCTGGGGAAAGGGGAGAACGTAAGCATTTGTGGGAGGCATGCTGAGGAGTTAATAATAGGCTGGAGGGTTAGGAAGAATTCCGCACAAGACACAGGGTATGATAGAAGGGCTTGGGAGTGGAATCAGGGTATGGAGAACAAAGACAGAGAGGGTTTATCCCCTCCCTCCCATCACTTCCCTTCTTTCTCCCTGCTCTGCTCTAGTGGAACAGGTGCTGGGCTGGAGAAGCTGAGCAGGGAAGGAAAGATGGTGGGATAAAATATATCAAATGCTTTCCTGAATTTTTCTCCTCTTTCTTTGGTCAATAGCATAGGGCTGATATAGAACAACTGTATGGTCAGGTCACTCAAGATGGCTGTTTTCTTGTGCGCTGTACCTCCCCTGCTCGACCTGCTTCACCTACACCCTACTCACACGACTGGTCTTCCTACATACTTGTCTGCACCCATTTGGTGATTGTTCTAATCTTTAGATCAGAATATCCCCACCATGATAGCTTATCAAAGGGGTGATGAGGGGCAGGCCTCTCTGCTGGTTTCCCTGGTAACTAACGTGCCCACCTGAGGTCAATTTCTCTGCAACTGGTAATCTCCCCTAACTCCCAGGGGCGAAGATGGCCTGTCATGTTCTGCCTGCCCTGTGATATACACAGTGGGGCGTCACTCCAGAACCTTGCCTCAGATGTGTAAGTTCCCCTATCCTTTAAACCACCGATGTCTTTTTTTTGCTGACTTCAGGCTCTTTCTTCAGTCTTAAACCTTGGCATGTGCAGGCCTCGTAGGTCTTTGGAGTGCAGCCAGGCAACAACCTATGGGAGAGATCTGGACTGCTGCTGCTGCTGCTGCTAAGTCGCTTCAGTCATGTCCGACTCTGTGCGACCCCATAGACGGCAGCCCACCAGGCCCCCCTGTCCCTGGGATTCTCTAGGCAAGAACACTGGAGTGGGTTGCCATTTCCTTCTCCAATGTAGGAAAGTGAAAAGTGAAAGTGAAGTCTCTGAGTCTTGTCTGACTCTTAGCGACCCCATGGACTGTGGCCTACCAGTGCAAGAGTACCCCATGGACTGTGGCCTCCAGGCAAGAGTACTGGAGTGGGGTGCCATTGCCTTCTCCGGATCTGGACTGATACTGGCTTGTAAATAAAGTTTGATTGCATCACAGCCATACTCATATGTCCATGTATCATCTATGATTGTTTCTGTGCTTCATAGCAAATTTGAGTAGTTATGAGAGAAACCATATGGTTGAGAAAACCAAAAATATCTATTATCTGGAGCTTCACAGAAAAAGTTCGCTGACTCCTAGTTTAGATCCATACTGGAGAATGGGTTGAGGTACAGATTAAGGAAAGTCACATTAAGAGACAGAACTTCTCCATCCAAACCTCTCTTCTCCACCTCACCCACCATCAGCAGGCACATCCTGATGTAGGCTACTGTGACCCTGGATTCCATGCACGAGAAGGAGACAAGGCAGGAAACAGAAGGATACCAGGGAGGCTAGGGGACAGGATGATAAGTGGTCCTAAGTGCACGGGAAGTGTAGAGCAAGTACCCGGGAAATCAAAAGAAAATGGAATATCTTTAGCCATCCACGGAAAGCCACCTTTCTTACCAAAAGTCAAATGACTCTTTCAGCGTGTTAGTGTTTCTGTGTTATGTCCAACTCTTTGCGACTCCATGGACTACAGGCTGCCAGACTCCCCTGTCCATGGAATTCTACAGGTAAGAATACTGGAGTGGGTTGCCATTCTCTTTTATCTACTTGTCTACACTATAAAATTTGGGATTTTGTCTTTTTTCTGGCTCTCTTTTCAAACCACATGTGGATCTTATTTTCTCAACTAGACAAAATCTTCTTTATGTGAAAAAGCTATATGCCTTTTACGCTTTCCTTGGTGTCTGCTACAGTCCAGACACAGGTTGAGGAACGTAATCAAGAGTGACCAATTGATGGATTAGGGACAGAAGCTATTTATTTGTGTAGAAGTGCTCAGAGACAAGTAAATACAAGAGTTAATTTAGATAGGTGAGCATCTCTGAAAATTCTCAGAATGCACTATCTGAAGTACCACTATTTTTATAATCTTCTCTAAATTTTCCTGAATTTCAAGAGGCTGCAATTGGAAAATAAATGTATTTGCATGAAAGATTTTTATTTCTTAACCATTTTAGGAAATTGCATTCTGAAAAGGTGGACATTTTATCATTACTTTTTTTCATTTCAATATTGTCTCTCCATTGCATGCTTACTATGCCAACACTCACAATTTTCTGAATGGTTTCATGCTGAAGAAAAGATACAATGGAAATATTTCAATGATAAAAGAAAGCCAGTTAAAAGACAGTCAAGACAGTAGAAAACATTCAAAATTTTATAGCACAGACAACTAGAAAAAAGTAGATAAAAATCCATAAACCAAAATTGTATAGCATAGACAACTAAAGAAAAGAGATACAGGAATAATGTTCAATTCCTAATGTCTGATGGCTCAAAAGAATTTCAAAGAAATACTTGCAAATAAAGACTGAATTTTTAGCATCATACTAACCATACAGTTGACTAGCTAACTATAAACTGCTCTTAAAGGAAATTAAAGTGCTGATTAATGCAATATTAACATAGAGCTAAATATAAGTAATGGCATAACATTCCTGACAATAATTTTAATGAGATATTATCTAATTTAATCTTTACAATTACTACACGTGCATGCTCAGTTGCTAAGTTGTGTCTGACTCTTTGTGACCCCATGGACTGTACCAGCCAGGCTCCTCTGTCTGTGGGATTTTCCAGGCAAGAATACTGGAATGGGTTGACATTTCCTCCTCCAAGGAATCTTGCTGACCCAGGGATCGAACCCACATCTCCTGGGTCTCCTGCATTGGCAGGTAGATTCTTTTTTTTTTTTTTTTAGGTTAGTATTCTTTACCACTGAGCCACCTGGGAAACCTATTTCCAATCACCATGTGTCACATTCTGAGCCTTGTTGGAAACTAAGTCTAAGGATGATTACCTAAGTTGACCAAGGTTAGATAGCAAGGAAGCTAACACTGGAATTCCAGTCTCTTTGATATCAAAACCAGAACTCACATCGACTACTCTCTACATTCCTTGCATGAAGAGTCATTTATTTTATATACACATCAACTAGTGTTGCCAAGCACTATACTAAATACTGGGAAACCAGGAGTTGGCACAATAGACTCAAGTTTATAATTTGGATATCATGGAGTTTACAATCTGGTCTTATCAAATCACTCAGTAAAAAGTACATATTAATCAACTAATCCTACAAATTCATAAATGAAAGTTGTGGTAAGTGCTACAAAGACATGAGCTGTCATAGAAAGATCTTGGCAGTCGAGGGGAGAAAGAAATTTTTCACACTGAGGAGAGGCTCTCAGAAAGCAAGAAGAGTGCTGCTAAAGGCTGGAGGTGAAAGAGAGGAGCATCTGTTCTAGGATCCGAGCGAAACTGCTATGGCTAGAGCATGGAGTCTGGGTGAAAGAGAGGAGCATCTGCTCTAGGATCTGAGCGTAACTGGTATGGCTAGAGCATGGAGTCTGGGTGAAAGAGAGGAGCATCTGCTCTAGGATCCGAGCGAAACTGGTATGGCTAGAGCATGGAGTCTGGGTGAAAGAGAGGAGCATCTGCTCTAGGATCTGAGCGTAACTGGTATGGCTAGAGCATGGAGTCTGGGTGAAAGAGAGGAGCATCTGCTCTAGGATCTGAGCGTAACTGGTATGGCTAGAGCATGGAGTCTGGGTGAAAGAGAGGAGCATCTGCTCTAGGATCCGAGCAAAACTGGTATGGCTAGAGCATGGAGTCTGAGGTAGGAAGGGCTTTTCCAGGCCTGGAAAAGGGCATTGACATTCAGGCCTTTGCCAACCATTTTAAGGACCGTGCCTTCATATACGTGCAGCCTAGAATAATGGTACAGATGAACTTATCTGCAAAGCAGAGATAGAGACACAGATGTAGCGAACAAAATCATGGATACCAAGGAAGGGGAAAAGGGGGTGAGATGGACTGGGAGATGGGATTGACACATATACAGTAAGGAAACTGTATAAAATAGATAACTAATGAGAACCTACTGTTATAACACAGAGAACCCTACTCAATGCTCTGTGGTGACCTAAATGGGAAGGAAATCCAAAAAAGAGGGAGTATATGTACAGTTGATTCACTTTGCTATACAGCAGAAACTAACACAACACTGTAAAGCAACTAGAATCCAATAAAAATGTTTAAAAAATAAAGAAAAATACTGTATGATCTCACCTAAATGTGAGATCTAAAAAAGTCACTATCATAAAAGCAGAGAGTAGAATGGTGGTTACCAGAGGCTGGGGTTGGTGGGGAGAAATTGGGGAGATGTTTAAGATGAAGTTTACAGCTAGTAGATAAATAAGCATAGTGAATATAGTCAGCAAAACTGTATTATTTTTAAAAAAGACTGTGCCTTTATCTTAAGAGTAAAGGAAAATCACTAAAGGGTTTAGGCAAGTAAATGGTATCATTTAAGACAACACCTGAGCAGTAGAGGAGAGTATGGATTGAAATATTCATCTGACCTGGTGGGGTGGTGATGGAGATGGTGAGTTCTTAGAAGACAGATGTGTGAGAACTTGGTGCTGGGCTGGAGATGAAGGGGGAGAGATGTTTGGGATGACCCCAATACTGCCAACCTGGGCTAACTTCTTCTCCTTTGGTATTGTAGTTTCCTCTACCTCACAGACTTTCCCAGTATTTCTCTGGACAACTTATGGTGAATTGATGCAGTTGGTTTCTTTAGTTCTTGGATACATATGACTCCATGAACACCTAATACATTCGATGGCTTGCTAAAACTTTCTGTGTTAATAGAATTTGAGAAGGTATGGTGGAGAACTGGAAAACTAGTCAGGCATCACTGAGCAGAACCTTCTAAGAAATATAATCACTACTAGTATACATTCTACAACTATGTTTTCTTTTTTTATTGAAGTATAGCTGACTTACAGTGCATTAGTTTTAGCTATGTAGCACAATAATTCAACTTTTACACATGTCCTTTTCAGATTCTTTTATGTTTTTAAAATTGTGCTATACAATAGATTCTTGTTGGTTATGTATTTTATATATAGTGGTGTATATAGGTTAGACCCAGATTCCTGATTTATCCCTGACCCCCTTTCCCCTTTGGTAATCATGTTTGTTTTCTATGTCTCTGGGTCTATTTCTGTTTTATAAATAAGTTCATTTGTATCTTTTCTGTTTTCTTGATTCACATTCATGTTTTAGATTGATAATAAAAACCAAAATTGATAATTTTGGTTTTATTTGTCATAGCAAAATAAAAATAATATGTTAATTTTTAATGGGATAATTAATAGTGTCCCATTTAACACTGAATTGTTTCATGTGAAATTTCAGAAGTGTTCCCCAAGAAACACAATATAATCAATCCTTAGAGTAAGGGGATAACCTGTTGCTACCAGAAACTGTCTATTGTACTTGTTCATGAACATTTTTTATATCTAATTTTTAGTAGAGAAACTCTTGTGATAAAATAAATCCAATGAAAATGAGTAGACATTTTTTCAATATATTTTCTAAAATTGTGTTTTATCTAATTGATTAGATCCACACATGTTTTCCTAAGAATAAGATGTCAAATCTTACAGAACCGTGTCTCACTTACAAAGAAGCAATGAAAAATGCCAATTACTTCTAAATAGCTAATTAGAAACCCAAAATCCCCATATTGATACCAGAAAGACAGCATAAGAACTTTGTAATGTTTTGCCTCAGTGGTGTCTTGAAAACTCATCCAACTAAGGAAAAAAATGTCAACTTGGACTATTTGCTTTTCAAAATGTCAGCATACCTTTCACAAAAAGACCCCTGAAGAATAATCGAGAACCTCCAAAGGCCAAATCTGTAGAATTTGACAGCTTTTATTTAAAATAAATAATGCCATTCAGCTATTGTGCTGTAAAGAAATACACATGTTGGACTAATGATTAGAATGATTTTCTTCAGTCTCTAACAGCACTGAAATTGTTACTAGAAAACATCTTTTTACTACATCCAGCTCTAGAAAGTCAGAGCTCATTTAAAATCACACACTATAAATCACAGTCTCACACGTGTTTATTGATCTATCTACAATAAGCTTGCAATAAATATTTAATGATGGAGAGGAGAAAGGAAGGGAGATGGAGGAAGTACAAAAGGAGGAAAGAAACATAAGAAGAAAAGAGGGTGAGTAGAAGGAGAGGAGAGACAGAGGAGAATAGAGGTAGTGAAGAAGAGGAAATGTAGATGGAGGAGAGAAAGCAGAATCAACAGAAGAAAGAGGAGAAAGACACCATTGGAAAAGTGTGGACCACAGGTTGGATTAACTAATCATAGTAAGACAATGTGAGTTTTCACTCCTTGGTGAAAAGCTAAAAAAAATGATAAGCTTAAAAAAAAAAAAAAAAACTATGTGAGGTACTTCTAATATTAACAGTAACAAATCAAGCTAACCAATTACAGCCTGAATCCATTGGCTAGTTGGTAGGGACTGACGCTCTTGGGCAAGATTAATGAGGGTCCACTTGGCTGCACAAGCTCCTACTGCGTAGCATAGGGAACTATAGTCAATATCCTGTGTGAACCATAGTGGAAAAGGACATGAAAAAGAAACTATATATAAGTGAATTATTTTGCTATACAGTAGAAATGAACACAACACTGCACATCAACTATACTTCAATAAAATTAATTTTTAAAAAGTGAAGTCCACAATATGTAGCACATGTCACTGCATCTGTTTAGCTTGGCAGTGGCCTGAGCTTGCCAGATCCTCATCCAGCCAGATTTCCCACCTTGATCTAATGCTTGTCTGCTCTTTAAAACAGAAATCTCAGTAGGAGGAGACAGGCGAAAACTGCAGTAAATATACTCAGCTTTCATTTGGCAATAACACATAACTTACTAGCCACTATGGAAGGAAATATGACTTAAAATAAAACCACGAAATGTGTGGATAAATGTGTTTTCCAGGAAAGAATCAACTTAAGTGTTCCAGCATTGACCCACAGAAAGATTTTATGCATTTCTTATTTTCACACTTGAATATTTATCACAAAACACATTTAAGCATGCCTATTGTGTGTAGGAGTCTTCTCTCCAGCATACACTCTTAGAAAGTCTGGTGTTTACAAAGAAAAAAAGGCCACAGACACATACAAGTTAACAGGTTGATAAGCAGCCTTTGAAACGACTATTTTTTCCAAGGGAGGGGTGCATTCTTGTGACATTCTTATATTGATTTGTGCTGGTTTATTCGCTATTTTGTGAAGACTCAAGTCATTTTCACTTGTGTACATCTAGTTTCATCAATGTTTTATTTCCAAAGAAAGTTCATTCCAGTGTCTTCTATTTATTTTGATATCTCCGTAGCTCTGCATTTGATGGACCTGAAATCAATGCCTTGGACTAACTGACAATTTTTCATACTAAGAAGGATAGTAGAACCTGAGGACATGATTTTGGGAGGGTATCACAATTAAAAAAAAAAAAATAGAGCACTGTTCTCTATCAACCATTTACCTATGACTTAGGAATCTAAGTAGCCTTGTATAACCTACTATGACGTTTCATTGCTTAAGTTCACGTTGAGCAACTACATTCCTGACAAAGATGAAACAGGTTCACAATTGTGTTGAAATGATGCTGGATGTTCACACATTAGGTATTCACTCTTCCCCTTCTATTCCTGATGGAACCCTGATTTTCCTTTGGGCATCTACCCCTCTCTACCAGGATCTTATACCTCAATAAAAGTTAAGGTCCTAGTCAGAGTCAAAGTGAGGCTTGAAGACTCTAAAGGTAACTTTCCTAGAGCTACTGACTCAATCAAGAATTCAAACAAATCAGTTTTTGTTACTCTTTTATCAATAAGATTGTTTCTGGAAGAGGCTTGCAACACAAACCAAGGCAGTGATACATGTAGGAAGATTTCCAAGGGTTTCTATGAAAAGTCTCTCTCTTACTTAAAAGAGGACACTGGAAAGATGTGTTTCCTCTCCTTTGGATGGTATGGCAACATATGGATGTTAAGTCTGGAATTGTACAGCCATGGAGAAGCCAGTAAATGAAGGTTGCAATGAACAGAGTCAAGACAGGTAAAAAATGAAGCAGACCCATATCTTGACATCTGGGTAGTGGGAGAATCTGAAGAGAGTTTGCAGCCAAAAACACCCTTGTAAGTACAGTTTTTGCCTCTCATTTCATCTCATCAAACACAAGAAGTAGGTATTATTCCCATTTAAGTCACTTCAGTCTAGTCTGACTCTGAAACCCTATGGACTATAGCCTGTAAGGCTTCTCTGTTCATGCAATTCTCCAGGCAAGAACATGGAGTGGGTTGCCATGCCCTCCTCCAGGGAATCTTCCTGACCCAGAGATCGAACTGCCTGTCTTATCTCTCCTGCTTGGCAGGTGGGTTCTTTACTTCTAGTGTCACTTGGGAAATCCCTTTTACATTCTGTTAACTTTTTTTTGCAAATAATCTCATTAAGCTCTGAAACAATCATCTGACATTGTGTCTTCTCATTTTAAAGATCATGAAAGTGATAAAGGATATGTAATTACACCATTGTCAAGCAACTAGTGCATGAAAAAAAGAAAAAAAAAAAAAAACTAGTGCAATGCTGGTGAACCCTATCATCACGTTTCCTTCAGAAAAATCATTTTGTTGGGTACAGGGATTTTCAACCTGATTTCACTGCTGTCCTTGATTTTTCCCATGGGAAAGAAAAGAGAAATAATAATAATGAAAAGTTATGAATGAAAAGCAAGCCAAAGTACAGGTCAACTACTTACTTTGTCTTCAATTTAGAGCTGTCTCCCTGCCCTGGATGTAGACCTTCTGTCTGGGACCAGATTTTTTTTTTAAGAGGAGGTGGGGAAGACAGCTATTAATGGAATTCAGAGATAATTTCTCATTAACCTGTAACTGCTTGTCTAGTGACTATTTCTTTCTATAGCAACAAAATCCCAAACAGACCCAACAATTAATGACAACACTTATGGCAAAACCCCACTGAATTAGAAATAAAAAACACAATTTGAGTAAATCTGTCATATCATATCATAAAAAACAACCAGTTGAATGCAGTTAGCTATGAAATTAGTTGGCTCTTCTTCCAAAGGAAGGGGCCTGCATTGATCAATTTGACTCAGGTCTGAGGTATTCTTCCTCTTGGGGGAAACTTCCTTGGAAAAAATATCAGTTATATGGAGCTCTGACTTTGCTCTGACTCCATTTTAATTTGGCTTTTTGGTTCTTTCTTTGAACTAATCCCCTCCTGCTTTCATACTATGACAAAACAATAGTCTTTGAATTTGTATTTTCCTATGGGAATACACATTTGTTTTCTTAAATAGTTCACTATTAGCAAAGGGAGAAAAACTGCTTTACAAATCAATGAGTAAGTCACAATCCCTCCAAAAAGTATGTCTGTTAATGATCATGCCACTTAGTTTTCCATTAAACATAATCATTTTAAGGGTAGGAACTATAAACGTTACTTTCTTTTTCTTGTTATTTCAAAAGGTGTCTAATAGAATCCAAAGCAATGAATGAATGGATTCTAAAATATTTAATAATTTCTCACTGAATGGAATAAACACGATAGATTTCATTATTTATTGGCTGACTATATTTTTTCTCCACAGGAGTATTAATTCTAGTATTGTAAATATAACCATGAACACATAAGTCATTAAGGATGAGATATAACATCCTTAGTTTATTTTTTTGTTCATTAAGTGTGTAAACATTGAGTGCCAACTGTGTGTTCAACTACTCAGGACTTTAGGGCTGTAGATGTTAAAGGGTTTGTTCTCTGCCTAAGAGTGTTGAGGACAAAAGAAGTAATTACAAATTGTAAAACAATGTGATAAGTGAAAGAAGAATACAGCACGAACTTCCCAGTACAACCTCTTACTTTCATGTTTGAAATATGTTATATCCCTAAGAGTTTTGACAACAGGGGAAAAGAAATCTAAGTCTAAAATGATGATGTCTTTTTGGGTCACTCATTGCTATGAGCCTCAGAGAGTGATGTATTTTCCTATTTAAAATTCACTTGCAAAATGATTATGACCTAGGGAAAACATGGAAATAAATGAAAGGCATTACTGCTGACAATAACGCAGCATTTTTCTTTGCCAGAACTGGACCATTTATTCTTGTCAACTAGAGTCTCATTCGTCTTCCTAAATTTTCTTATATCAAATGATGAACATTCATCTGTGAAATTTATGGAATTAATATCTTTCAAAACTACCAATTCACTGCAGTCCATTTCCACTGTGGCTTGGAGACCAATTTGTCACCCAGTTTCCAGTCAAATTCATTCATATAAGCAAGAGATGAAACACTTAGTCACAACTACTTCATCAAAATAGGTTCCTTCAGGCCCTCAATAGCTAATAAGCATCAAAGAAGAGAGCTGTGTGCAGCTAAAATTCTTTCCTTAATGCCACACATTATCTTTCAGCACAGACAGCGAGAAACAGAAGCGTTACTTCATTCTTTTGATTGAACATGAGAGAGTTATTTATGATATTTCAATAGGAAAGAGGGAGAGTGCTGGAAGGTTATTCTTTCAGGCAATAAGTGAGGGAGATTTCATGGGAACACTTTGATACCTAGCTCCCAGTGTGAGAAAGACTCTAGGGTCCACGGCATCCAGAAGGTTAGGCTACTTGTTTCCATGCTCATGGGTTGGATGGCATTTCTATCACACCACCTTCACTTCTACATTATTTGTTCCAGTCCACTTTCTCTGTGAGGGCTTCTGAGGTGGCTCAGTGGTAAAGAATCCACCTGCAATGCAGGAGATTTGGGTTCAATCCCTGGGTCTGGAAGATCCCTCCGAGAAGGAAATGGCAACCCACTCCAGTATTCTTGCCTGCAAAATCCCAAGGACAGGAGCCTGGTGGGCTACAGTCCATGAGGCCGCAAAAGAGGTGGACCTGACTTAGCAACTAAACAATTCTCTGTCAGCTCTGCTGGGTTTGTGTGTGTGTGTGTGTGTTGCTGTTCTTCTACTTTGTAAGTTATTTTTAATCCCACAAATTCTGTTCACTCATAGTTTTTTTCATCCAAAATTTCATATTGAACATGATCCATCATAGACTTTTCGGCTTGTTTTTCATCACATTCTTGGAGATTCCACTGAACTATGTGCATCATTATGTGTTAACTGACTTAGGTCAATGGCCTTTTCCAGGAGCCAGGAATGTGGAGCCAAATAGTAATACTGGTGGTTGGCTAAGGAATGCCCTTTCAATGGGAGCTTTGGAATGACTTTCCTTTACAGAAGCTGTGTGAGTGTCGGTCAATTTCTTGATTTGCTTGTGGTAGAGACAATGAAATCCTCTTCTCTGTGTTCAATTCCCACACCAACTAAAACTAGGTGTCTGTACCTTCAAGACAACAAGGTGAGGCTCTGTGATGTTCAGAAATGATCTAAGTCTAGGAATTGAAATGGATTAGAGGCTATTCCTGGAAATTTCTTATATTCATCTAAATTTATCATAACCATCCCAAGGTTATGGTTCATCAATGTCCCATGATATCTCAACTCAAGGTCCAAATGATTTTTTTTTTCACCTTTGGTCAAAGATTTATCAGCTAACATTCATGAAGGGAAAAAGAAGCACAGTTAAGGATGCCAACTCTGGAGTAAAACTGCCTGAGATTGAATCCTGGTTCCAAACTTTCATGATAAATGAGCCTGGCAGAGTTCATTCTCTGAGATTTAGTTTTCTCATACATGAAGTGGGTACAAAAATAGTACCCACCTAATAGGATTTCTTGAGCATAAAATACAATTCATATAGTTAGAGCTGAAAGGTCACTTTAATTAGTTATTATTATTACTATATGCCAGGCTCCCCACTGCATGCTCTACTCCCATGATTGCATTTCAATCATCATAACATCTCTACTGGGAACGTGTTATCGCCTGTCTTTGACACCAGAAGTTGGTTGACCTCAGGCTGGAATTAAAGTTTTCATGGGAACTTCCAGCCCAGTGATTTGCAACTTTATAAAAGCTTCTACTCAAAATCAAGATTAAGGTTGAAATTATGATCCCATACCAGGGAGGAAAAGGGAAACGAGTTTTGGAACGAGCAAATGACTTTTTAAAGTTTCAAAATTATACTCCCACCTTGGCATTAACACTTAACAACCTCAGTGCTCTACAAACTCAAAATCCTGTTTGCTGTTGCTGCTGCTAAGTTGCTTTAGTCGTGTCCGACTCTATGCGACCCCAGAGATGGCAGCCCACCAGGCTCCCCCGTCCCTGGGATTTTCCAGGCAAGAACACTGGAGTGGGTAGCCATTTCCTTCTCCAGTGCGTTAAAGTGAAGTTGCTCAGTCGTGTCCGACTCTTCGCAACCCCATGGACTGCAGCCTACCAGGCTTCCTCCACCCATGGGATTTTCCAGGCGAGAGTACTGGAGTGGGGTGCCATTGCCTTCTCCGCAAAACCCTGTTTAATTTAACATATAAGGAGTAATAGCAATGCATAGGCAGCCACAATGCAGAGGCTGGGAGTGCAGAAAAAGCATCTGCTTCCCCATAATGTCTCAATGAATCATTATGACAAACAGAAATAAAGCCAATGCATCTCACTGTATAGCTGATGCCGCTTTTCTGCTCACAAGGCACAGGAGTTAATTATTATGAACAGATGTGCTTAGATTGGACAAGAATTTATACTCCATGAAATTCAGCCTGGACTAAAATAACACAATATGGTTGGTATATCTGTATTTCTTGGAGGTTGTTGGAAGGGATGCCCACCATCCCAGAGTGTAGATTTGAATGTCCTTGTGGGCTGGATTTTCCTACTGCCAACCACTTCACAGATTTTTCACTCCAGAAGAATCCACTTTACACACTGACACTCATTTCACTCTTAAGATGCCAGTGATTGGCTGGCTCTGTTGTTGGCATGGGTATCTTTCCCATCTGGGGTGTCATATTTGATTCAGTATTTCACCCCTGTTGTACTCCTTCTGGAGTAGGTGATCAGATAAAAAATATATGGATTCAGTAGCACAAACAAAACACATCTCTTATAATAGTTCAGAATGCATATACATGATCTTTGTATACAAAGTACAAAGTATGCAAACTCAATTGTTACTACTAAATCCATTCACTCAAAAGATACTTGTTTTATCGGTACACTAATCCTGTTCAATAACTATGTTATTCCACCATTTAGTTTGAGGCTACTCAAAGATGAATAATTCTACACTGTACAGAAATGAGCCTCTAAGAGACACAATGCTTTAAACTTCAGTATATGTGAAGTGCTAAAATGAAAAGAATAATTCTCATAAGGCTAATGAAGAAGATAAGAATGATGAAAGCTTCTGTAATTTGAATGTTAAATAGGGGTTGACTGCTTTGTGAAGACCTTATATAACTAACTTCATTTAATTTCATTGCTACTTTATGGCATGGGTACTATTATGGTTATTTTTAAGACGAGAAACCTGAGGGTTAACATATTAATAACTTATCTAAGGCACAAAACTTGTCTAAAGCTCAAAGTCAGAGAGTCTGGACGAGAGCCCAAATGCATTTTTCTTCAGTGCCCTGGGAAGCAAGAAAAGAGGAGGAATAATTCTGTCTTGGAAGCTAGGAAGGTTTCATAGAAAAAGTGCCACTTGCTTGGGGCTTTGAGGATAAGTAGGATTTTATCAGACAAAGAAGAAGGCAAAGGGCATTCAAGGTAAAGCCAGGTATAGAGAAAAATTAATGAATTTCCTCTGATTTGGACATAATTCCTTTCAGCTCACTTTTGTGAGCACTGCATTTTATTTACATATATATATAAATTTCTTTACACACACATATAGTGTTTTATATATATATATATATATATTTCTCCTTCAATTTAGATATGAAAGCATAACCTCAGATATTTATTTATTTATGGCTGTGCTGCATCTTTGCTGCTGTGTGAGCTTTCCTCTAGTCACAGCAAGTGGGGGCTTTTCATTGCGGGGGCTTCTCTTGTTGCAGAGCACAGGCTCTAGGGCACGTGGGATTCAGAAGTTGAGGCTCCCGGACTCTAGGGTGCTGGCTCAATAGTTGTGGTGCAGGGACTTAGTTGCTCTGAGGGATGTGGGATCTTTCCAGATCAGGGATCAAAGCCATGTCTCCTGTATTGGCAGGAGATTCTTTATGACTGAGCCACCATGGAAGCCCAACCTTGGCATTTATATAAATTTATAACCCTAACATTAGTCTAAATACTATAGTCAAATTCAATATGGCCTAAATATGCAGACATGAGCTCAAAATCAAGGACAAATTCTTCATCTAATGTTATTTCCTTAATCAAAGACTATTATATCTTACTGAAGGTTGTGATTTCAAAACAGTTATACTTTCCAAAGTGCTTCTCTAGTGGCTCAGTGGTAAAGAATTTGTCTGCCAATGCAAGAGACACAGGTTTGATTCCTGGGTTGGGAAGATTCCCCTGGAGAAGGAAATGGCAGTCCAATACAGTATTCTTGCCTGGAAAATTCCATGGTCAGAGGGGCCTGGTGGGCTACAGTTCATGGGGTCACAAGAGTCAGACATGACTTAGTGACTAAACAACGACAGCAACAATACTTTCCAATAAACTTGGATGATTCTTTTTGGAGAAAAAGGGCACTTTCCTATTTTTTTTCTTTAGTTTAAGTATGGTATGCTGCTGCTGCTAAGTCGCTTCAGTCGTGTCCAACTCTGTGCGACCCCATAGGTGGCAGCCCAACAGGCTCCCCCGTCCCTGGGATTCTCCAGGCAAGAATACTGGAGTGGGTTGCCATTTCCTTCTCCAATGTAGGAAAGTGAAAAGTGAAAGTGAAGTCGCTCAGTCGTGTCTGACTCTTAGCGACCCCATGGACTGCAGCCTACCAGGCTCCTCCATCCATGGAATTTTCCAGGCAAGAGTACTGGAGTGGGGTGCCATTGCCTTCTCTGAAGTATGGTATAGTAGGCTAAAAATCTTTAACAGCACTGTGCTATGTAACAAAATGCAATGATACATATAGAAAAAATATTTGATAGAATATATGATGGGCTACAATGTAATATAATTACGATAACTTTAGACTTTGTGAGATCATGTGCAAAATGTTGATACTACGATAAAAATAAAATAAAATAAAGGAAGAGTCTATATGGGAGCCTAACAATTAGGAATTATATTCAGCTGCTAGTAACAGAGATCCATTCTGTGGTTTGAATGCATTAAATCCTCTTCCAATTTCATTCTCTCATAAAACAAAACAGTGATAAGTGGTCCAAGGCTGAGAACAACTCCCTTAGGCTTTTCTGTCTTTTGGCTCTGTAATCCTTGGTGCATGCCCTTCATCCTCAAGGACACAATATGGCAGCTGGAGCTCCAACAATCTCACCCATGAGCTAGGCAAGAACAAGCAGAGGGACAAGCCGGTTCACTTCTGTTTGAGGATATTTCCCAGAAAGCCCAGTCAGTAATTTTGAGCCTTGAAACTTCCTTGAGGAAGCCTTGGAAGCAATGATATTTTTTAAAGCTGGGAATCCCTAAAAATATCAAAATCTGTTGTTAGGGGAAAAGAAAATAAAAATTAAGCAGGCAGCTAGTCTCCACCATAGTGTGTGATCATAGTGTGTGATCAAAAATCCAAACTGTTAAATAAGTTGAGAAAATAGCAGTAAGAGTAATGATGGATTCTTTGTGGTGTCTTACTCTTTATAAAGTGCTTTTGCAGTCTACACAATATTGAACATGAGGTGATTAAACAGGAATCAGCCAGATTAAAGGGGCTTGGGCATGCAGATACTAAGATACAGCAATTGTCATGAGGGATACCTAATAAGTGACTCTTTCTGCTAAGAGCATTATTCAGAGCTCTTCTATGTCTATCTCAGGCAAAGTGGCAAGTGAACAGAGATATACTGTCCTCAGGTGAGAGTTACAGCTGTAGGTAGCAACATACAACTGTGTTTGTTATCATATGGAAAAGAAAGTCAGCAGCTGGCAGAGAACACTGGAGGCGAGAAAAAACCTTCCAGAGAAATCATTCCTAAAACTTTGAACAAGAGCACAGTGAATAAGTTATCGGAGTAAGAGAAAAACCAGACTTAGCGACCCCATGGACTGCAGCCCACCAGGCTCCTCCATCCATGGGATTTTCTAGGCAAGAGTACTGGAGTGGGGTGCCATTGCCTTCTCCTATAATTGACCTAGTTTGTTATATTTTCTGTTGTAGCAATGAAAACAATCTCACCTAATAAAGTCAGTTTATAAAAGATAAAAAATAGGATGTAACTATATGATGTAATTAATATTGATTATTTAGGACTGAATCAGGAAATACTATACATGTAACCTAGGGCTTCCCTGGTTGCTCAGTGAAAACAAATCCTTCTGCCAATACAGAAGAAGGAGGAGATGAGAGTTTGATCCCTGGGTCAGGAAGATCCCCTGGAGTAGCAACCCACCCCAGTATTCTTGGCTGGAAAATTCCATGGACAGAGGACCCTGGCAGGCCACAGTTCATGGAGTCACAAAGAGTCAGACATGACTGACTGACTGACTGAGCGGGCGCGCACACACGCACGCACATACAATCTAGGATCAATAATTTTTAGAACTCATGTGTTGTGAGTTAGTAGAACTGTCTTACTCTGAGCAGATTTGGGACTTTTTCCCCTCTGGAGATGTCTATGCATAAACTATAAAAGTATTTGATTACAAAGAACCTTCTTAGAGTCCTTATATTTTTTTGATCTGATATCACTTGATCCTCTAAATAACACTCTAAAATAAACACTCCATAAATACAGTCCATGCACTGTATTTCATAAAGTGCATCTACAAGTAGGCAACTGTAGAAAATATAATAACAGCATACCATGAAAACTGTTTATATGTAGTAGGCTCCTTATACAATTATCAATAAACACTATCCAAACATCTTGCATTCATAAAGATGTTCTATTTTATATATGAAACTACTTGAAGTAACTGCTCACAGATATTTTAGGAAAATAAAAATAGACCAGACAACTACTATGTAGGACAAAGTGAGTTTATGGATAAAAAAATAATACCTGATCAATATTCTGCAAAGAAACAGAAAAAATCATGCTATACAGAATTTTATATATCAACATCACATGGGAAAAACTGTCAACTGCATTCAAGGATCAGTGTAACACCCTGAATAAGAATTACTTTTATAAAATGTTTCAATTTATACTCTAAATTCTACAGACTTTCCCCCTATGGTTTTACTTTTACTCGAAATACAGATTATGTCAGAACACACCAAGTCATAAAATTAAAAGCCTTAATTATCCACTGGGAGTAATAAACTTATATAATGTTAACACTCAGTGATTATAAATTCTGTTTCTTTAACTGGCTCACTCTCTTCATCTCTCATTTTTCCCACCCAAGTTAAAAAATATACAAATCTGATTGTGTTGTTTCATAGCAGTTAGTTCTTATTTAGACAACAGACTTATGTGAACCTAGATTTTTTTTTTTTAATATTTTGGGCAACATTATAGAAAAGATTGGGGAAAGGGAAATAAGCACTCTAGGAAAACAGCCACACCATTTTTTTTAAAGGCTGTACCATGTGGTATCTTAGAATTTAGTTTCCCAACCAGGGATCAAACCCATGCCCATACAAAACCCATACAAATTTTTTGCAATGGAAAGCCAAAGCCAATGTCTTAACCATTGGATAACCAGAGAATTTCCAGTAATTTCTTAATAATTTTTTTTGACTAAGTGTCAGAGGTTATTTTCACCACAGAAACAAAGATGGTGGCATTCTGCTCAGATAAATCATTCAACCTTTACCATGTCCTATAGCTTCTTAGTCTTAAGGATTCATTTGAACCTACCATTTATGCTAATGTTTTTAACACGCAACCTATATGAAGACTACTTCTACAAATCTGTGATACTATAGACATCTTTGCTATAACTGACAATATATTTCCACCAGACTTATCTTGCAAAAGTCCTAAATTTAATCCAAATAATAATCTGAGGTGATATAAAATCTATGGAATGTGCACAATATGAAGTTCTTAAAAGTCAAAAATTTAATAAAGGGTTCAAAATTCACAAGAATAAATATATAAAATTCTGAAAATAAGTGTACAATGCAAAAAAAAATGACCTAGTAGACATTGAAACATATTACAAAAGTACGAGTATTATAACAGTGGAATTACTATCATGTGAATAGAAGGATCAAAGAAAGAAAATAGGGCCCATTAACAGACCCTAATGAGAAATTTTGGTAGGCAGTTTTAAGATTATAGGATAGTTGGGGATAACTGGCTGGCTAAATGAAAAGAAAAGAAAACATTCAATCTCTTTTTCAACCTTTCCTCCAAATATATTCCAACATAATACAATAATTAAACATTTTAACATAACAGAAAAAGAAAGTATAAATACATACTTTTATAATCTTATGTAGAGGGACTTTTTCCCACAGACTAAATATGCTTTTTATTATAAAAAATGGTTAATGACACAAAATTCCATGTTTTTCTTATTTAAAAAAATACTCTTCAGCTGAAATTGTGTCATCAAAATATTTATCTCCAGGTTGTATACAAAATGTTTCAAAGAACAAACACTTTTTTTCCTTAGAAAGCCAACCAAGTGAAAGCAAACAAAAGGTAGTTGTACAACCAACAGTATGACTGTTTTACTAATCTATTAGAAGATTTAGGCTACAGAGCAGATACATAATAATACCTACATTTTAGGTGCTTCCCTTTCTTCATGATAAATTGTCTAATTACCAACTTTTGGAAATCTTTCAACAAATTATTTGAAAAGGTTATTCTTGAATGAACTTTTTTTTTTTTTTTTTTGGTCTCAAAATATTTGCTGATGGATTAGCTGAGCTATCTCTTAGCAAGACTGAATCATTTTCCCCTTACCTCAGGTTATTGATATTGTAAATAAGGCTCAAAGTTATCATTTAATTTTTCATTGCTAATTTTTCATTGTCCTCTAATTTTCCTCTTTGTTAAGTACTGTACACTTATCACTTTGAAGAATCTAAATATCTCAGTTACTTAGGACTTTCCTGTTGGGGGCCAGCGTGAGGCACTCTGCCCGTGGCAAAGGTCATGAGGAAGGAGGCTCGATGTACGCAAAAGTGAGATCGAGCCTCAGGAGTCCCCCTGGAAATCCTCGAGCATCTACCCCCATAACCAGAGCCTGCCTACTTTACTACTTTGTGCTCTCACCTACACCTCTGACTTTATGGGGGGCTGTCCCCCACCACCTCTTTCAGAGAAGGAGTTAACTTAGAGCTCCAGTTAATAAAAACTCCTGGGCGTGACAAGAGTGTTTTAACCTACAAATTCCTCTGAAGGTTCTCTAGCCTGCCTGACAGGCTTGTCCAGCCACATGTGATTGCTCACAGCCTCCCAACTGTGAGAGGCACGAGATGCTTTAAACCTTCTAAAAACAGGTTCCTTAGAAAAGTTAGAAAACCATTAGTATAAGTATAGTGGGCTGATTAGAAATTGTATTGGTGAAGGGTTTTTCATTTGTTGAGCCAATGTTTGTTGCTAAGTCTCCACATCCCCTGCCCTTATACACATTAATGAATATATAGAAGAAATAAGTATTAACCTTTGATATTAATCACATTAGACCTTAGGCTAAGTAAATTCTTTCCTTAATTAAAACCCATTACACCCTCACCCTATAGGAATGTAACTTTATCTGGTGCCTTCGGAAGGTGAAGTCTTTTTTAAGAATAATCACCCCTGGAGAAATAAGTGTCCTGGTTGACTGACCGCTGTCACAAGGAGAGGGTCATAAATTGTCAGCAGGCCCCATGGCCAGAAGATGATGTAACACCCCTAAGACCTCTGTATACATTTGTATGAAGCACCTGACTTTGATAAAAGTCAGGACTGCTGACCCCACGTGACTTTTGCGTAACATCTCAGTGTCTAAAAGTAGACCATGGAAAATAAAGAATTGGGATGAGTTTCTTGAAATACTGGCCTCCCCATGTCGCTCTCTCTCTCAAACTCTGGCTGAGTCTCCATCTGGAGCGCGGAACCCACCAAGCTTACTAATTATGCCTGGGCTTCTAAGATCCGGCCGGGGAGGCCTCAGTGTCTCCCCTCCTTCGGGACAATGGAAGGACCCCTGCGGCCTATGTAAGTGCTGCAAACTTCTTGTCTTGAAGTTTTATTGGTCTCCCGCGTAAACCAAGCTACTCAGCCTCTTTTCTCCACTGAATTTTCCTACTGAGCTATCCTCATTCTAT
>NW_011494902.1:6043925-6048567 GCF_000754665.1 Bison bison bison | reverse complement strand
CAATAGTAAGGTTTTTTTTTTTTTTTTTTTTTTTTTACTTTTTTAGTTATAACAACAAATTTAGAAGCTAAAAATTGAAAGTTGATAGACATGCCACTAGAAAATGTTTAAAAATTGAATACATCAATCCCTGAACCTTATCCAATAAATTTTAAAAACACACAAAAAATCCCAAACAAAGTTGAAAGCAAATATCAAGTTGGGAGCATATTTTTAAAATATAGTACAAATAAAGTTTTATTATTCATAATATATTAAATGACATTTAAAAACTATATGTGTGAATGAAAAAGGTTGCCTGTCATGTCAGCAAACAAAGGATGCTGCAGCCGTTAGACATTACAGCCACCCCCAACAGAGAGCCCTAAGGGAAATCAGGATGGGAAGGAACAGAATATGGGCCCTAGATAGGTAAGGTAATGTCAAAGGAATGATTTCAATAAGACCAGACTCTTGCATCTTCTCATTTTAAACTGTTAAATTCCTTAATGTGAGATGCCTGGATTTCTTTAATTAATAGTCATCTTTTGATGTTTTCTTTGGTTTTTGTTGCAAAAATTCCTATATATCCTGGCTCCTCTCCTACCTCTCCTGTGTAGTCCCTCAGAGCTATCTCAGAGTCTGCCTCCCAGGCTTGAGGTCTCCGAAAATCCACCAAATAATGTAATTCTCAGCTTTCAGGTTTTGCATCTTTTCAGTTGACATAGGCAAAGACAAAAAGCTAGTATACAAATAGACAAATAAATGTGAGAGGCAATGTTTACAAACAGTCCATGGGGTCACAAACAGTTGGGCATAAATGAGTGACTGAACAACAATAACAGTGTTTACAAAGGAATATAATTGGCTAAGAAAAACTAGCGATGCAAGAAATATGAGTAGAAAAATAAGCTATCACTTGAGAAATGGAATATTTCCTGCCATAACAGTAAACAAACGATGTCACAGTCATCGGCTATGGCAGCTACCACAAATGGTGAGCTGTTGAACCTTGAGGGAACTCAGGAAGAAAAGAATATCTGCCATCTAGCAGTCATCAGACTGCAGCCACTCCCTACAGTGAGCCCTGAGGAAACTCAGGATGTGAAAAGAAAGCACAAGACACTGGCCCCGGATAGATAAGGTGTGTATCAAATGAAAGATTTCAGTGAGTCCAAACTCTTGCATCTTTCCATAGAAAAATACTAAATTCCTTAACTTGAAATATCTGGTTTTCCTTTAATTAATAATAATCTTTTGATGTTTAAAACATGACTTTGAATAATCTGCCTTCTGTCCTCTGTTGCAAAATTTCTATATAACCTGGCTTGCCACCCTTGTCTCCTCAGAGCATTTCTCTCAGGGTTACTCTAGGTGCTAACTCCTGAGCCTGAAGTCCTAAAACTTTCTGCCAAATAAAACATAACCCTCCAATTTTAGGTTGTTTGTATCTTTTCAGTCAACACACGTATCCATTTTGATTGACAAATGTTAAAACTATTGGCTAGACCTAGCATTTGCTAAAGGCATGGGGAATAGGCATAACCCTATGCTTCTATGTTGAGAGAATAAAATGATACAACATTTCTAGAAGCCAACTTGAAAATATTTAGTGAAATTTTTAAAGACACAAGTTCTCTGATTTGGCATTTCTAGCGGTAAATTCAAGTCAAAAGTGAACAAAGTGGTAGTGAGTGGTGTTCCTGATAGAGGAACACCATCACATCTGTCAGTAATAAGTTGATTACCACAAAATGGAGCCTTCATATATCAGTGGCTTTGTATCATAATAAATGCACTCAGAAATGTCTATTACTATTAGGAAGGAAAAATGCAAGAATGTTTTCATGTATATATGTATAAAAAGATGTTTAGAAGTTTGGTTACTAAATAAATAGTTCAGGTGACTTTTATATTATTTTCTTCAGAATTCTATGAAATAAGGGGATTTTCTTCAATATATAACACTTTTAGAGTTTTTATTTTGGAAACCAATAAAATTCCATAAACGCATAAAACAAGCCAAAAATAGAAGTTGCTTGTCTGAAAACTGTAACTTGACAGCTATCCATTAATGTGTGCTAAGGGACAATTTAAGGCTATGATACATCAAATATGGATAGTGATTCTGAACAAAATCTAAAATAGGTCTTCTTAAATGTGGCTTGTGATATCTAATGGTACCCCATCACTTAGAAAGTCCCTACACAACTCCAAAGTAGAGAATTGTTTCTGCTGGATCTCTATTTACAGATGAAATAACTTGGTCTGGAACCTGATCAGGAAACTCAGAGCCAATAAAATGAATCATCATGTACTGTTTGAAAAGGCTCAACCCTTTCCTCCTGGAGATCTTTTCTGCTTGAAGCTCAAATAGAGCAGGCCCATGTCCATTGCAGCTGGGTCTGTGTCTTGAGTTTATATGAGTGTGATGTGCACAGTCTTGTAGGATAAGTAGGAGAAACAAGAAGACATCAACTGAACACCTGGAAAGAAGGGGAATGGAGAGCCTCCATATTTTTCCCTATGGTGCATGACAAATATGTATCTAATGAGACGGCAGGGACAGAATGATAAACAGCTGGTATGACAGGAAATCTTGCCCTGTTTGCACCCCTACCTCCCAGAAGAATTCTTACCTCCTGTTGACAGGTGATAGCAGTTCTTGTGAGTGAGGGCTAAGGCTTCCTCTGTCATCAGAAAAAGTCCCCAGAGAGGGACATCCTTGCTGGTGAGATTCTGGAATCCTCTGACAGACAAAGGCACTGAAGCCAAGAATAATAAATCCTAAAATACATACTAATCCTACAGTTCATTCTGAGAAGAATTTAACTGATGTTTGTGCAACATAAATCCAGTTGATGTTTAACAGTGTCCAAATTGCACACAGAATGGTAAAATCATGTTCAGTGGTATATGACCATTGCTTTTACCTTTCATGAAAATATCTGGATAGTCTCCTAGGAATGGAAGCCTAATAGGATTTTTAGGGACACATTTCACATTTGGCATCTGAGCTTCCCATGTCAACACTTGAATAAGAAACACTGCAGTCTATCCAGAACAGTCTCATGATTTTTCTATTATGTCTTCAGGAGGTAAGTTATCACCACCTTTGGATTCAGAATGAAGTAGAAATTGATATTGATTCAGAGATGCCTTCTATTCCTGACTTGTCAACACACATTCCCGGAAAGTTTAGTGTTTCTTTTATTCTTTGAATGCTTATGGTCACCTTGCACTCCCTGTCTTAGTGAAATCATGTACAAAGCCCTGTGCCCATGTCTTCTGAAGTAAAATGCTGACTCAATAGTTATGATATGATCCTCTATACATAAAACCCTAAAGATGCCATCAGAAAATTACTAGAGCTAATCAATGAATATAGAAAAGTTGCAGGACACAAAATCAATACACAGAAATCCCTTGCATTCCTATACACTAGCAATGAAAATTCAGAAAAAGACATTAAGGAAACAATCGCATTCACCTTTGCAACTAAAATAATAAAATACTTAGGAATAAATTTACATGAAGAAACAAAAGACCTGTATACAGAATATTATAAAACACTGATGAAAGAGATCAAAGATGACACAAATAGATGGAGAAATATACCTAGAGAATACCTAATATTCTTTAATAGAAATATACATAGAGAATATCTAATGTTCTTAGATTGGAAGAATCAATATAGTGAAAATTAGTATACTACCCAAAGCAATGCATAGATTCAATACAATCTCTATCAAACTACCAATGACATTTTTCACAAAACTAGAACAAATAATTTCACAATTTGTATGGTAGCACAAAAGACCCTGAATAGCCAAAGCAACCTTGAGAAAGAAGACTGGAACTGGAGGAATCAACCTTTCTGACTTCAGGCTCTACTACAAAGCTGCATCATCAAGACAGCATGCTACTGGCACAAAGACAGAAATATAGATCAATGGAACAAAATAGAAAGTTCAGAGATAAATCCATGCACCTATGGACACCTTATCTTTGACAAAGGAGGCAAAAATATACAATGGAGAAAAGACAGTCTCTTCAACAAATGGTGCTGATCAAACTGGTCAACTATATGTAAAAGGATAAAACTAGAACACTTTCTAATACCATACACAAAAATAAACTCAAAATGGATTAAAGACCTAAATGTAAGACCAGAAGCTATAAAACTCTTAGAGGAAAACATAGGAAAAACACTCTCTGACCTAAACCACAGCAAGATCCTCTATGATCCACCTCCTAGAGTAACGGAAATAAAAACAAAAATAAACAAATGGCCTGTAGTTTTCTTTTTTTGTGGCATCTTTGTCAGGTTTTGGTATTAGGGTGATGGTGGCCTCATAAAAGAAAACTACTGGCCAATATCACTGATGAACATAGATGCAAAAATCCTTAACAAAATTCTAGCAATCAGAATCCAACAACACATTAAAAAGATCATACACCATGATCAAGTGGGCTTTATCCCAGGGATGCAAGGATTATTCAATATCCGCAAATCAATCAATGTAATACACCACATTAACAAATTGAAAAATAAAAACCATATGATTATCTCAATAGATGCAGAGAAAGCCTTTGACAAAATTCAACATCCATTTATGATAAAAACGCTCCAGAAAGCAGGAATAGAAGGAACATACCTCAA
>NW_011494902.1:6029329-6043825 GCF_000754665.1 Bison bison bison | reverse complement strand
AAGTTTTGGCCACAGCAATCAGAGCAGAAAAAGAAATAAAAGGAATCCAAATTGGAAAAGAAGAAGTAAAACTCTCACTATTTGCAGATGACATGATCTACATAGAAAACCCTAAAGATTCCACCAGAAAATTACTAGAAATAATCAATGACTATAGTAAAGTTGCAGGATATAAAATCAACACACAGAAATCCCTTGCATTCCTATACACTAATAATGAGAAAACAGAAAGAGAAATTAAGGAAACAATTCCATTCACCATTGCAACGGAAAGAATAAAATACTTAGGAATATATCTACCTAAAGAAACTAAAGACCTATATATAGAAAACTATAAAACACTGGTGAAAGAAATCAAAGAGGACACTAATAGATGGAGAAATATACCATGTTCATGGATTGGAAGAATCAATATAGTGAAAATGAGTATACTACCCAAAGCAATTTATAGATTCAACGCAATCCCTATCAAGCTACCAACAGTATTCTTCACAGAGCTAGAACAAATAATTTCACAATTTGTATGGAAATACAAAAAACCTCGAATAGCCAAAGCAATCTTGAGAAAGAAGAATGGAACTGGAGGAATCAACCTACCTGACTTCAGGCTCTACTACAAAGCCACAGTTATCAATTCAGTATGGTACTGGCACAAAGACAGAAATATTGATCAATGGAATAAAATAGAAAGCCCAGAGATAAATCCACACACATATGGACACCTTATCTTTGACAAAGGAGGCAAGAATATACAGTGGATTAAAGACAATCTCTTTAACAAGTGGTGCTGGGAAATCTGGTCAACCACTTGTAAAAGAATGAAACTGGACCACTTTCTAACACCATACACAAAAATAAACTCAAAATGGATTAAAGATCTAAACGTAAGACCAGAAACTATAAAACTCCTAGAGGAGAACATAGGCAAAACACTCTCCGACATACATCACAGGAGGATCCTCTATGACCCACCTCCCAGAATATTGGAAATAAAAGCAAAAATAAACAAATGGGACCTAATTAACCTTAAAAGCTTCTGTCCATCAAAGGAAACTATTAGCAAGGTGAAAAGACAGCCTTCAGAATGGGAGAAAATAATAGCAAATGAAGCAACCGACAAACAACTAATCTCAAAAATATACAAGCAACTCCTACAGCTCAACTCCAGAAAAATAAACGATCCAATCAAAAAATGGGCCAAAGAACTAAATAGACATTTCTCCAAAGAAGACATACAGATGGCTAACAAACACATGAAAAGATGCTCAACATCACTCATTATCAGAGAAATGCAAATCAAAACCACTATGAGGTACCATTTCACACCAGTCAGAATGGCTGCGATCCAAAAGTCTACAAATAATAAATGCTGGAGAGGGTGTGGAGAAAAGGGAACCCTCTTACACTGTTGGTGGGAATGCAAACTAGTACAGCCACTATGGAGAACAGTGTGGAGATTCCTTAAAAAACTGGAAATAGAACTGCCTTATGATCCAGCAACCCCACTGCTGGGCATACACACAGGAAACCAGAAGGGAAAGAGACACGTGTACCCCAATGTTCATCGCAGCACTGTTTATAATAGCCAAGACATGGAAGCAACCTAGATGTCCATCAGCAGATGAATGGATAAGAAAGCTGTGGTACATATACACAATGGAGCATTACTCAGCCATTAAAAAAAATACATTTGAATAAGTTCTAATGAGGTGGATGAAACTGGAGCCTATTATACAGAGTGAAGTAAGCCAGAAGGAAAAACATAAATACAGTATACTAACGCATATATATGGAATTTAGAAAGATGGTAACAATAACCTGGTGTACGAGACAGCAAAAGAGACACTGATGTATAGAACAGCCTTATGGACTCTGTGGGAGAGGGAGAGGGTGGGAAGATTTGGGAGAATGGCAATGAAACATGTAAAATATCATGTAGGAAACGAGTTGCCAGTCCAGGTTCGATGCACGATGCTGGATGCTTGGGGCTGGTGCACTGGGACGGCCCAGAGGGATGGTATGGGGAGGGAGGAGGGAGGAGGGTTCGGGATGGGGAACACATGTATACCTGTGGCGGATTCATTTTGATATTTGGCAAAACTAATACAATTATGTAAAGTTTAAAAATAAAATAAAATTAGAAAAAAAAATAAACAAATGGGGCATAATTAAACTTAAACTTTTGCACAATGAAGGAAACTATAAGCAAGGTGAAAAGACAGCCCTGAGAATGTGAGAAAATAATGGCAAATGAAACAACTGACAAAGAATTAATCTCCAAAATATACAAGCAGCTCATGCAGCTCAATACCAGAAAAACGAACACCACAATGAGAAAGTGGGCAAAAGACCTAAACAGACATTTCTCCAAAGAAGGACATACAGATGGCTAATAAGCACATGAAAAGATGCTCAATATCACTCATTATTAGAGAAATGCAAATCAAAACCACAATAGGTATCATCTCATACTGGTAAGAATGGCCATAATCAAAAAGTCTACAAACAATAAATGCTATAGAGGGTGTGGAAAAAGAGAACCCTCTTACACTGTTGGTGGGAATGCAAACTGGTTCCTTGGAAGAAAAGCTATGATAAACCTAGACATCATGTTAAAAAGCAAAGACATTACTTCATCAACAAATGTCCATATAGTCAAAGCTAGGACTTATCCAGTAGTCATGTATGGATGTGAGAGTTGGACCACAAAAAAGACTGAGCACCAAAGGACTGATGCTTTTGAACTGTGGTGTTGGAGAAGACTCTTGAGAGTGCTTTGGACTTCAAGGAGATCAAACCAGTCAATCATAAAGGAAATCAGTCCTGAATATTCATTGGAAGGACTGATGCTGAAGCTGAAACTCTAATACTTTGGCCACCTGATGTGAAGAACTGACTCATTGGAAAAGACCCTGATGCTGGGAAAGATTGAAGGCAGGAGGAGAAGGGGACGACAGACGATGAGATGGTTGGATGCCATCACCAACTCAATGGACATGAGTTTGAGCAAGATCCAGGAGATGGTGAAAGACAGGGAAGGCTGGTGTGCTGCAATCCATAGGGTTGCAAAAAGTCGGACACAACTGAGCGACTGAACAACAACAACAACAGCCACTATGGAGAACAGTGTGGAGATTTTCTCCTTAAAAAACTGGGAATAGTACTGCCATATGACCAAGCAATCCCATTGCTGGGCATGCATTCAGAGGAAATCAGAATTGAAAGCGATACATGTACCCCAATGTTCACTGCAGCACTATTTACAATAGCTAGGACATGGAAGCAACCTGGATATCCATCAGCAGATGAATGAACAAGGAATTTGTGATATATATACACAGTGGAATATTAGTCAGCTATCAAAAGGAACACATTTGAGTCACTTCTAACTCCAAGTGGATGAACCTGTAGCCTAATATACAGAGTGTAGTAAGTCTGAAAGAGAAAGACAAACACTGTATATTAAAGCAAATATATGGAATGTAGAAAGATGGTATCAACGATCCTACATGCAGGGCAGCAAAGGAGATACAGATGTAAAGAACAGACTTTTGGATTCAGTGGGAGAAGGTGAGGGTGGGATGATTTGAGAGAATGCAAAACATGTACATTACCATATATTATAGATGACCAGTGCAAGTTCAGTACATGAAGCAGGGCACCCAAAGCTGGTGCTCAGCAATGACCCAGAGGGACAGGGTGGGGAGGAAGGTAGAAGGGGGGTTTAGAATGGGGGGGACATGTGTATACCTGTGGCTGATTCATGTATGGCAAAAAACAAAACAATGTTGTAAAGTAATTATTCTCCAATTAAAATAATTAATTTATAAAAGAAAGAGTTAAGATTAAGAAATGTAAAGATGTAGAAACAAAGAATAGATATTGGGCTAGGGAACTTGTAACTATTCAAACTACAATTCTGCCATATACCAGGATCACTGAACTCCAGGTTCCCTGAGAGATATAAAGGTCTGAAAAATATTCCTGACCTGTTTTATAGGAAGCAGAACCCCTCCAGATAAAAATTGATGACCACAAGAACATAAACCTTAGACAAACTGAAATCAGAAAACTGATGATGCTTGAAACTTCATCTTGATATCAACCAATCCAAGAACCATCCACGAGCTGATCACACCTTGCTCCCTGAACACTATAAAACTCCCCTCTCCCTCTCCAGGGTGGGTCACCTGCTCTTGAGAGCATTAGCCCAGTGTGGCCCCATTTGCCCGGCAAAGCAATAAGAGCTACTCTTTTCTACTTCACCCAAAACTCTGTCTCCGCATTTCTATTTGGCATTGGTAAACAGAGGCCAAGTTTTGACATTAGTAGGGTTCTGGGAATTACTTTGCTGGAAGGCGGTCTCTGCTAGGAGGGCTGAAAAAGGAGCCTTTTGTGGGTCTGCTGGGAGCACCAGCAACAAAGGTATTAGTAACAAAAAGTCAACTTGAGCTGTTCTTCCATTAAGAAACTGCATGTGTCATTAAAACTGAATGAAGGGCTAATCCCCAAATAATCCTTTCTTTCCATGGGATACACCAATTTGTAAACCTGCTGCAGAACCCTATACTTCAAATTAGTCCTTCAGAGGAAATATAAATAAACAATGAAGGATCCCCAGAACTCTCAGGAAAAACAAGGCTTAAAGGCCAAGATGAACAGAGATAATGCAGATTACAGAAGAGAATTTAAAGCAATCCTATTCTTCAAGATTTGACATTGCATCATTTATTAAAAGGCTGGTACTTGAAAATATTTTTATGTTCTATCATCTACCTACATACCTACATAGCTACCTATCTACCTATGTCTTCCTTATACATTTTGAAAAAAGAAACAATAAAAAATAAGAAAATTTAACTAAAAAAAAACATGATTGATATTTACAAAAACTCAATATGTTAAAAATGGAATAGACATGGCTGAGAACCATATCAGAAGGCTGAGAACCATATCAGAAAGCTGAAAACCATATCAGATAAGACAATATTTTTTTCTTGATCCAAAGGAAAAAGAAAGAGACAATAAGAGAAAATTAAGGTATAGAAGATAGAGATAGAAGATATCTATCAGTCTAAAGATATCACAGAAAAGAACAGAAATTCTAGACCTCATAAAATAGAATTCTTTACTACAGAGACATGTAAACCTTCAAATTTTGCCCACTAACTTTACAGAAAGACTAAAATAACAAAAACAATGTCTTATTATAACAATAAATAATATAGATGAGGATGAGAATGAAGATAATGGTGACGATAAACAAAGCAAGTTCTGGTAAAATTTTAGAAGTACAGAGTAAAAAATAAAGTTTGAGAAAAGAAATAAAAGGTCACAAACACAGACTACTTGAAAAGAAAGTATAAACTAAGGTGGGAGGGGGAAGGATGGGGAAAGAAGTAGAAGGGTGGCTCAAGAGGGAGGGGACATATGTATATCTATGGCTGGTTTATGTTGATACTTGGCAGAAACAAACACAATTCTATAAAGCAATTATCCTTCAATTTAAAAAATACATTTAAAAAAGAAAGCATGTGATGGTTTTGTATCATGTCAACTTAGCTAGCTTCCCAGAAACTTGGCTAGTTTTCCCAGAATTCCCTTAGATGTATATTTCAGGTTGTACTGACACATAAGGGAGATTTTTAGATTTCAAAGGGGGAGAAGAAGCTATAACCATTCCATAGCTCATATACATTGTCGCTGATCTGCTGACTTGTTTCCTTGGAATGAAGCAGCAGCTAAACTAGAACTGTCTGTCCTTCATCTGGGTCCGTTTTTAGGTCTCACACTCTTGTGCCAGGTTGTGTGTTTAACTTTGACAAGAAAACAGCTTCTGCAGGATACCTCAAGGTCAGGACAGGCCAGAGTGTCAATTCATCCTCTAAACAGTGCTCACGAGGTCAGGCTACTCATAATTTCTTCCTCCTGCATGCTTACCCTGGAAACTTCAAGCTTCAATATCATACACTACCTTTCAGAGATAGCTTCACAAGTTTCCATAATTACATAAGCCAAGCCTCTCAATAAATCCACATCTCCTACTTGTTCTGCTTTTTGAATAGATTCCTAACTAGTACTATGAATATCTGGTTGGCATAAGATTTCTGACCTGCAACATGAGAAAAATCATTTCAAATCCAGAATTGCTGTACTCAGTCAAACTGTCATTTCACTTTGAGGAGAAAATAAAATCATTTTAGAACACAGAAGATATCAGAAAATTTACCATATCAGGGCTCCCAAAAAACTAAGCCAAGAAAAATTAAATATGAATTCAAGAGAAAAGAAGCAGAACTAAATCTAAGTTCAAGTCTTAATTTTATAATCATGTACTAGGTCTAGAAAGTTCCATGAATACATGCTCAAAAAGATAGCATTCACCATCAAAGACTGTATAATCAAAATCTTGAAAGTACAGTTATGATACACAGTTCCTATGAAAAATGCATAACACCATTTCTTAAACACATAAACAAAAAAGGAAACTTTAGAAAAAGTAGTCCTAACAAGAGTCATGACTCACAGACAAACAAGCTAAATGTGGTGTGGTTTGACATAATTAATAACATATAGAAGAATTTCTAGAAATGTAACAATAAACATACTAGTGAAGAAATTGCAGAAATTTAGATGTCTAAGAGCATATGAAGTCATGTGATTTTTATTTTTAAGTGGAGGATAATTGCTTTACAATGTTATATTGGTTTCTGCCACACATCAACACAAATCAGCCATAGGTATGTATATGTATGTCCCCTCCCTCCTGAACCTCCCATCCACCCTCCACCCCATCCGATCCCTCTGAATGTTAAAGTCACTCAGTTGTGTCTGACTCTTTGGGACCCCATGTAGCCTGCCAGGCTCCTCTATCCATGGAACTCTCCAGGCAAGAATACTGGAGTGGGTTGCCATTTCTTTCTCCAGGGGATCTTCCTGAGCCAGGGATCAAACCCAGGTCTCCTGCATTGCAGGCTGATTCTCTACCGTCTGAGCCACCAGAAAATTTTTTATCATTTATAAAATTTTTGCCTTTAACCTTTCCTTATTACTATTTCTAAAAATGGATTCATGTCTAATATTCTTATTTTTAAAATAATTGTAAATTCTATAAGGCAAGAATTCTATCTACATTGAAATTACTGCATTTGGATTTTCTAAAATAATGCTTAGCATACAGTGCTTGAGATATACTTCCTGAATTAGTTAATTAATTTTTAAAATTTAGGAAGATTTACTTAGCTATTTAGACATCAGTGGTACATTCTAATTTTTAGGAAACAATAGACTAAGTGTTATTAATGAAAATAAACATATGACCACTAAGAAACACACAAATAAGATAATAACTCCAAGTTATTGTTTCTCTAGTAAACAAAACTGCAAAGGTTGTAACACAGTATGAACTTGTATTTTTAAAGTGCCTCTCTGTGTGTCTGTGTGGATATTTGCACATACATTTCTGTAGAGATAAATATCAACTTCAGTTCAGTTCAGTTCAGTTCAGTTCAGTTGCTCAGCCGTATCCGACTCTCTGCCACCCCCTGGACGGCAGCATGCAGGCTTCCATGTCCATTACCAATTCCTGGAGCTTACTCAAACTCTTGTCCATAGAGTTGGTGATGCCATCCAACATCTCATCCTCTGTCGTCCCCTTTCCTCCTGCCTTCAATCTCTCCAAGCATCAAGATCTTTTCCAGTGAATCAGTTCTTCACATCAGGTGGCCAAAGAATTGGAGTCCTTTCAGCATCAGTCCTTCCAATGAATATTCAGGACTGATTTCTTTTAGGATGGACTGGTTGGATCTCCTTGCAGTCCAAGAGACTCTTAAGAGTCTTCTCCAACACCACAGTTCAAAAGCATCAATCCTTCAGTGCTCAGTCTTCTATGATCGAACTCTCAGATCCGTATAGGACTACTGGAAAAACCATAGCTTTAACTAGACAGACCTTTGTTGATGAAATTACGTCTCTGCTTTTTAATATTCTGTCTTGGTTGGTCATAGCTTTTCTTCTAAGGAACAAGTGTCTTTTAATTTTGTGGCTGCAGTCACCATCTGCAGTGATTTTGGAGCCCCCCAAAATAAAGTCTCTGTTTCCATTGTTCCCCCATCTTTTTGCCATGAAGTGATGGATGGGACTGGATGCCATGATCTTAGTTTTCTGAATGTTGAGTTTTAAGCCAACTTTTTCACTCTCCTCTTTCACTTGCATCAAGAGACTCTTTAGTGCTTCTTCTTCGCCATAAAGGTGATATCATCTACATATCTGAGGTTATTGATATTTCTCCTGGCAATCTTGATTCAAGCTTGTGCTTCTTCCAGCCTGGCATTTCGCATGATCTACTCTGCATATAAGTTAAATAAGCAGGGTGACGATATACAGCCTTGATGTACTCCTTTCCAGATTTGGAACCAGTCTGTTGTTCCATGTCGAGTTCTAACAGTTGCTTCTTGACCTACATACAGATTTCTCAGGAGGCAGGTCAGGTGGTCTGGCATTTCATCAAGTTACTCTTTAGTTTATTAGAGAAGTGAGATTGTGGTGGGAGGAATGAAGGTTAAGGATTGCATTTATATTATATATTTTTTTCTTTTCTTTTTTAATGATCATAACTTCATTGTTTAATACATAGAGGAATAAAGTAAAACTCATCCCTTCTTGGAGAAGGCAATGGCACCCCACTCCAGTACTCTTGCCTGGAAAATCCCATGGACGGAGGAGCCTGGTGGGCTACAGTCCATGGGGTCGTAGAGAGTCGGGCACGACTGAGTGATTTCCCTTCACTTTTCACTTTCATGCATTGGAGAAGGAAATCGCAACCCACTCCAGTGTTCTTGCCTGGAGAATCCCAGGGACAGGGGAGCCTGGTGGGCTGCCATCTATGGGGTCACATAGAGTCGGACACGACTGAAGTGACTTAGCAGCAGCAGTAGCAGCATCCCTTCTTGCCTTTAAAGACATCCTTCCAGCAATTCTCTTCTCTTTGTCCACCAGGAGCTTCTCTCTCTCCTGAATCATTCCCTTCAGCTGTTATGTTTCCAATAATGGAAAGAAAATAAGTGAACAACCCCCTTCTTCATTCCCTTCACAAAGTTGTTATAAGGTTTTTTGTTTTTTTGTTTTTTCCCACCAGTTACTATTATCTCCACTTTATTTTTTTAGTCCTCCATGCAGCTTGCAGGATCTTAGTTTCCCAAACAGGGATTGAACTTGCACCCTCAGCACTGAAAGCAGAGTCCTAACCACTGGACCACCAGGGGATTCCCTCCGACTCTGCCTTAAACTCACTGTACTTATACTCTTGCAATTGTCCCCACCCATCTATGTAACTGTTCCTGTCAAGATTAACAATGACTTCCACATTTTTACATCTTACAGACAATTCTCCATCCCCTTTTATTTATTCTTTTGACGAAATTGAGTGCAATAAATAGCTCCTCCTTCTAAAATACTTATTTCTCTTGGTATCCAAGACTTTACCCTTTCCTGGCTTCCTCCTATACTTCTGATCTCTTTTCCTATCTCCTTTCCTGGTTACTCTTTATTTCCCCAACATCTAAGCCTTGGTTCAATCCCTGGACTCTTTCCCAGCTACATGGAATCCCCTGGTGATCTCATCCAGTCTCATGGTTTAAATAACAACTATGGGCCTATGACTCCCAAAGTTGTATCTTCAGTCATTCTAGGATAACCTTCCTCTCATAACATGTATCCAATATTTTGCAAATACCCAGCAATCCCACTTTCAAAACATATTTGAATGACCATTTCACACCTCTAAACACAATATCTTGGCCAAAATCCTCCTCCTCATTGCTCACATCATTCTAATATCCTCCTAACTGGATTATTGCTTGGATCCTTCCACTTATAGTTTACCATCCACTCAACAGACATATAAGTCAGATCATAAAGTCTTCCGCATGATGCCTCAATGGCTGCCCATTTCATACAGAATACCAATCAAAGTAAAAGTCTTTATAAAGCTGTTCACAATACGGTTCTCTTTAACCAACTCCTGCATTCATGACCCCTCTTTTCCTGATTTGTATTTCTCTACCACTTATCACCATCTGACATGCATATCACTCCTTTTCTTGTTGTTGTTCCTAATAGATTTATCTTCATGATACATAAGTTGCCAGAATTAAATTGCTGATTATTATATTTCAGCATCTAGAACTGGTGCTTATGATACTGTAGGTATAAATATTTATTAATAACTAAATAAATAAGTGAGTGAATTACTAAGCCATGAGTATGAACTGAAAATGGGTTCAGAGTCAGTTACTTGAGAGTCAGAAAGGGAAAAGCAAGAGCAGCACTTCCAAAAGAAGCTGAGGGCAGATGGGTTAATGCCCATAATAAACATTAATGGGCTGGCTGTGATGCAGTGCTGGGTGTAGTAATTTCTTTAAAGAGCAAGTGGGAGGGAGGTTTTTATATTGTTTCATGAATTATATGAAAGGTTATAAATTCCAACTGCAAAAAGACAACTTGTTTTGTCAGTGATGAGAATCACAATAAAGAACTTTTTACCTATTACAGCTACCTCTACTTTGTTCTCTACCCCCTCCCAATATGGTTTCTAGAACTTTCATGCCTTTTCCAGAATATTCCCTGTTGTCTCAGTCCTCACTGTCCTGGTTGCCCTCTACTTTCCTCAACCATTGCAAAACACCTTTCATTTCTTCTTCCTATGCACCTTTGTCCTACTGTCTCTTATTTTTGCCATATTCAAATCAATGACCATCATAAGTATGAGTGAATTTTCTTGGCTGGTTTCACTTTTCCTTTTTCCAGAATGTACCTTCTATTACTGTTATCCTCTAATCAATTCTTATAAATTTCCCCTCTCTAGATTTTCAGCCAGTATAAATTACATGATAAGGACAATTTATTGCCTCTATTTCACATAGGATTGTTAAAAATTTTGAAATTTCACTTCCATGTGAAATGTTGTAAGGAACAGCAGTTGGATGGATACACACACACACATACACACACAAACTTATCCGAGAATTGTGGACTGAGTTATGTCACTAAAAGGACAGATGCAATAGAGATGGCATACCATACAATTATTATTCAAAGAAAGGAAGGAGGGAAGGAAAGCTTTTAAATTTTCATAACCTTGTGTAAATTACACAGTAACTTTCCCAGGTTAAGTTGTCAATTTTTTCAGATTCAACAATATTGCAATAATCAGTGTGGATACTTAGACTGGAATAGTTAACTTTTTCCTCTCTTCTGGCTTGGAAGCTTAGGTACAGCAGCAGGTAGGAAAATGAATCAACTCAAATAGCATTAAATTTATAAATACTAAGTATGAGATTCCTATGTGATTTCCCTTAGCACATAAAATGTAGAGGAATAATTTCACTTATGAAACAGATTTTTGAGAAATCATAATCAACCTTCATCTACTCCTATTCATTCCAAAAAGTAGATAAAATACTTTTCATCAAGCACATAGCAGTGAGACACAGTAATGCTCCTGTAAGGAACATTGTTCAATACTTTATTGCCCAATTGAGAAAACAGATGTAAAAGACTGCATATAATGTCATGTTTTATGATAAAAACAATTTCTCAAAAATATAACAAATCTATAGAGAAAGTTTAAAGATCATATCTATCATTCACTGGTGCCAAGTCAATTTGGTATACTGAATAGAGAAAAACCCATGATACAATAGAGACGATTCAAAGTTTAAAATATCTATAATGTTTATATTTAACAGCCAGTTAAGCCCACAAGTTTAAATATTTTTAAAGTGTAATAAGAGTATAACATTGTTTCCAAATAAAAGATGTTTCCTTAAATCTTTCTATATTTTAATAAAGTAGCTGATAGTTGCACTAAAATTTTTCTATTCTAAAACCTCACTCTCTGAGATTTCTTGATCTGAAAAGGCTAAATGGAAGCTTTCAATAACTTATAGTTAATAATATATTTATACATGTTTAAATAAAGACTACAACAAATTAATTTAGTAAAACTGCTATAGAATACTGACTGTCCTAGAGAAGTTAGGTGAGATTTCCAGGTGGCCCTAGTGGTAAAGAACCCCCTGCCAATGCAGGAGACATAAAGACATAAGTTTGATCCCTGGGTTGGGAAGATCCCCCGGAGGAGGGCGTGGCAACCCACTTCAGTATTCTTGACTAGAGAATCCTCATGGACTGAGGAGCCTGGAGGGCTAGAGTCCATAAGGTCACACAGAGTTGGATGTGACTAAAGTGACTTAGCACACATGCACACATACAAGTTAGGCACTTTGGATTCACTCCAAGAATATGAGAGAAGGAAATGATGTACAATACAAATTTCAATATCATGTGTTGAGTCATGATAGAACTTGGCTTTAAATATTTAAATTGCCATATTTATGGAATCACCTTTTGTTGATCAATTTATTCCCTTTTAAATGTATGAGTATTACTTACCTGGAATTTTGGCTTTAAAAGAATTTCAAACATGACCTAGTTGAACTCAGGATATTTACCTATAAAATATGTGGGCAGGCTGAAGAAAGAACAGTATGATAGTAAGGTCACCCTAGTAGATATTTTCTGAGATCCCCTCTGACCCTCTCATTTATAATTCTTTGGAAAAGACAACAGATCTAAGCAAGAGTGTGCAAATCCAAACATTAAAAGAATAATTATAAAACCATTCACCAGGATTTCCTTGGTGGTCCAGTGGTTAAAAATGCATCTTCCAATGCAGGGGACATGGGCTTCATCCCTTTTGAGGGAACTACGATACCACATGCCTTGGTACAACTAAGCCCGCACACTCTGGAGCCTGTGAGCCACAACTACAGAAGCCCATACACCGTGACTAGAGAGCTGACTCAGCCCAAAGAAGACTCAGTCCAGTCAAAATAAAAAACAAACCAAAAACTCTTTTGCTGGAGAAACCAACAGAAAAGGCAAAGCAGTAAACATGAGCCAAGTAATCCACTATACCAATTATAGAAAAGAATAAATTTGAAGAAGACAGGTTGATTTGGGGGGGGAGGTTTCAGTGTTTTTTGAGGGGTGGAGGAGACTGAGTGAAGCAGATTGCCCTCTCTGGTGTGAATGGGCTTCACCCTTTAAGTTGAAAGCCTGAATAAAAAAAATTAAAAAATGAGTAGGTGGGAAATTCTCTTGTCTGTTTGAACTAGAATATTGCTTCATTCTGGCTCTTCCTGAGGCTCAAGCCAGGTTCACTCAGATGGATATTTACACCATTGACTCCTCTCAGTCTCCAGTATTACCACTGCAGATTTTGGCACTTTCTAGCCTCAAAAATCTTGTGAGTCAATTCCCTATAATCAATGAACCTCTCTTTCTATTTCTCTTTCTCTTTCTGTTTCTCTTTCTCTATTTCTGTCTCTTTCTTTCTCTCTGTCTCTCTGTATAGAAACCAGATGGGGGCCCAGGGGATAGGAGTCTTATTCTGCATCTGATAGCACCTGTGCGTGCATGTGTGCCAAGTCACTTCAGTTGTGTCCAACTCTTTGTGACCTTATGGACTGTAGCCCAGCAGGCTCCTCTGTCCATGAGGATTCTCCAGTCAAGAATACTGGAATGGGTTGCCATGCCCTCCTCCAGGGGATCTTCCCTACTCAGAGATTGAACCCAGGTCTCTTATGTCTCCTGTATTGGCAGGCAAGTTCTTTACTACTGGCACCATTTCGGAAGCCCCTGACAACTGTTACTTCTGGTATTTATTGCCAACTATGATGATGGTGAGGGAATTAAAGAGGTTCTTCAGAATATCTTCATTTTATCTGTCCATATATATGCAGAGTATGTTCTTGTCAAATTTGTCATTTAGTATTCAACCACATTATTGGTGCTAACCCTGTGTGTATGTGTGCTGTCACTCAATCGTGCCCAGCTCTTTGCAACGCCATGGACTGTGAGCTGCCAGGGTCTCTGTCCATGGAATTTTTCAGGTATGAATACTGGAGTCGGTTGCCATTTCCTCCTTCAGGGGATCTTCCTTACCTAGGAATCGAACCTATGTCTCCTGCATTGGCAGGCAGATTCTTTACCACTGAACTACCTGGGAGGCCCAATGGTTTTAACCAACAACTGCTAAATATAAGCTTCAGAAAACTATGTAAAATCCTCTCTGACATCACAGGGTTACAGTCTATAGCAGCTACATTGTTTTCAATTGCACTATCTGAAAGGCAAAAGGAATGCCTTTACTACTTCACTCATACTCACCTAGAGCCGGACATCCTGGATGTGAAGTCTGGTGGGCCTTAGGAATCATCACTATGAACAAAGCTAGTGGATGTGATGGAATTCCAGTTGAGCTATTTCAAATCCTGAAAGATGATGCTGTGAAAGTGCTGCACTCAATATGTCAGCAAATTTGGAGAACTCAGCAGTGGCCACAGGACTGGAAAAGGTTAGTTTTCATTCCAATCCCAAAGAAAGGCAATGCCAAAGAATGCTCAAACTACCACACAACTGCACTCATCTCAC
>NW_011494902.1:6001497-6029229 GCF_000754665.1 Bison bison bison | reverse complement strand
TCATTCCAATCCCAAAGAAAGGCAATGCCAAAGAATGCTCAAACTACCACACAACTGCACTCATCTCACATGCTAGTAAAGTAATGCTCAAAATTCTGCAAGCCAGGCTTCAGCAATATGTGAACTATAAACTTCCAGATATTCAAGCTGGTTTTAGAAAAGGCAGAGGAACCAGAGATCAAATTGCCAACATCCACTGGATTATCGAAAAAGCAAGAGAGTTCCAGAAAATCATCTATTTCTGCTTTATTGACTATGCTAAAGCCTTTGACTGTGGGGATAACAATAAACTGGAAAATTCTGAAAGAGATGGGAGTATCAGACCACGTGACCTGCCTCTTGAGAAACTTGTATGCAGGTCAGGAAGCAACAAATAGAACTGGACACAGAACAACGGACTGATTCCAAATAGGAAAAGGAGTACGTCAAGACTGTATATTGTCACCCTGCTTATTTAACTTATATGCAGAGTACACCATGAGAAATGCTGGGCTGGAAGAAGCACAAGTTGGAATCAAGATTGCTGGGAGATATATCAATAACCTCAGATATGCAGATGACACCACCCTTATGGCAGAAAGTGAACAAGAACTAAAGAGCCTCTTGATGAAACTCAAAGAGGACAGTGAAAAAGTTGGCTTAAAGCTCAACATTCAGAAAACTAAGATCATGTCATTCGGTTCCATCACTTCATGGCAAATAGATGGGGAAACAGTGGAAACAGTGGCTGACTTTATTTTCTGGGCTTCAAAATCACTGTGGATGGTGACTGCAGCCATGAAATTAAAAGACGCTCCTTGGAAGGAAAGTTATGACCAACCTAGATAGCATATTAAAAAGCAGAGACATTACTTTGCCAACAAAGGTCCATCTAGTCAAGGCTATGGTTTTCCCAGTAGTCATGTATGGATGTGAGAGTTGGACTATAAAGAAAGCTGAGAGCTGAAAAATTGATGCTTTTGAACTGTGGTGTTGGAAAAGACTCTTGAGAGTCCCTTGGACTACAAGGAGATCCAACCAGTCTATTCTAAAGGAGATCAGTCCTCGGTGTTCTTCAGAAAGCCTGATGTTGAAGCTGAAACTCCAATACTTTGGCCACCTGATGAGTAGAGCTGACTCATTTGAAAAGACTCTGATGCTGGGAGGGATTGGGGGCAGGAGGAGAAGGGGACGGCAGAGGATGAGATGGTTGGATGGCATCACTGACACAATGGACATGGATTTGGATGGACTCCAGGAATTGGTGATGGACAGGGAGGCCTAGTGTGCTGAGGTTCATGGGGTTGCAAAGAGTCGGACATGACTGAGCGACTGAACTGAACTGAGAGATAATTACTTAGCTTCAACAGCTCCATAAATGATGCCCTATTAACTCACATATCAAAGCCTCCCATTGTGGGATACATCTATTTGGCAGAAAGTCCTATGTAAGTTGGGTAGCAAACTGAGTCACTGAAACCAAGAAAGTAACAGCAGACAGTGTTTAAGAAATAGATGAAAGAAAGGTAATCTTTATGTGTAATAAGAGTCAAGCTGAAGAAAATCAGCAAAAACTTCCAGTTAAACATAATATACATGACTTAATAAATTTACAAATAATACGGCATACATTCTGTTCATCATCTATGAGCTCATGGCTCAAAGGAAAATATTTGAAAGAAATCTGTGAAAAAGTCATTTTCAACACAAATGGATTTTTTTTTCCCCAAAAGAATTGTGATCCACTTACAACAAGAGTTAGTGGTATCTGACTTCTGATGGCCTAGGTTAATAAGCTATACCATGACTTACTGATACCCATAAAACACGTACTGCACAAAAATAAATTGAAAGGAAGAACTCAGTCCTCAGTCGGTGAAAGAGGTCAGGTCATGCAGGACACAGATTTACATAGCTTAATCTAGCTCAGCCAACAGAAGACAAAATATTTTGGGAATACGTATATTAATGGAAACAAATCAGCCACTGGGAACCTGACCATTTAAAGAAGCATAAGCCTGGAGAGTCTATGAGCTAAAAGGATTTCTCTTTCACTAGGGCAAGGTGTTCTCTTTAACGCTGATACATTTTTCATTGTCTGCTTGGTATTTTGCTGTGCTCAAAGAATGGGAACATGATACATAGAAAAATCCCCAAGGGAATCTTACAGCGGGAAGAGATACAAAAAAAATAAAAGAAGATGAGTATCATATATCTACATTAAATGTATTTTAGAGAAAATGGAAAAAACCTGTCATTGCAAAATATATTATAAACTAGATAAAACAAAAACATAAATATTTATTCAATTGACACTTTGTGTTATTTAGACTATTTCTTTAGCATTTGTTGTTATGATATTCCTGGCTGTGATAGTGTTTTAATTGGTACAGACTCTGTTGTTTGTCTATAGTGACTCCAAGGAGGAAATGTGAAGAAAATGGAGAAAATTAGAAGCTCACTTAAGAAATTACACTCAAGACATGTGAACAAATGTCAGCAGTGATAGTAGGAACAGAAGAAGAGGGATAAAGGAAATGGGAAAGTAGTGCATTAATAATTAGTTAATATGGGTACATGTGTATGTATTTGGCTCAGTGGCGAATAGGCTCTGAATGGTGGCTCAGACTGTAAGGAATCCACCTGCAATGCAGGAGACCTGGAGTTTTGAAACTCTCTCCAGAATAAAAAGTAAGATGTCATCATTATTTAGAATTCCATGACAATAAGAGAAGATAAGCAACAAATGATCAATTTTCTAGGTATTTATTGGGCACCTAGAATGTGCTGGATACTATGTATAGGGGATACAGAGATGGATAAAACAGAATTTTAACCCACCACTAGGAGACAGATCATCTGTGCTGCATGGCTCAGAGGGTAAAGAATCCGTCTGCAAAGCATGAGACCTGGATTCCATCCCTGGGTAGAGAAGAACTCCTGGAGAAGGGAATGGCTACCCACTCCAGTATTCTTGCATGGAGAATTCTATCAGCAGAGGAGACTGGCAGGCTTCAGTCCATGCGGATGAAAGTGAAAGAGGAGAGTGAAAAAGTTGGCTTAAAGCTCAACATTCAGAAAACGAAGATCATGGCATCTGGTCCCATCACTTCACAGCAAATAGATGGGGAAACAGTGGAAACAGTGTCAGACTTTATTTTTGGGGGCTCCAAAATCACTGCAGATGTTGATTGCAGCCATGAAATTAAAAGATGCTTACTCCTTGGAAGGAAAGTTATGACCAACCTAGATAGCATATTCAAAAGCAGAGATATTACATTGCCAACAAAGGTCCGTCAAGTTAAGGCTATGGTTTCTCCAGTGGTCATGTATGGATGTGAGGGTTGGACTGTGAAGAAAGCTGAGCGCTGAAGAATTAACTGATGCTTTTGAACTGTGGTGTTGGAAAAGACTCTTGAGAGTCCCTTGGACTGCAAGGAGATCCAACCAGTCCATCCTAAAGGAGATCAGCCCTGTGTGTTCATTGGAAGGACTGATGCTGAGCTGAAACTCCAATACTTTGGCCACCTCATGTGAAGTGTTGACTCATTGGAAAAGACCCTGATGATGGGAGAGATTGGGGGCAGGAGGAGAAGGGGACAACAGAGGATGAGATGGCTGGATGGCATCACCGACTTGATGGACATGAGTTTGAGTGAACTCCCGGAGTTGGTGATGGACAGGGAGGCCTGGTGTGCTGTGATTCACAGGGTCGCAAAGAGCTGGACACAACTGAGCGACTGAACTGAACTGAACTGAAACTACTTTCACTTTCTTTTCAGGAGACAGATAAGGAAACCAACACTGACAACTCGCACTAAATGAGACTAAAAGCAGGATGGCATGGGAGAGTAAAAATCTCCTATTCTGATAGCACAGTAAAGTGTTTGACCCAAGAGAAGTGAGAAGACAAACAATCCAGGAAAATTCAGTGTGGGGCTGAGTTAGGTGTTGGAGGGGTAGCTCCAGATAAGGTGTTGAGTGAAACCAGGAGCCAGATCATGAGCAGCTCCATATGTCATGTTTTAGAAGTGAACAGAGATGTACTCAAAATGTTAGTGACGCAAGGAAATATTAATCCTAGAAAAATCATTTAGAAATATTGGGCAAATATTTGAAAATTAATGTGATAGAGTCTAAAAATAGTAATGAGGCATTGAACTAAACTGGCAGTAGTAAGAAGCCAGAGTTCATTTGAGGTAGAAGGAAGATTTGGGATAGAATCTATAAGATCTTATGCTTAATAAGATATAATTACTTAAGAAGCGAGAAGAGTCCAGAATAACTTTACAGTAACACCATCCTTTTAAAAACGGGATACTGGAATAACAAGTTCAGAGTATTGGTGTATATCAGCTAGGGATTTAAAGCTGCAATCAAGATAATTAACTCCCAACTAACCTAGGTTTTTCCAGTGGTCATGTATGGATGTGAGAGTTGGACTGTGAAGAAAGCTGAGTGCCAAAGAATTGATGCTTTTGAACTGTGGTGTTGGAGAAGACTCTTGAGAGTCCCTTGGACTGCAAGGAGATCCAACCAGTTCATTCTGAAGGAGATCAGCCCTGGGATTTCTTTGGAAGGAATGATGCTAAAGCTGAAACTCCAGTACTTTGGCCACCTCACGTGAAGAGTTCACTCATTGGAAAATACTCTGATGCTGGGAGGGATTGGGGGTAGGAGGAGAAGAGGACGACAGAGGATGAGATGGCTGGATGGCATCACTGACTCGATGGACGTGACTCTGAGTGAACTCTGGGAGTTGGTGATGGACAGGGAGGCCTGGCGTGCTGCAATTCATGGGGTCGCAAAGAGTCGGACACGACTGAGCGACTGAACTGAACTGAACTGAACTGAATTTAAGCCAAAGGGCCAGTGAAAGAGAGAAAGAGATGAGAGAGAAACAGAGAGAAAGGTAGGGAGAAAGGAAGGATATAAATCATTTTAATGATAGAAGAAAAAAATAGTGATACCATATCATAAAATGAAAACCAGTTTTTAAGTCTGACTAGCAGTTTTTAAGTCTGACTAGCAAGGAGATTCTTCTGAAATTACTACAGTTGGTTCATTCAACTTAATACTGAAAACCTAGGAGACTAAAGTCTTAATGACTGGCTGGGAAATTATGCCATCTATACCTTGGCAAAGAGGGTAGGCAATTTGATTGATAGTTCTTCCAAGACATAAGAAAATGTATTGCTCTTATTAGATTGCAGGTGGAGATACAGAGTGTTAATATAGAAATTTAACCTATAAGATGAAAAAAAGGAAGAGCAAGTGATGCTACATACGTAACAGCCAACACAGGGGTCATGACAAAGTCATGGTTTAGAGGAATTAGAGATAACTGGGTTTATGGAATTGTTGCTGAAAGTTAGGGAAATGTGAGGGTCTTTATACCCAATAAATATGGGTAGTTAGTACAAGGGAATAAATAGCCTAATAAAACATTAGAAGATAAAAACAGTTGTAGAGACCAAGTCATTTTACTGGCAACATAAAGAAGAAAAAGTACTTATTAAATGCAAACTGTGTTAATGGCAGATTAGATGATTAAAATAATACCAATACAAATTAAACTTAGCAGGTTCTAAAATATAAACATAGAATAAACAATTCTTTATGAGAAGTACAATGATATTTATATCATCTCCAAACCCAGACTTTCAAGGAAAGTTGCTCATAAGCTTGCACAGTACTCAAATTTTCAGTCTGCACAAGTGTTTCAGAATTTAATTATGAGTCTGCAGGTTTGAAATTGTCATATTACCATCCTCCTTCCAACTGTAAAGTCTGAAGTGTTCTGGATCCACAGATTCTTTAAAAAAGCACTTAGCATGACTCCAGCTTAAAATGCATTTGTAATGAATTTACCACTAAGCATGCAGTTAACCAATTATTAACAATGTGTATAAGCTATAAGAAGTATTATTTATATGGGAAACATTCTGATCAGTCCTTTAAATGAAAAGCCATTTTTAATTAGAGTTGTTTAATCATGAGGAAGTGTATGAACACTATACTTCTGGTTCTAGAAGCAGCATTTCTCAACCTTGGTATGCCAAGCACTCTTGGTGTGTCAGAGCTATGTCTGTTGTGCCTTGTGCTTCCCAGTCATGACAATCAAAATGTCTCCATGGGACTTCGCTGGTGATCCAGTGCTTAGGAATCTGCCTGCCTATGCAAGACATGGTTTCGATCCCTGGTCTGGGAAGATGCCACCTGCCAAGGAGCAACCAAGCCCATGTACCACAACTACTGAAGCCCTCGTGCCAGTGCAATGAGAACCCAGGCACTTCAACGAAGAGTAGCTCCCACTCGATGGAACTAGAAAAAGCTTGCATGCAACAATGAAGAGCCCATGTGCTGCAACAAAGACCCAGTGCAGCGAAAATTATAATAAATTAAAAAAAAAAAGTCTCAGATGTTGGCATATGTTCCAGGGGAGCAGATTCACTCATCAGAGAAAACCAGTATTCTAGAGAAAGTGAAGCAACACCTTTTGTCCACTCTGCTACAGATGAAGGACAAAATCCTCCCACTTTTTCACAAATTCATGGAAAGGCACCTACCTGACAACTATGCTTCCCTGGTGGCTCAGATGGTGAAGAGTCCGCCTGCAATGCAGGATACCTGGGTTGGGAAGATCCACTGGAGAAGGAAATGGCAACCCACTCCAGTATCCTTGCTTTTGAAGAAGGAAATGGCAACCTACTCTGGTATCCTTGCTTGAAAATTCCATGATGCAGGAGCCTGGCAGGCTTCAGTCCACGGGGTCCCAAAGAGTCAGACAGGACTGAGTGACTTCACTTCCTTTCTTTGGCAACTATGGAAGTTCAGTCCCTGATCTTGACAGGAGAAAATCAGCTTGTATGATTAGAACTTTATCATCATTTCATTATTTTTCACTAGAAATACACTTTTGAAGTAATATATGGGGATAGGCTGCCCACTTCAGTATTCTTGGCCTTCCCTTGTGGCTCAGCTGCTAAAGAATCCGCCTACAGTGCTGGAGACCTGGGTTCAATCCCAGGGTTGGGAAGATCCCCTGCAGAAGGGAAAGGCTACCTATTCCAGTATTCTGGCCTGGAGAATCCCATGGACTGTATAGTCCATGGGGTGGCAAAGAGTCGGACATGACTGAGCAACTTTCATTTTCATAAAATATGCACACTGTAGAGTAAAGCCTCTACTCTCTAGGAGGCTAAGCTCTCAGAACTATAGTTCCTTTTCCTATTACTCGATCTAAGCATAGATATAATATTTTATAATAGCAATTTTAATACCTTATAATTTCTATTTTGCATTTACTGAATAAAAACTAGACATGCATTGCATGTACCTTTATTCCTTATCCTTGGCTAAAGTTCTGAACTTTTTATTCTGGTACACAGAGTAATGATTATTGAGCAAAAATGTAATGAATAACTACTATGCACATAGTAGAGGGATATTTGGGGAGCATTAGTGATATAGAGATGAATAGCATACACACTTTGCATTTTAGGACTTGTAAAATATTGGGTTAGCCAAAATCTTTATCTGGGTTTTTCCATCAGATGTTACTGAAAAATCCAAATGAATTTTTTAGCCAACCAAAAATAAGAAGGTGGACATTCAGGGCATAATTACAAAACATAAAGTATGGGTAAGAAGGAAGCGTACACTGAGAAATTCCTACTTATAACAAAAAGAATGGAACTATTTGGAGAAGGAGCTAACATCTGAGATGGGACCAGGAGGAAGTATGGAATCTCGACAAGCGGAGGAATGGAAGTATTCCCAAGCCAAAATAAGTGCCCTGTGGTTTATGGTAATGGCTTAGGCAATGGCTAGGTGTTGGGGACTCGGAGAGACAATAGTGGGAGAAGTGAAACAGAAATTAGGAGGATATTTAGGGCATGGTAAAGGCTTTCAATTGGAAAGAAACGTGCCTGGAAACAACAAATGGGAGGAGACAGTAAATGTGGTCTAGAAAAGGTGAAAGAGACAGTGGAGGTCTTAAGAAGATGGGATTGACGGGATTTGTTGGCTGACACTATTAATGAATGGATATGCAACTCATTGAGATTGAAAACACAGGGGAAAGAAATCTAGTTTCAGAAGGTAGAAACTAGATTTACTTTTGGAAACAATGAATTTAAACCATTAGTAGACTATATGGTGATGAATGTTGAGCACATGGAAAATTCTCATCTCCAGTTAAGAGAGATACTTTCCTTAACACATAGTGATTATCTCAAGGGCTAAAATCCTGGGAGAAGCTGGGGTTACTTGGGGAGAGATTATACATAGAGATGATAAAAGCAAAGAGGAGAACTGTGAAGAAGTTAAAGTTTGAGTGAAGAAAGAGAAGTCAAGCTTAGAAAATGGAATATAAGTATTTAAGAGAAATGGAGATGTTCTAGGAGAAAATGGGACAAGCTAGACCCTTTGGGCTTTAAAAGAAGATGACTGCATTTATAATTAAAATATTACCAGCGACTACTGGAGAAGTGGTTTCTAAGGACATTGAGCCATTTTATAAAAGCTCTTTCATCTTCTTTCCTGACCCTGCATCTGTGTTCTGATATTTTTCTTTAGGGTTCAGAAGAAACAAAAAAGACTTTATTCTTTTTCACTCCTGTATTTACCTCTACATGCAGTTACATACCCTCCTAGCTCTAGAATCTTGCTCATTTTAGTATTTTACCCCCCCTCTAATGGCTTCAATTGAACTGTGGTGTTGGAGAAGACTCTTGAGAGTCCCTTGGACTGCAAGAAGATCCAACCAGTCCATCCTAAAGGAGACCAGTCCTGGGTGTTCATTGGAAGGACTGATGTTGAAGCTGAAACTCCAATACTTTGGCCACCTGATGTGAAGAGCTGATTCATTTGAAAAGATCCTGATACTGGAAAAGATTGAAGGCAGGAGGAGAAGGGGATGACAGAGGATCAGATGGTTGGATGGCATCACCAACTCAATGGACATGAGTTTGGGTAAACTCCGGGAGTTGGTGATGGACAGGGAGGCCTGGCATGCTGCTGTTCATGGAGTGGCAAAGAGTCAGACATGACTGAGTGACTGAACTGAACTGAATGGCTTCAATATATTTTCCCTACCACTTAATTCTGTCTGTTCTTCCTACTTTTGCAAAGTGGTCTTATCTCCATTCTTTGAGCCCTGAGCTATAAGACAACTTCTTTCCTTTGACAAATATTCTGTGAAGTCATTTATTCAATCTGTTTTGTCTCAATTCTTGGTTTTAAAACTGTGTTTTTTGGGGGAGTGGGGCTGTTTTTGTTGTTGTTGTTATTGTTATTGCTTTCTTGTCTGCACTATTTGGCACGTGGAATCTTAGCTCCCCAACCAGGGATCAAACCCATGCCCAGTGTGTTGGAAGCTCAGAATCTTAATCACTGGACCACCAGGGAAGTCTCTAATTTTTTCTTTTTTTATTCTATGACTATTAATATTTTGATAAGACTAGATATGAATATTCAGATATATCCCCTTAGTTGTCAAATCATTTCTTCCCTCTTTATTTACACAATTATTTCCAAAACATTTGGCAGCATCATATACATATATTCTGAAAAGTTCCATGCTGTGATATTTATGATAAAGTACCCACATTTCTCAAAAACATAAAGATGTCAGTTGCTATTTTTCGAAAAGCAGATTCTATGGACAAATGGATTTGGGAAAACTCTCCATTTATTAAAAAAAAAAGTAATAGGTCTTTTCATCACAGCCCATCTAAGAGCCTTCAGTATGTTAATTCTGAGAATTTCCAAGAGGAAGATTATTTGATCCATCACAGAACTCTTTTTTTTAATGTAACCAATGAATCTCTCCACGTATTCCTACTCATTTACTTAAATAAACCCTATTTTGCAATATGTTCATTCTCCCTGGTTTCTAAACATTCCCATCTTCCAATTTTTATAAAAGGAAAGGAAGTTAACACATCCTCAGCGACTATAAACACTGGTAAAAAGAGCAAGAAACCAAAATTATTATTTCCATTGTAGAAGGGAAATCTGAGGCACAGATGGGTTAAGTGATCTGACCAAATCCATACAAACAGTGAGTGTCATAACTGTTATTTGAATCTTTCATATTTCAAAGCAAAGGAACAGTCTCCATGACACCACACCAGACCACTTCTAGGTCTTATACCTCTACTCTTTCTCTATGCTTTCATTTAAGGAAAAAAAAAACTGGCAGCAACTACAACTTTTAAAAATACAGGCTATTTTTCTGTAGTCTGTATTTTTCACAAGAAATGACTATTCATGGTAAAGGCCATGATACAGAATCTAGATTTAATAACTAACTTAGATGCAGTTTCACCCTCTCCCAGAAATGTACTCTTTGCCAACAAGTCTGGAATTTTCTAGTTAGCAAGCATGAGGTAACTTGTCCTGTGGGCTCTCTCTACCCTTTAATGAGAAAACCTTTACCATTCCATGGCTGAGTAATGGAATATTACTCACTCACAAAAAAACTCAAAATAATGCCATTTGCAGCAACATGGATGGACCTAGAGATGATCAGACTGAATGAAGTTGTCAGACACAGAAAAACAGATACCCTACATCACTTATCCAAGGAATATTAAAAAAAATACAAAAGAACTTATTTACAAAACAGAAATAGAGTTACAGGTGTAGAAAACATAGGGGATAAGGTCAGGGAGGATAAATTGGGAGACAGGGGTCTATACAACCACACTACTATATATAAAATAGATAACTAATAAGAATCTGCTGTATAGGACAGGAAACTCCACTCAGTATTCTGCAATGGCCTCTATGGGAAACACATCTTTAAAAAAAAGTGGATATATGTATAACTGATTCACTTTACTGTACACCTGAAACTAACACAACATTGTAAATCAACCATATTGCAATATTTTTTTAAAGCACTCTCTCTCACACATACACACATACCCTTTCCCATTCTCTCTGTCCTGATGGCTCAGATGGTAGAAAATCTGCCTGGAACATGGGAAACCCTGGCTCAGTCCCTGGGTCAGGAAGATCCCCTGCAGAAGGAAATGGCAACCCATTCCAGTATTCTTGCCTGGAGAATCTCATGGACAGAGGAGCCTGGTGGGCTACATATAGTCCATGGGATCACAAAGGGTCAGACATGACTGAGCACGACTAACACAACACACACAGACATCACCAAATAAGTTGGATAACCTGAAGATAATTTTTTCTTTTCTTTTGTGCATAGCTCCCTTGACCCACTTTTCTTCCTACATAAATCTTCCATTTTGTACAACCCCTTGGAATGTCCTTCTAATTGCTGAATGGGATGCTGTCTGATTCAAGAATCATCTAAGAAAGCTAATTAGAGATTCAAATGTACTCAGCTGAGTTTTGTTTTTTAATAAATCGGTGGCAATGAGATCTGAAGTGAACTTCTGATGGCATCTGGGGGCAAGGAGAAACATAGGTGAGGCACCCTGTGATCCTTTGAGTTCACTGCCTTTCTCTCATGTCCAAGGACTACTGGTGAGTTCCTCTTGGTTGACCCTCACATTTTTGCTTCTGAATTCCAGATCTAATTGGCTTTTCAGACAGTAGTTCCCTGGGTGGAAAACCCTGGGCCTCTGCCTCTGGATTTCACACTGGGAATGGCTGATGGTTTAGTCAATAATTCTTTGCTTGTGATCCTTCCACAGATTGCATGCTGGGAACTGCTGGCAGCTACAGTGCTCCACTTATGTGGAATCACACGTCCATGATCTTCATTTTCTGAGGTCTGCTGGGTTTTCCTCAGTCCAAAATTCCACGGGAATTGGTGGTGGTTCAGTTCAGTTCAGTTCAGTCGCTCAGTCATGTCTGACTCTGTGACCCCATGAATTGCAGCACGCCAGGCTTCCCTTTCCATCACCAACTCCCATAGTTCATTCAAACTCACGTCCATCGAGTCGGTGATGCCATGCAGCCATCTCATTCTCTGTCATCCCCTTCTCCTCCTGCCCCCAATTCCTCCCAGCATCAGAGTCTTTTCCAATGAGTCAACTCTTCTCATGAGGTGGCCAAAGTACTGGAGTTTCAGCCCTAGCATCATTCCTTCCAAAGAACACCTAGGACTGATCTCCTTTAGAATGGACTGGTTGGATCTCCTTGCAGTCCAAGGGACTCTCAAGAGTCTTCTCCAACATCACAGTTTAAAAGCATCAATTCTTTGGTGCTCAGCTTTCTTCACAGTCCAACTCTCACATCCATACATGACCACTGGAAAAACCATAGCCTTGACGAAATGGACCTTTGTTGGCAAAGTAATGTCTCTGCTTTTGAATATGCTATCTAGGTTACCTTGGTGTTAAACTGGGTCCAATTTAAGAACAGGACTGTGTCTGGGATCAGACTGTCTGATTTAAGAACCAGACTGAGTCTGACATTTGCTGGACTGGGTTCAGTGGGAAGCCTCAGGTAGATATTAAGTAAAAAAAAGTTATTGATGGGAGTATCAGAAGTAACTGGAAGCTGATTAATGTGGCTCTGAGAAACCCAAAGGCCCAGCTAAAAGAAATGGTATATTTTATATCCAAAGAGTGGAGTGTGTTATTTCTGCCACAACTGCTTATTTTATGTTTAAGAACGATGGTCCTAGGAGCTGAATATATTTAATAAAATGGCAAAGTTTTACTAAAAACCACCTAGAATTAAAATGACCATTATGGGGGAGTGTTCCAAATAGATAAAATCATTTTAAAAGTTCACTTAAAAGCAAAAATTATGGGGAAAATAAAAAACAAGGATTATGCAGAAGCCTCCAAATGTTTTCAAAAATCCAAAATAGCTTCTTGAATCATTGCAAAAGGCTACTGATAAATTAGAGATTAAAGGTGCCTGAAATGAAAATATGGTAAGACTGATATATACAGAGGTCCACAACCTTTTTGGTACCATGGACTGATTTTGTGGAAGACAGTTTTTCCATGCACTCAGAGGAGGGATAGTTTTGATATAACTCAAGTGCATTATATTTATTGTGCATTTTATTTCTATTATTATTACATCAGCTTCATCTGAGATCATCAGGCATCAGATGCCAGAGGTTGGAGTCTCCTAATGACTGGCATCCTCTCTATGGCTCTGCTCAATCCCCTTTTATTTGAGTACTCTGTATTTTAAAATAGGGATACCTTGAGACTACAGGAGACCTTACTCAGACACCTTTCACTTATAGGTCAAAGGTCAATTGAAAGGCCATAATTACTTTTCTAAACTCAAGAAGGATCCTGAAAAGGTTTTGTAAATGGATTACCTCCTGAAATCCATGAATAAATAAAAAGGTGAAAAATAAAATGGGAATTCACAAGTCTGAAATTTGGTCATGACTATCAGTGCCTGCTAGAAAAAAAAATTTTTTTTTTAAGTCCTCCTCCTAAGCTAGGTGTACCAGGATGGAAAGAAACATTCCAATAATATGTGGACCAAGGATGTCAGTCCTTTTGCCAATCCTAAAAGTAAGTATCTATCTTAAAATACTTGTAGGTATCGGGACACCTGAAACAGAAATGTCCTGCAAATCTGGCTCCCAAAACTCCATGTCAGAAGAATCTTGGACACCTTCTCTGTGCCTTTGTGATAGATTTTCTACACCCATCTTCTCTAGAACTTAAGAACCATTATTTGAAATGCAAATGGTTCTCATCGAAGGGAAAACAGAAAACATTTGGAAATTTGGCTAATGAGAAGTCTCACAGATCTACAAGTCTCCTCAATAGATATTAAAAATTATAAGGTGTCTGAGTCTATGTGTCTGCCCATACGCCCATATGTATGTATGTTGTAGATAAGTGGTATTTTTCTACCCCTAGGTGTTGAAGCTGAAATTCCAATATTTTGGCCACCTGATGAGTAGACCTGACTCATTTGAAAAGACCCTATGCTGGGAAAGATTGAAGGCAGGAGGAGAAGGGGACAACAGAGGATGAGATGGTTAGATGGCATCACTGACTCAATGGACATGAGTTTGGGTAAACTCTGGGAGTTGGTGATGGACAGAGAGGCCTGGTGTACTGCAGTTCATGGGGTCGCAAACGACTGAGCAACTGAACTGAAGATAGCATATCAAAATTAATCTGTAAAGGAACTCTACGTAATTGGGTTGAAGGTCAAGCACTTTAAGGACTGACTATTCTAAAACTCTCATCAGAAATACAGAAACCAACCCAAATGATTATTTCAAGTTCATGTGATCCAAGATTATCTTTGGTAAATAAAAGCTAGTTTAACTTTGTTGGGTTACTAAAACAGACATAGCTTTGGAGCTATCAGCTTTAAATATAATACTTTTATTCTACTTGGGCTTACAATTCGTCAGGAAGAAACATAACTTGGTATGATGAAGTTTTCGTAGGTAATCTAAACCTAATTTGTGGGAGCAAATGACTCAGATAGATGCAGTGTAATTTGGATAAGAGATACAGAAAAACATTTTAGCAACAATTACATTTTACAGTATATGTACTTAAAAATAGCTTCCAAAATTCTTTTTGGTATCTTAGAGCTTTGCTAAGTTAAGTTAAATGATGAGAATTCATTGAATATATAGAGTATTTCCAAATAAGAAAAAAAAATATGGAAACATTAACAAACATAGGTTTATCTACTTTGGGTTTCTTATTACAAAGATACTAAAGATAAATTTGGTTCTATCAATAAACATGTTTAGTGTCATGTTGAGAAATTTCCATGTCTCTAGAGATTATAAAAATATTTATTATTTTGTTAATGTAACAGTCATTTAAAAGACAGCCCATGATTCTTTACTTCCTAAATTTTCACTAAAAATTAAAGTTTCTAAAGGGTTAGGAATTCAAATGTAATTGAAAATTGTAAAAACAAAAAAAAAAGGAAACCTTTCCTTATGCAAGAAAAGTAGGATGTGTTTTTGACTAAAGAAAAAGATGAGAAATAAAGATGCATTTGTGTTCAGGAAAATGAGAGTAATTTTGTCTAAACTAGAACTTCTGGGTATAAAGAATAAACCAAAAGTATATAAAAGGCTCCAAAAGTATGTATAAAAGCCTGAAGAGAGAAAGATAATTTTTCCTTGTGTAATCAGGCAGGCAAAAATTAAACTATTATAAAGGTTTATCTTTTAATTATGCTTTAATATCAGTGTACTTATATAAAACTAAAACTTAATTTTTTTCAATTGCTAAATAGATAACTATTGTTTCATATTGATCTGTGATCCCATTTAGTCAAGTGTTCAAATCTTTTGATATCTTTGATGTGTGTGCTACATGTATGCTAAGTCGCTTCAATCATGTCTGACTCCTTGTGACCCTGTGGACTATAGCCCACCAGACTCCTCTGTCTGTTGGATTCTCCATGCCAAGAATACTGGAATGGGTTGCCATGGCCTCCTCCACGCGATCTTCCCAACGCTGGGATGGAACCTGTATCTCTTATGTCTCCAACATTGCCAGATGGGTTCTTTACCACTAGTGTCATCCGGGAAGCCCAGATGTCTTTGACAAACTTCCCCAAATCAAATTCTTAAAATAAAGTCTTTATGACCTGGAAGCAACCATGGGATTTTTCCAGAGAACCCCTGGAACATTCCAAACTATTTGTCAAGCTAATTAGACTTACTTGATATTCAATATGTTAAATCACATGGGAAACACAGTCAAATAAGAAGTTGTGACATTGTGTCTATTTAGGAATACATGAAATTATGTGGAATTCCTAGAAGTGTGATATGTCCTGACATAAACTGTTGCCTGTCATCAAAATTGATGCTAACACTAAGAGGAATAAATGAACCTGAGAACTGTGTGTGTGTGGGGGGGGTGCCCTTACTAACTTTCATATTAAAGCAGCAGCAACAGAATCTGTAATGATTGTGGCAGAGGTGGATAAAGTTCATTCTGCTTCTGCAAAAAATGACCTCTCATTACCAAACTTTTGCCATCCTGATGTCCTTGTAACATGGCAACCATCTGCTCTTGAATCAGAGAAATTAAGATGAGTTAAATGATAACCATAATGAGACAAACAGTTCAAACTATGGGAAACCCAAGACAACCACTTAGTTAGTTCTTTCTGACCATCTGGTAAACCCCATTTCTGGGTCTTTGCATTCCTTCACCTATCATAGTACATTTAAGCAAAACTGTTTTCATCCTTAGAGGTCTCAAATATCCTCCCTGGGGACCCTTTGAACATCTACAGCAGAAATTTGTTCAACTGTCACTTAGCGTAAGTTTTCAGTGTGTTCTTATTGTATGTATGCATGTTCTCTAAATGGGTTGAAGCCATCCCCTGTCACAAGGCTGGTGCCCTCACAATGGCAAAGAAAGCATTACAAAATGTGTTTTTCAATTGGTATACAACTTCCACTATCTCCAATGATCGAGGTACCACTTCATTGGGCAAATCTTATCAGCCTTAATGAAAACCTGGCAAACTTCTGGGAATTATCGCCACCCAGTCACCCTCAATCACCAGGCAAGATGGAGAGAACTAATGGAAAAACTGAATTCAAGCAGAACAAGTAGTAGTTACATGAAACCACTAAACCAAGGAGGATGCTCTAATGTTTCATTTTTCCAGATTTAAGGAGACCTTTTCTCCTAAGCTATTTATGACTTACATGAACCTGGTAAATTATGCTTTACAATGATGAAACACTGATGTTTTCTTCCTACCTGATCCTTCCAAAACTCAGAAATTTTCAGCAAGTATTATCTTCATGACAATATATCTGTCTACATAAGTTTAGTAAGAATCTGTTCTCCTTGTAATAGGGCACAATTAGAAAGACTATATATATCCCCATCACTTTGACTGCAATGTCATCTTTGAGAGAGTTGTGAATAGACCTACATATGACCATAGAGCTTTAAGCAACTGCTTAGAAAAGTCAGCCTGGCTTATAAGGTTTCAGCAAAGCTGTCTTAAAAGATAATTTTTATGATCAATCATTATTATTGCTTCACTTATATCAATGACTAGGCAGCAACATGGAAACTTGCATTACCATATGTAAAATAGATAGCTGCTGGGAATTTGCTAAAAGACTCAGGGAACTCAAACCAGGGCTCTGTAACAACCTAGAGGGGTGAGATAGGAGGAAGACAGGAGGGAGGCTCAAGAGGAAGGGGATACCTATGGATATGTATACCTATGGCTGATTCATGTTGGATGTTTGGCAAAAACCCACATAATTCTGTAAAACAATTATCCTTCAATTAAAAATAAGTAATAATAAAAAATAAGCAGGCTAAGTTATATACAAGCACATGAGTTTCATTGTGATTATATTTGGTAAAAAAAAATGGAAGTAATTGTAGACAGAAAAACTATGTTTCCAACTTTGCAAATATTAGATTCTAGTCCTGTTAATTATCTTTGGGGATTTTTTTTTTTTAAACTTGATTTTACTTTATTTTTAAACTTTACATAATTGTATTAGTTTTGCCAAATATCAAAATGAATCCGCCACAGGTATACATGTGTTCCCCATCCTGAAGCCTCCTCCCTCCTCCCTCCCCATACCATCCCTCTGGGTCGTCCCAGTGCACTAGCCCCAATTGTTAGATACCTGTGAACTGGGATCTTGAACTGTTTTAGCTTCCTCAAATATCTGGCTACAACTCACCAAACTAATGTTTCCAAATTTCTCCCACCCTTCTGATCTGGAAGGGAGCTTAAAGACAGCCCTAAAGCCCCACTGTAAAGGACCTCACTATGAACTCCTGACCACTGACATTGCTGCAAAACTAGAAATGTACTGACACACATCTCACAGTTCAGGAGGACTCCACCTGATACCTGCTGCTGCTGCTAAGTCGCTTCAGTCATGTCCCACCCTGTGCGACCCCATAGACGGCAGCCCACCAGGCTCCTCTATCCCTGGGATTCTCCAGGCAAGAACACTGGAGTGGGTTGCCATTTCCTTCTCCAATGCATGAAAGTGAAAAGTGAAAGTGAAGTCGCTCAGTTGTGTTCGACTCTTTATGACCCCATGGACTGCCACCTACCAGGCTCCTCCATCCATGGGATTTTCCAGGCAAGAGTACTGGAGTGGGGTGCCATTGCCTTCTCCTGGTCTTATGCAAATGCTGGAGAGCACTGACTAAAGAAAGGGAAGTAGCTGACATCAACGTAGGTAGACTGCTTTGGTTCAAGATGCCAGATCAACACTTCCTCCTTTAGCTAAACATGAAAAACAACTTTTTTTTTTTCTTCACATTTTCATTGGCCTGGGAAGATAATGCTATCATTTCCGTAAGGCATTGTACAGGGGTGTGAGGGAGCAACCCCTAGAATTTAGGATGACTCTATTGCAGGCTAGGACACTGTCTTCCAATGTGTGCTAAAAATCTGACTGACTCCTGACTTGAATGGGTAAACACAACAGTCCTTGTGAATGAAGCCATTCATTATACTTCCAAACAGGAATGAACTGCACCGGTAAGTCTTGTGTTTGTGATAGTAATCATTCTCCTTATTCTCCTTAGACCTATCAATGCCTAGATGGCTGGCTCCCATCTTAGGCTACCTAACTATGCTCCTAAGGGCTCAAGGAAGGACCCACCAGGAGGCATTCAAGATTCAGGAACTGATTCCTCTGGCAGGACTCCACTTCCCTGGTTAAGAGTTAATAACAAATGAGATTATGATCAGGAACATTTCCTTAACTCTTAGAGACACTGCAGATTCCATTACGAAGATATTAGCTTCCTCCAAGAAAACTATTGGACTCTCAGACCAAGCTTGTTTTTGATAATAGGATAGCTCTTGATCATTCTTGGGCTGAGCAAGGAGGTACCTGTGCTGTGTTGTACTTGCCATACCTGGATTGACACTTCCGGGGAAGCTGAAACTCAAGTATGTAAGATCAATGAGTGAGCCACTTAGCTTAAAAGGGTAAATCTGTCAAAGGGTTTCTTTGACTGGTTTGGGTCTTGGAGACCAGGGCTCTGAAATGCACTGCAAACACTGGAAATTATCCCGTTTATAAGACTAATAATATCCCTGGTGCACTGTATCCTCTCATGAGTTTCAAACACATGTTCACATCCACTGACCAGCAGGAACACACTCTCCCTAAGACCAAAACATCAGAGAAGAAGCAATGAGAATAACCAACTTAAAAACTGTGAATCTGAATTTCACCAAAAACATCATGATCATGACCTATGATTACCATATCAAAGGTCAACAAAGCAGTAGCTGAGATAATGCTAAGGCCTTAAATTTTTATCATCTTGCTCAGTTAGGCTGAAAATCTGATCAAAAGCGGGTAATTATTAAAGAGAAAAACAAAGGGCCAAAATGGCATTACTTGTGCTAAAGCCCATGATGGCAAATCTAGATTTAATACCTAACACAATTGAACTTTTGACCTTTTCCAGAAAAATACCAGTCTAGAATTGTCTGGTCTATACCAATGAGGTAATCTGCCACATAAGGCCTCTGTAACCCCAGAGGAAGAACAAATCTGCATGATACAACTCTAGCATCCCTTCTCCACCACAAAATGGAAGTCCTGGACTCAAAGTCCTTTCTTTTCTTTTGTTAATAGCTCCCTTGCCTCATCTTTCTTCCTATATGAATCTTCCAATTTGTACAACTCCTTGGAGCACCCTGCCAGTTGCTAGATGGGCTGCTGCCTGAGTCATGAATCACCTAATAAAGACAATTACATCTTCAAATTTACTAGGTTGAATTTTTTTTAATAATACTCAAATATTGTGTATCTCTCTCCTCTCTCTCTCTCTCCTTCCCATTTTTATGATTGTATTTATGTCATTTATATCAAATTTTTGTGATGATACTGTTTTCATTGGACATTTTAAAACCATTGAATCTTTTACAAGTCCTCATTATCCTTTACTCTGTATATAAATGAAGCTTCCCTGGTGGCTCAGATGGTAAAGAATCTGCCTGCAATGTGGGAGACCTGGGTTCAATACCTGGATTGGGAAGATCCCCTGGAGGAGAACATGGCAACCCACTCTAGTACTCTTGCCTGGAGAATTCCCATGGATAGAGGAGCCTGATGGTCTACAGTCCACAAGGTTGCAAAGAGTTGGACACAACTGAGTGACTAAGCACAGTACAACACTGTGTATAATTGTAGCTACACATTCTTATTTTTCCATAAAATTCCTTTTATGTATATTCCCTCTGATCCATTCCCAAAGTTACTACTGTGGTATAGGCTTTCAAAACCGTTTGTGTTGTAATTACAAAGCCTTGGTTGACCCCAACCCAGCCTTCTTGCTTTGAGTTTCTCCTTTCAGGATCTTTTTATGAGGTTGATCATCCTTAAACCTACTGAGTTTAATTGACTATAATAGATTTTTAATTATCATTCTTCACAGCTTCACAGATGGCTCAGTGGTTAAAAGAATCCATCTGCAATGCAGGAGACACAAGAGACGTGGGTTCAATCCCTGGGTCGGGAAGATCCTCTGGAGGAGAAAATGGCAACCCACTGCAGTATTCTTACCTAAAGAAAATCCCATAGACAGATGAGCCTGGCAGCTGCAGTCCATAGGGTCACACAGAGTCAGACAGGACTGAAGCAACTGAGCACACACACAGGCATGCATCTGGGTTAAAAGACTGCTTTGTGTCACCACGTGAATCCTTCAAAACGTGATTGGCCTAAAAAAAGCACTTGTTCTATAACTTTTGAGACTATATTCAGTCCTTGGTGTATGAGAGGCTTTGGTTCCGGAGCTCCACTTAGATATCAAAATCCACTAATGCTCAAGTTCCTTATATAAAATGATCCTCTGTATCCACTGATCAAACCAATACCTAATCTGTGGATTCAAGCAGTCACAAATGAAGACTTGATCCACAGTTGGTTGAATCCTTGGATATGAAACCCATGAATATGGAGAGCTACCTTTATGCTTATTGAAAAGTATCTGCACATAAGTGGAGCCATGCATTTCAAACCCTTCTTATTCAAGAGTCAACTGTATTCAAATCCAGAGCAGAGGTTTGTCTGAGTTTTGTTGCTCTTCTATTAGTTTTTAGAGCCTTTTATGTAAGTGAGGGCTCATTCTCCTCTTGCTGCTGCTAGAGGAATGCTGAGGTTTCTGTTTCCTTTAGAAATGCAAATAAAAATGTAAACTTAACCTCCTTCTGATACAACCCCAAAATAGCTTCTGGGCTAAATAGAAATGAATACCTTGACCTTAGTAACCTGAGAGTTTAGGGAGGCCTGGAGGTTCATATCTATTTGAATTCTGGTCCTGAACAAGAGAAGCATAATCCTATTACATTTACACAGCTTGCAGTAGACTTTGAAATTCATATTAACATTCCTGAAGGGAAGATAGTTTTGTAACTAAGAGCCATGCAAGTCATAAGAGAAAATTATTGCTCCTGGTTTAGTGAATAACTATATTTCTCAAAGGAAAAAAAAAAAAACATCCCTTCCCACCCTCCACTCCTCATTCCCTCAGGAAAAAATATTTGCTGGTGATATGGGTGGGGTGGAGGTGGACAGAGGAGTTACTTTGTGCTTTGCATGATACCTTATTATGTTAAAAATAGAGAGGCAGGCATGAGACAACATCTCTGAATTTTAGTTCACATTACGTTAACTAAAGCATCATGCCCACGCCTTAGGTCACTCACCTCCTTTAATATTTATTTCTAATTTATTGCCAATTTTTGAAAAAAATGTGCATATTTTACCTGCAGGAACCATGAAAGCCACATAGCTAATCCTACCCTAAAACATGCAAAGAAATGAAAAATAACCACTCAGAATCATTATTCACTTATTAAAATGCAATCTTTGCTACAAGTCCCACATTTTACTCTCTAAACCAATGCCTACGGTATTATAAAATCTGTTCTTTTGTTAAAATCCAAGATATTTTCACTTAGAGAGCTGCCCTACATTGTCAATTTAATTTCTACACTCTAACCTGATTTTTTTATTTACATACTTTAACAAATTATATTTAAAAGAGATTTTTAAAGTTTCTTAGAATCTTTATAATAAATTGTTTCCGTATCAGGTGATGATTAGTAAGACAAATTAACAAAGAACGTCATGTCCTCCAACTGGTTATTCTGATGTTGAAATCAGAACCGAAGTTACAAATTCCTCTAAGAATGATCTTGGACACAAAGAATCCTGGGGTTGGATAATTTATTGTCTATGAGATGAACTCACAGTTACCAAAAAATGAAAATATGAAAGTTTTTGAAAATAGTGTTTCTCATTGTCTAGACTGGAAACCCTAGATGATATGGGGTCACAAGTGGTATCAAGTACTCCCTTCTTGAAATAGACAGGAAAGATATCACCAAATATCTTTAATCATTTAAGAAACAGTTACATCTGTGGACCGAGTTCTGGAGGTAGCTAGAGTTACTTCTGACTCTCTCCTGGAAATGCCCACAGTTCATAGCTAATGTAGCTCATTTCCATTCAAGTTTTGAAGCTAAATGGAAGAAGTTATCTTCCCACTCTCCCTCCTTCACCAAACACAAAAATAGAGATGACAGTGACAATATTTGTTTTTGACTATTGTTCAGTTATAAATTCTGTATATTTGTTTTCCTCTCTGAATCTACTGAAACAATTTCTTGCTGTGATCTATTGTAGATGAATATGACAAAAAATAAATTTGTGCAACTTATATGACTAAAGGACTATGACTGCCTTCACCTGGAGATTAAAAAGTCCAATCATTCAGAGATATTCTCTTAAACTCTTAAAATGAAAGGGTATTAGCAAACTTAATCCTCATGTGTATCTGTGTGCATATATGTGTGTGCACTCAGTCATGTCAGACTCTGTGACTCCATGGACTATAGAAAGGCTCTTCTGTCCAATGGGATTCTCCAGATAAGAATATGGGAATGGGCTGCCATTTCCTTCTCCAGGGTATCTTCCCAACCCAGCGATGGGATCCTTGTCTCCTGCGTCTCCTGAGTCTCCTGAATTGGCAGGCTTGTTCTTTACCACAGAGCCACTAGGGAAGCCCTAAAATCATTCTACCTATTTCTAACTCTCTGACTTTTAAAAATAAAAGTAACCCAGAACTTATACTGAAAGTGGATTACTTTGCCCAAGTTTTTTTTTTTTTTTTTTTCTGGAAGAGCATCTTTAAAAAAAGTAAAAATCTATATTTAAATTGGAGGATAATTATAATATTGTGATGGGTTTTGCCACACATCAACATGAATTGGCCATAGGCATACATATGTACCCGCCCTCCTTAACCCTCCTCCCACCTCCCTCCACACCCCATCCCTCCAGGTTTTCATAGAGCACAGGCTTTGGGTGCCCTGCATTATACATCAAAACTTTTAAAGAGAACCCTTGATTAAAAGTACAGATTGCCAGCTATAAAATAAGTCAGGGGGTTGTAATGTACACATAGGAAATACGGGCTATAATGTAACAACTTTGTATGGTGATGGATGATAACTGATCTTTTTGCTAAGATCATTTCACAATGAACAGTGAATAAAATGAATGAATAAAAATATCAAAACACTATGTTGTACACAAGACTAATATAATATTGTATGTTTATTATAACTCAATTAAAAAAATAATGAGATCCTCTGAACAAAAAGAAAACATACAGGTTCCATCAAAACTATTGTGGAAGAAGTCTATGCCTTTCATGGTGATAAAAACCAATTTAAGGAAGAACAAAAAGATTTGATAGAAGATTAGAGATCGGCCTCCCTTGGTCCCTGTAAACATTGTTCAGTGAGAACAAACCAAAAGAGAATGCAGGGACTTCATGGAAGTCAAGAATATCTAAGGCATCACAATTTTGATCTCCAGTGCTTACTCTGTATTCATTATAGTGTCATAGATGTCAAGTCTCTCTTCTATGATAGAGTATACCCAAAGACTTCTGAATGAGAGGAAAGCACTATCCTAAAGAAAAATACTGCTAAGTCCATTAAACTAGCTTTAAAGTAGTCACTGTGAACAGCAAAACAAGAATCAGACCACAGTGTCCACAGACAAACTCACTCCCCTTCTAACATGCCCACATTCTCGTTCTTATTTTAGTACTGATATTCTACCCTATGAAGGGTAGACACATCAAAGTATGCTGGAGTATTTAGGTTTCTTCCTCTTATACTTTCATTTTCCACAGAAGCTGAGCTATCGTTCCTTCTCTTTTACACAATTATTTTTATATTTATTTATTTATTTGGCTCTGTGGGATCTTTAGTTCATGACATTTGGGATCTAGTTCCTTGACTGGGGATTGAACCCAGGCCCCCTGCATTAGGAGAGCAAAGTCTTAGCCACTGGACCATCAGGGAAGTCCCTATCATCTCTTCTTAATTCAGATCAAGCACAAGAAGCTGTGTAGAGAGAATACCCAGTCTTTCCTTGAAGGATGACAAAGTTAGGACAAAGGAATCTGAATGCCCATTTCCTTGAAGACTGTATAGATATTAAGTGACAGCTGTAATTCTATTTGCCCTTCTATATTTTGTTTTCCTGTTTTTGAGTAAAAAGGTATTCTTATTGCAAATCAGTTAATCAGCAATATGAACACAGTGAGATAAAACAAGGAGCACTTCTGTTTGGGATGGCATAATTGCTTAGAAATCATAAAAATCCTTCTTCATGGAAAACAAACAAACAAACAAAATTAGGTAAAATATATCTGTTCTAAAAAGATCACAGGGTTGGCCCAGAAGAAAGGAACCAATAATGCACAAGCAAAGTAAAAGCTCAGGATGCAAGGTACACAAGAGAGACAAACTTTATCATCAGGGTTTCTACAAAATCTTGGAGACTTTAGTTTCCCTTTCATGACTTTAAGGCCTGTTATGGAGAATTTCATAAAATACTTCATGCCAGAAATGATGACTCGCCCTCAGCGTAAGGATAGACTGGAAAGAGACATGCCAAGTAACACATTTTGCCATGGCCACTTGTATGTCTACAATTTAATCCGAGATGGTAAGGGGACCAAACTCTCTTGTGAGAATTTATAATCTCAAGCTGGCCTTTCCAGGACTTTAGGGTCTGAATTCATGCTCCTTCTGTGATTCAAAAAATCCTCAAAGCAAAATGTAAATAGTAAGTGCTTGCAGATTGCTGGGCTTCCATGGGACAGAAAGGTGTAAAAGCCACCTGACCAGCATGTTACAGCAGCAGAGGAAGGGGCTGAGCATCTCCTAATTCCTTACTTTGATCCTCCTGACTTCACGCAGCCCCTTGGCTCCTTCCCCCTCTGACTGTAGTCCTAAATCCACAACCTCTCTGGTTCTACATCTGCAGAAAAAACCTCCAGGCTCCTACATGAATCAGAAAAGATGGGAGCCTGACTGCAGGGTGAGGGGCAGGGTGAGGCGAGTGCACACAGCTGGCTCTTTAGTCAGACTCTCAAAAGCTCCTGATTTTGTTCGCACCCCCAACACATACACATGCGTGCGTGCACACACACACACACACGCCCACACACAGCCTTGCACTTCCTTCTACACTTCCTTCTGTAGAAGGTGGTGCTTTTTTGGAGTTGTCCAGGCCAGAGGACCTTGTTTCTCTTCAACCCTCCATCCCCATACACACTTAGGTATAACCCTGCTCTGCAAATTACTGGGTTGGCCAAAATGTTTGTTCAGATTTTTCCATGTTACCCCATATTTTACTTGTATCTCCATCCACTTTCCACATCCTATGACTGAGGTTATAGACGACTCCTAAATTTGCTTGAAGGTGAGCTTATTGTGCTTCTTGTTCTTTGGTAACAATTTTATAAAAGGAATCTCACTGAAGTTTACATTTTTATTACTCTTTCACGTTTTTATTGCTGGTTATAAAGTAATTTTAGAGAAAAGAATAGAGTAGAAATACCTTTGATCCACTATCTTAAAACTGGAGATCCATCCTACTAATTTAGAAGTGCAAATTTCCAAACAAGCCAATACTAGGAATTCTCTGATGTTGGGGTCTAACTTGGGGAAAACTCAGAAAGAATGCTGAGCCTGAAGAATTGATGCTTTTGAACTGTGGTGTTGGAGAAGACCCTTAAGAGTTCCTTGGACAGCAAGGAGATCAAACCAGTCAATCCTAAAGGAATTCAACCCTGAATATTCATTGGAAGGACTGACTGATGCTGAAACTGAAGCTCCAATAATTTGGTCATCTGATGTGAAGAGTCGACTCACTGGAAAAGACCCTGATTCTGGGAGAGATTGAGGGCAGAAGGAGAAGGAGTCAACAGAAGATGAGATGGTTGGATGGGTATCATCAAATCAATGGAAATAAGTTTGAGCAAACTCCAGCAGATAGTGAAGGACAGGGAAGCCTGGCAGGCTGTAGTCCATGGGGTCACAAAGAGTTAGACACAACTTAGTGAGTGAACAACAACAGGTATCTACCTTGTCTACTTTGAAGGACTATCTGGGCTCCAGCTAGAATCCACTGAAAACACTTCTAAGATAGATACAATAATTTGCCACTATAGGGTAACTTTCTACATAATTTAAGAGCATCCTCTCTGCAGAATTCACTAAGTGATTTTGCAATGGAAACAAACCATAATTATCTCTAGTATCACAGAGCATCAAAGTCTAGGTCACCATATAGCTACACAGGGTCCTGCACAAAGGTACCATTTTATTTGTGGCTGTACAGCATGGCATAAGGGATCTTAGTTCCCCAACTAGGGAGCAAACCCGCACTTCCTGTGTTGGAGGCACAGAGTGTTAACCACTGGACGGTCACAGAAGTCCCAAAGATACCATTTTTAAAATACTTCATTTATGTAGATTTTGCTGATCTAAATATTTAATAACAACTCTGCAGCAGAAAGTTAAGTACAAACCTTGGAATAACAAGATTATATTATTATAACAATTTTCTGACATACAGAAACAAAATGTTATTAGGAAGTGGTTCCTTCCTGTAATTCATAGCCACTGTATAGCTTCTGAAAATTCCTAAATCTAACTACCTTGCACATCAAATTTACATGTGCAAGTGTTCTGACAAGGACATCATTTCCAAGGTATAACTATTAGGGACTGAATTCTAACCCAAACTCAGTCACTTTTCCTTCAACAAGATATCACACTGGCCCATTACACTGGTGACTTTATACTGATTGGACATAATGAGTAAGAAGAAACAACACTAGACTCACTGGCAGGACGTTTTCATGTCAGAGAGTTAGAAATAAATTTGAGAAAGTACATGTGACCCCCATGGACTGTAGCTGCCAGGATCCTCTGTCCTCTTGCCTCTCCTCCTGTCCCCTTGCCTCTCCAGGCAAGAATACTGGAATGGGTTGCCATGCCCTCCTCCAGGGGATCTTTCTGACCCAGGGACTGAAGCCAGGTATCCTGCAGGCAGATTCTTTACCATCTGAGCTACCAGAGAAGCCCTGAGAAAGTTCAGGGGCTTTCAACTCCAGTGAAAGGTCTGAAGGTCCAGCCATGTGAAGCATGCTGAACCCCTTCTAAGGGAAAGATACCTCATTATATATGGCCCCGTCTACAACTGAAATAGAGATACAACATCTAGCATATTGTGTCTCTTCAGATTTTGGAGGCAACACAGCCCTCATTTGGGTGTGTTACTCCAGCCTATTTGCCAAGGGATCTGACAAGCTGCTAGTTTTAAGTGGGGCCTAGGAAAGAAAAACAGACAGACAGGCTCTGTAACAGGTTCAGGCTGCTGGGAAAGCTGCTCTGCTACTTGGGCCACAGGATCAGCAGATTCAGTGGTGCCTGAATCTGAAGTGTCAGTGGCAGGGG
>NW_011494902.1:5990700-6001397 GCF_000754665.1 Bison bison bison | reverse complement strand
GCATGGGAGGTTCCTATAGGTGAATTGCTGTTTAGGTCCTTCCAATTGTGGAGTACAGCCCTGCCGTCCTCTGCAAAGGGCTTTTCTCCATTTGAGAAACAGCTTTTGACCAGCTACTGGGCCTTCATAGAGGCTGTATGCTTAACCACACACCCTGACCTGCCCATCATGAACTGGATATTATCTGAGATATCAAGCCACAGGTAGGGCATACACAGCAGCACCCCATCATCACATGGACATGGTATATATGTAATCATATATTACATTGGGGGGCACCCAAATGGACAGCTGTGACACTAACCCCTTTCTGAGACATCCATGAAAGACAGAGTGAAGGAAGTCATCCTGATGTATAGAACTTCAAGCAGCATGTATGGTTGTTCACTTTGCTTGGAAGGAGAAATGGCCAGCTGTGGGATTAAGTACAGACCCACAGGCTATGGCCAATGATTTTGCTGGATGGCCAGGGACTTAAAGGAACACAATTAGAAAATTGGTGACAAGAAAAGGTAGGCAAGTGGTATGTGGATAGGCTTCTCTGAATTGGCAACAATGTGAACAGATTTGTATGCAATATTTGTATCCCATGTGAATGCTTCCTAAAGGCTGACCTCAGTTGAGAAAGATTTTAATAAGCAATTGAATAGGATGACCTATTCTGTGGATATGAGTCAGCCTCTATCCTCAGCTACCCCTGCCATTACCTAATGAGCTCCTGCACAAAGTGGCCATGGTGGTGGGAAGGAAGGTTATGCATGGACTCAGCATGGGCTTCCACGCATCCAGGACAACTTGGCTATAGTCATGTCTGAGTGCTCAATCTGCCAGCATCAGGGGCCAGTGCTGTGCCCCCAGTATGGACCATTCCCCAAGGTGATCAGCCAGCTACACGGTGGCAGGTTGATTACATTGGACTACTTCCATCATAGGATGTGCAGTGCTTTATTCTTACCAGATAGGTACTTATTCAAATAGGATAAGGATTTGCCTTTCCTGCCTGCAATGCTTCTATCAAAATTACCCACTGCAAGATAAAAATGATCACTTGCCATCTGCCTCTACAAGGATGAAGTCACTAGCCACTGCAGTCACTGATCTTCAACACACTCAGAAAGGAGTTCAGGGCAATGATCAGGAATGAGGCACTCTGTGCTCTGTGATAAACTAGCAGACAAGGCCTTCAGATAGTTAGGTATTTTCAAGAGAAGATTTTGTGAGCTCAAATTCTTGCATCTTATATCTAGCAAAGCACTGAAATCATTAACGAAGACATCTGTTCCTCAAGACTAGCAGCAAGTCTCTGGCAAAAGGTGTGCCTGATAAAATGTATCCCCCTTCACAAGAAACATATACATAATACTGACCTCCCCCAGTCCCTCTCTGGAGTAGCTCCTCAGCTACTTAACTCACAATTCTCATGTTGCTGCATTTTTTTTCAGTTGACACTATCATCCTTACAGGATAGGACTTACAGGACACCTTGTCCATCATCATGATATTCCACACAACATTGTTTTGGATCAAGGATCTCACTTTCCAGCAATTGAGATCTGGCAATGTGCCCATACTCATTGATTCCACTGGTCTTACCAAGTCTCCCACCATCCTGGTTTGATATAAGGGTGAAAAGGTCTTTTGAAGACTTAATTACAGCACCAGTTAGGGGGCAATACCTTGAAGGGCTAGCGAAAAGCTTTCCAGAAGCATCCAACATGTGGTGTTTTTCTTTTTTTCTCCCATATCCAGGATTCGCAGGTCCAGGAGTCAAGGGTGGAAATGGCACTGGCATAACTTACTCTTACCCCTAGTGATCCACTAGGAAAGTGTTTGCTTGCAGTTCCTCTGCAGTCTTATGTTCTGCTGCCCTACAGTCTTATTTCCAGAGGGAAGAATGCTTCCACTAAAAACAGCTATGATTTCCTTGAACGGGAATTGAAAACTGCCACCCACCCACACTGGGCTTCTTACACCCGGGACTCAACAAAGAAGGGAGTTATTATGCTGGCTGAGATGACTGATCCTGACTAATATGATAACCTATGCAAGAGGAAGAGAAATAATTCTCAATATGCTTTTCAGCTGAATTATGAAACCAGTGATATACAGCCAGTCCTACAAGGTCTGAGTTTGGCTACATACATCCCTTTAGTGACAGAGTGGTCAGGTTTTAAGAACAAAGCCTTCTTGTTAAGCCTTATATTATTGGCATGTGAATTCTGAAAGAAACAGAACAGTGAGCAACCTGATTACTTTCTGAGTGCTTTTCAGAGATTTCAATATGCCATACTTTCTCAGCATTGATGATAAAAGGCACTTACATGCAGATCCAGAAGTCAATTCATAAGATCTTCCAGAAAAAAAATTTTAAATATGGAATGCATCACAAATCTGCATGTCATCATTATACAGGAGAAATGCTAATCTTCTCTGTATTAGCCCAATTTCAGTATATGTGCTGCTGAAGCAAGCACCAGAAATTTTAATAATTCCTCTCTATGCATATTCCATATGAAACATACAGCAAGTACATACATAACAATCAGGTGTAAATCATGATTGCTATGATTAGTTAATTCATTCAGCAAGTATTTAATGAGCATCTAAAATGTACAATATATATTATCAGATCCAATTTCAACACATCCCTTCATTCTTTGACTAATATCCAATGTGCATTTGGACCATCAGCACTAGGGTATGCTAAAGACTGAGAACATGTACTTTCTTACATTGCATTAGTCCCTAGGTGCACTAGCTAGCTATGGTTAAAAGGTGGTCTAATATCAGCATGAACTAATGTCAACCTTAAACTCAAACACTCATAAACAATCCAATCCAGCAAGATCACAACTTATCCAAATATAAAAAGAGATACCAATTTATAAAAGCAATATAACTTTGAATTATATTTGATTAGAAAAACTGTTTTGAAATCCCCTTACCTCTTATTTGCACTCCCTTTCCGCAGGTTTCACTGGTGCCCATTAGTCCCTGCCGGACAGACTCTGGCACGAGGACACAGGGGCTCCATTTCTGTGGCCTCCATCTGTGATGACAAAGAACAGCAGACTAGAAATTTCACCACGGCAAACATACAAAACAAATACTGGAAACAGATGAATTTGAAACCCAAAGCATAAAGGTAGTAATTCAATAAAAATGGATTTGAAACCGATGTTATAAAAGGGAGCCCTGGCACACACTAGGGATGGCATCAGTCTCTCTGCCCCAGATCCATAGTTAAAGCAGTAATTCCATTTTTTAAAAATGTGGACATTTTGCACAGAAGCCTTAGTGGATATAGCAAAGTGGCCATAAAGAAACATTAGAGGCACAGATCAAATCTAGAAGGTTTAGCTCTGTATGAACTTAAAATTGTTTAAAGAAAAACAATATAAAAAAAGAATCAAAGAAAGAAAATTCCTATGCCCCATTTGAGCATTAGAGAATCAAGGTGATAACATGTGAAAATTTTAGGAACAAGCCTTCATACTTGATCTTCTGCCTCAAAATTTTTACAAGGTGCTTCCCAGAACTTTGGGATAGCTCAAACATCTCAATAGGTTATAGAGTAAAGACAAGGCAGGAGGCCGTAGGGACTTATCTTATGCGATGGTTTCTCTCAGAGAAGAGAAATGGAACTGTCTCTGAGGAATGACCCATATTTCTTCTCCACAGAGGGAAGAGTATGTACGGAATCCTTCTGGCTTGCCTGCGTCTGTGTGTGTGTGTTTAAGGTGAATAGAACTCTACTTTTATGACCTGCAGGGCAGACTGTGACTTGAGCCCTTAAACCTGTGTCTTTGGAATGTTCCAGAAAACCCAAACCCTAAATGTAGCCACAGATTTTGCTCTTTCATTGAGTACATTTTTGTACTTTTTCACATAATCCAATACCTCTGATAAGAAGTGCTAATTAAAAAAAAAAGAAACAGAACCATAGCAAAAATATTATTGACCAGTTTGGCAGGATGAGAAACATGGAGAGAGCGGTTGTACTTCAATGTGCATACAATCAAAACTATAGAACTGTACACTTAAAAATGGTTAACATGGCAATCTCTGCTGTACAGCAAGGTGATCCAGGTTTACACATATATGCATTCTTTTTTTAATATCCTTTTCCATTATGGATTGGTACAACATTGTACATCAACTATACTTCATTAAAAGAAGCTAATTTAGAAAGAAAAGGTTACAATGTAACTTTTATGTTATATGATTTTTATCACAATAATAAAGAAATCTCAGCAAGAGAAACAATAATGTATAACAGAATATGGAGTAGACTTCCTTTGTTCAGGAAAAATCACCTTAAGGAACCCTTTTAGTTATGTGAACATAGATTAATATAGCATGTGAAGATCACTTAGTATAACCCACATATTAATTAATTAACATCATTTATCTCAGCAATCACCACCCTCTCCTCTGTCTAGACTAAGTGAATCTCACTTACTGGAGGTGAGGCAGTGAGGGTGTTAAGAAATAGATACAGACTGTCTTGCAGAAAAGCAAAGTACATTAAAATGTAAAAGTGAAAAAAAATACATATCAGTGACCTCATTCAAGTGACCTCCATATTAAGAACAACTGAAGAGCTGGAGAGAAACCAGGAAACAACAGAAAAACCTGCCCCATTTTTTAAAAAAATCACCTATTACTTTTTAAGTAGTTAGAAATTTGCTTTGTAGATGCAAAGACTCATTAAGTATAATTCTAAAACACAGACGGAAATGGTAAGGGAGTTTAGTCTAGCTTTTCAATTGGGATATGTCATTCACTCAGATCCCTCAAGTTCCTAAAATACTTACTAAAGTGAGACCAAGGAATTCAATTTAGCTTAGTGTGCTAAATAGAAGGGAGAAATGTCAAGAACTCTTGTTAGATTCACAGTTTTAGAAGGATAAGCCTGAGCTCAGAGCGGTTTCGTGACATGCCTGAGATTGCACATGAAAGGGCAGGCCAGCTGTCGGTCCTGAATCCTTAGATGCTCAGCCACAGACTCTGGGAGACATCCCACTGCCGATTCTATTTAGGGGTATATCACCCACACCGTCTTCCCTCTTGCTTACATTGTCAGCCATCCAAATGTGACTCAATTGAATATTGTCTATCTTGAATGAACGTTACTTAAGAAATGGCCAACACAAGAGGGGCACTCTGACTTTCCTTCTGCTTCCCTCCTTCTGCCTCCTTCCTTCTGCTTCCCCTTGAAAGCAGGAAATAATTCTCTTCTGTGAGCGGTGCCCTTCCCGCCCACATCTGAAGGTAGAAGGAAACCCTTACCACTAGGGAATTCAGGTTGTATAAACCTTGATACTTTTAAAATTTAATACCCCAAGCTCAGACTCTGTTTAGATTTTTCATGGATTGAGCACCCAAAGCCGACATTTACTCATCCAGTCAATTCTTTACTAATTTATTGTTTCTCTGCCTAAAAAGGATAAAAGCTTCCTGCTTTGGCCACTTCTTAGGTTCAATTTCTATGGGATCTCCATGCGTATGAATTAACATTTGTTGCATTTTAATACTAACCTATCTCATGATAATCTATCTCATGTCAATTTTATTATTAAGAGAGCTATAAGAACTCATGAAGCGTAGAGGGGAAAATTTCCTTTCCCCAACACTAACTTAAAATTAACATAGTGGGAAATGCTCAAATTCATAGAAAAAATTCTATAGACATTGTGATTCTGTTTTAAATTGTGAATGTCTCATCTTGCTGCTGCTGCTGTTAAGTCACTTCAGTCATGTCCGACTCTGTGCGACCCCATAGATGGCAGCCCACCAGGCTCCCCCGTCCCTGGGATTCTCCAGGCAAGAACACTGGAGTGGATTGCCATTTCCTTCTCCAACGCATGAAAGTGAAAAATGAAAGTGAAGTCGCTCAGTCGTGTCCGACTCTGAGTGACCCCATGGACTGAAGCCCACCAGGATCCACCATCTATGGGATTTTCCAGGCAAGAGTACTGGAGTGGGGTGCCATTGCCTTCTTCACCAATGAAGGGAAGGCAAAACCTAAAGAGGAACTGTATGCTTAAAATTCAAGGGTGTTTGACTAAGAGACTCATGCTGATAAGTTGGACACACTATCAGCATCAGGAGACATGATACAATCAGGCAATCCAGGAAGAGTGGAACTAATTTTTTGGGAAAATGGCAGGAGGTCATTTATGGAAACAGGTTCAAGAATGAGTGGCTACACTGAAGTACCACAAGAGGGCAAAGAGAGTGGAGAGTAGGAAGAGAGACCGCTAACAGTTTCCAAGATTTTCTCTGATTATAATAGCACCGGGTTCAGAAAATGTGTAACATTACTTGATTTGGCTATTGTTTTTTTCAATTGACTACTTTCTCTGACAGCTCTTTCACTGAGCTAGAAGTTTCAATATTTAAATGTGGCACAATAGGATGGATATTGACAGTGTTCCCACAATGGCCTGGCCGTTGATGAAGAAATACTGGCAGTCTGGGCTTGTTCCAGGGCTGATTCATGTCTTTCCCAAACTGGTTGTTAGATAGGAACAAAGGAGGAAGTGATGATGAATTGATCATGATTGGGGCTTCTTTCTAGCTAATGGGAGCCCTTCTTAAAAAACAAAACACGACAAAACTTATATTTTCCAGAATAAATTAGCTCATTTTAAAAATATATTTATTTGTATTTATTTATTTGGTTGCACCCGGTCTTAGTTACAGCACGTGAGATCTTTAGTTGAGGCATGTGAACTCTTAGGTGTGGCATGTGCAATCCAGTTCCCTGACCCAAGATCGAACCTGGGCCCCTTACATTGGGAGCTTGGCGTCTTAGCCATTGGACCACCAGGAAATCCCTAGAAAAAATTAGCTCTTGAATCACATAGACTTAAGATACAGTTTCTCAATGAGGGAAAACCCTAGACATTTTGAATAAAGGCATTTTTAAGTATGCTGATAACAACATGAATTATTAAGACCTGGGGCTTGTTTCCACAAATCAATAAAACCCAACAGTGATTGAATTTAATCCAGAAGTATTAATACTTTAAAGCAGTGCTTCAATCTGATGTTAAAAGAATGAAAGTTTATGACTAAAGACACAAACCTCAGGTACTGTTTTTATAAATAATAATCACTTTCTTCCCAGAGGGGCAAATATGGGTAACATATATAGTTTAAATGTTACTCATTTTCTTTTTCTAAAGACAAAAAATTACCCATAGGTTAAAATTTTTTCCTAAGATTTCTTAAAATATGTACATGACAAAAATTGAGAACCAAAACCATTTTTGAACTAAAATAAACAACTGTTCAGGCAGTATACATTTGTTCTTAGTTCTTGATTACAGGCTTTAGGATGAGAAAAATAGAATGAGGTAAGGTGTGTGTATGTGTGTGTGTGTGTGTGTGTGTGTGTGTGTGTGTCTAGTAAGGACCTCAACCTGCATATCTTTGAATCCTAATCCTGAAAACTGATTACCTGGGTGGCTGAAGTCAAACAGCTCAACTGCAATCAAAATCTGGCTGTTACCTTTTTTGTTTTAAATTAGACTTTCATACTCTTTACTCTCTCGAAACATACTCCAGAAAAGGGGAAAATGGTGAGATATTTGAAGATAAAAAAAATACTACCTCTTTGTATTTCTCACTACAAGTGTTTCATATAATAACCACATACTATATAAGAGCAAATAGGTCATGGCTTATACTAAGGTCTAATGATTATTTTGAAAGTAAGTAATTACCGATATGTGGAGCACAATGACACATCTTCACACTCTCGCTCTTCAAATAAGGTATCTGGGCATTCTTGGCCTCCGTTGGCTGCTTCTTGGATGATAATCCTATATCGAGACTGTTTTATTGTAGCATTTCCTGAAGTAAAGGAAAAATAAAATAATAGTGCCCTTTTATGTGGAGGCAAAGAAAAGTCCAGGGATAGAGAGCAATTTAATAAAGAAAAAAAAGAAAAAAGAAGAACCTATGGAAAGACTACCTGGGAAATGAGAATAATAAGAAAAGACCAGAGATTAATACTCAACCTTACTTCTATGAGAAAGACACATCACACTTACTGTGATTTCAAATCTGTATGTTCTAATATGGGAAGATTGTTTCCCACTGATAATATATTTTAATTAATCAGAATCTATATTATATTTTGCATATACTTCAGCATAATCTGAAAGGCCCTTGAAATACTCTTTGATCTCAAAGCAAAAGCTCAGGGGGTTAATGTTTTACTATTAGCAATTCTCTCCCTCAGGTGGGGTACTTCCTTCTTTAGGCTACTTTTTACTATGCAAACACTTATTAAAATTAATACATTACTAACATATTTATTAATGGGAATTAGTTTATTAGATTTCTTATTCCTCACAACCTGAGGTAATATGTGTATAATTGGAATTTAGAGAAGAGGCAGTAAAATTACAACAGAACAAACATTATCTTCCTGGTTATTTTGCTGACCCACAGAAGTAGTAATAGGCACCTGGATAAAAAGACAGCTGATGTTCACTTTAATGTGTGAGGCATTCATTTCATAATCTTTAGATGCCTTCTAATCAACAACTACTTCCAAAATCAATGACAGTGCTTAGCAACTATTTCAACTGCCATGTGTAAGATACTGTGCTCAATACACAGATACAAAGTCTTGAATTTGCAATGAAATGGAAAGAAGAAGAAGGGGCAGACAGTCACACACCTAGTTATTTGGGCTTTGCAGAGTGAGATGCGTCAGACACTGGCACAGTATTAGGAGAGTACAGAAGAAAGCATAATCATGTGGGGAAACCAAAGACAGTTCCTAGAGAAGGTGGATTTTATTCTGGCATTGGAGGGATAAGTAGAAAAACAATTTTTTTTTCCAAAAAGCAAAACAAAAATACCAGATGATATTGCTTATATGTGGAATCTAAAATATGACACAAAGGGACCTCTGTGAAACAGACAGACTCACAGACATAGAAAACAGGTTTGTGGTGGTCAAGGTGGGGTGGCGGGGGAGAAAAATTGGGAATTTGGGATTAGCAGATGTATATAGGATGGATAAACAAGAAGGTCCTCATATAGCACACAGAACTATACTCAATATTCTGTGATAAACCATAATGGGAAAAATATATTTTTAAAAAGAATATATATATATATATATATGAATCACTTTGCAGAAGACATTAACATAACTGTATTTCAATAAAAAAAAAAGAAAAACATAAAGTCTGAAGCCATTGCAGGTCAAAGAACCAGTGTGAGAAAAGACACAAAGCTGTAAGAATGCATGGACTTCACAGAGAAAGAGAACAGAACTGCATTCAGGAGGGTGTATGTGTGTGGGGCTTGTGTGCAGGAGCTTCTGGTGGCTGGAGGAAGAACACAGAGAAGGTTATAAAGAATGGAGAGGAGATGCCTAGGAGAAAACCAAATTAATTTTTAGGTTTAAGACAGCTAATGAACCTAATCATACAAAGAAGGAAATTTCTATAACCAGCAAACTAAGTGGAGCCAAAAAAAAAAAAAAAAAGGAAAAAAAAGGAGCTTTTACTAAAATTATATATTCATATGGTTTCTCAAAAATAATTAATTCAAAAAAGACTTCCTGAGAAGCAACAGACCTACATGCCATTCCCTGTCTTCCTCCTTCCAGAACATTCTGAACTCTATCTGTATTTAGTTCTTCTGTGGTTACCTCCAAATCTATAAATAATATGTACATGTCATCACTAGTTGTTTTCTTAACTTTAGACATCATCTATTGACTTTCTTCTGTAATCGATGAATATTTTTTTCCACTACTATTCAACTTTTTTTTATAACTGTATCATGATTTTTATGCCTCTCCTCATTATTTAAAGGTTTTATATGACCTGCATTTTTTCTGTCCCACTTCTTACTCCCGTCCTCCATCAGATCAGCCACTATGTTTCTAAAGAGTCTTTCCGGGCAGATGAACTTCCTTTTTTATTGCCATCCACTTCCTGCTACATTAAGTCCTGTCTTCCTGTGCTGCATGGTCTGTTTCTATGCTCTTCAGTCTTTGTCCACTGAATCTTTCATAAACAAGTTTAGATCTCTCAACCACTGATGGAACTCTTTGTTTTTGACAAAGAATTGGGAATTTTAAAATCCATTTCTACCACTTTAATGAGATTATGAGAAGGGGAGACTAAAAGTTAGGGAGATGCATGAGGCCTTTGGGGGCTTCCCTTGTAGCTCAATCAGTAAAGTATCTGTCTGCAATGCAGGAGACCTGGGTTCAATCCCTGGGTCAGGAAGATCCTCTGGAGAAGGACATGGCAACCCACTCTAGTATTCTTGCCTAGAAAATCCCATGGACAGAGGAGCCTGGCGGGCTACAGTCCATGGGGTCACAAGAATTGGATGCGACTTAGCGGCTAAACCACCACCACTGCCATGAGGTGTTTTCCATCTGCTGCCTTTTTTGGCCCTTCTTTGCCAACATCTGCTGGATCATGGAAAAAGCAAGAGAGTTCCAGAAAAACATCTATTTCTGCTTTATTGACTATGCCAAAGCCTTTGACTGTGTGGATCACAATAAACTGTGGAAAATTCTGAAAGAGATGGGAATACCAGACCACCTGATCTGCCTCTTGAGAAATCTGTATGCAGGTCAGGAAGCAACAGTTAGAACAGGACATGGAACAACAGACTGGTTCCAAAGAGGAAAAGGAGTACGTCAAGGC
>NW_011494902.1:5990222-5990600 GCF_000754665.1 Bison bison bison | reverse complement strand
ATGAAAGTGAAAGTGGAGAGTGAAAAAGTTGGCTTAAAGCTCAACATTCAGAAAAGGAAGATCATGGCATCTGGTCCCATCACTTCATGGGAAATAGATGGGGAAACAGTGGAAACAGTGTCAGACTTTATTTTTGGGGGCTCTAAAATCACTGCAGATGGTGACTGCAGCCATGAAATTAAAAGACGCTTACTACTTGGAAAAAATGTTATGACCAACCTAGATAGCATATTCAAAAGCAGAGACATTACTTTGCCAACAAAGGTTCATCTAGTCAAGGCTATGGTTTTTCCTGTGATCATGTATGGATGTGAGAGTTGGACTGTGAAGAAGGCTGAGCACCGAAGAATTGATGTTTTTGAACTGTGGTGTTGGAGA
>NW_011494902.1:5982991-5990040 GCF_000754665.1 Bison bison bison | reverse complement strand
TGAAGGAGATCAGCCCTGGGATTTCTTTGGAAGGAATGATGCTAAAGCTGAAACTCCAGTACTTTGGCCACCTCATGCAAAGAGTTGACTCATTGGAAAAGATTCTGATGCTGGAAGGGATTGGGGGCAGGAGGAGAAGGGGACAACAGAGGATGAGATGGCTGGATGGCATCACTGACTCGATGGACGTGAGTCTGGGTGAACTCCGGGAGTTGGTGATGGACAGGGAGGCCTGGCGTGCTGCAATTCATGGGGTCGCAAAGAGTCGGACACGACTGAGTGACTGAACTGAACTGAACTGAATTCAGAGATCCAACCACGGAAAGTATGTATTAGTGGCCACCTTGTCCATTGGCTTCTGGTCAGCTTTGGTCAAAGGTGGTTTGGGGCACACAGTGTAAAGATAAAAGTTGACAGAGGAAGGGGAGACAGAGAGAGAAGAAAGATCAGGGTACTTATTCCACCAGATTTCATTGTCTAAATCACCTCAAAGTTGGTTCCCTTGCTCCCCAGAGCCACAGTTCTAATGGAGCGGTAAAAAGTAAAGTGAAGTCGCTCAGTCGTGTCCAACTCTTTGCGACTCCATGGACTGTAGCCCACCAGGATCCTCAGTCCATGGAATTCTCTAGGCAAGAGTACTGGAGTGGGGTGCCATTTCTCACCTGCAACTACTTTCTTCGAGATCTTCTAATAGCTCCTACAGGTATCAGCTTTCAGGCTCCCAACTGTCCCTAGCCAGGTACTAATAGTTTCCATTAACCCTGTCCTCTCCTTTGTATTATAAACTGTTCCTTCATTGAATTTTCCCCATTTGCGTGGGCCACCTATTTCCTACCAGGACATGCTTATCAAATCAAAGGACAGTTGCTATTATTTGACTGAGAAGAATGCTATAATTAACTTCTTTTTAATGTGGTTAAGGCCCAGTGAGGAGTATAGAAAAAGAAGGCTAAGAATGAGGGAAAAAAGTATAATTAAAACAGTTCTACATAATAATATGCAAGCTATCTTTATCGGGGTGGGGATAATCTGGATAAATAATTGTGCCTTTAGGAAAAAGTCTCTCTCCTCCCCACCCCCAGTTAATTCCAATTACATTGTACTTACACTGGTAATTATTGTTTACCCTCAGGATGTGTGGGATTGTGTGTGTGTGTCTGTTTGCTTTGTCCAAGTGTTAAGAGTCCAGAAATAACCATTGAAGACAATAGGAACAATTAAGGGGTTGACTTTATCCCATATTGAGACAGAACATAGGTCAATGCCTCTCCTTTCATAGGACATACATACACACACACACACACACACACACACACATCCACCCACATCCACACACACACAACCACACACACCACACCACACCACAACACACCACACCACACACACAGAGTGCAAGCTCACACTTGATGTATTCTTCCTTATCGTGTAATTCCAGGTCAAATAATTCAAAGTTTTAGAAAAATAGTCACATTGATTATCATACTCTATAGATCTCGAGGTGAAGGTTGAGAAGGATACACTCTATGGGCAAACTAACTTTTAGAACTGAGGTCACATTTTTCCAGAGAAAAAATTGATTGGCACCACAGAAATTAAGAATTATTTCATGTCTATAAAGAGAGAGAGAGAAAGAAATAAGGGAGCCTCTTAATAAAGGCAAAAACCCCCAGGATCTATGAGACACCAGTTAAGACTTTCTCATTGTAAGTGAACATGTGTTTCTTGAACATTGGACTAGTCAAATTTAGCTGCTGCTGCTGCTGCTAAGTCGCTTCAGTCGTGTCCGACTCTGTGTGACCCCATAGACAGCAGCCCACTAGGCTTCCCGTCCCTGGGATTCTCCAGGCAAGAACACTGGAGTGGGTTGCCATTTCCTTCTCCAATGCATGAAAGTGAAAAGTCAAAGTGAAGTTGCTCAGTCGTGTCCGACTCTAGCGACCCCATGGCCTGCAGCCTACCAGGCTCCTCCGTCCATGGGATTTTCTAGGCAAAAGTACTGGAGTGGGGTGCCACTGCCTTCTCCAGTCAAATTTAGCATTCAGGTTTAAAGGATTTTCCCCTTCCCTATGATGTACAGTGCTTCAAATTATGACAACAGAATTGGTTTTGCAGAATGGACATGATTTAGCTGATGTCATGGGAAGTCAAGAGCAGGCAGGTCTACACTTGAGATGAAGCAGCCAATCGTCTTCTCACACGTGAATTTCGAAGGCAGCATGAGGGTAGTAGCTTTGTATCAAAGTAGGACAATACTTTCAGAAATGTGAGAGGTGATTAGCAACAAAAGGAGTGGACGCTCCTGACAGCACCCAAGATCATGGCTTGAAGCCAGACAAGAGAGGATGAGCAAAAGGCCAAGTAGAAGCTCTCAGGAAGTGATGTCAGTTTCCGTTGCCTTTGAATACATAAGAAAATGATTTCTGAGAGGTAATATTGAGATGCAAAGATAATGGCTTTGCAGGAGGAAAACATTTGTATTACATATGTACCTAGAACGTGTTAGATTTCTAAGTGAATTTCTTTTTTTTTCTTTTATTATTATTGTTATTATTTTACTTTACAGTATTGTATTGGTTTTGCCATACATCAACATGAATCCACCACAGGTGTACATGTGTTCCCAATCCTGAACCCCTCTCCCTCTTCCCTCCCCATATCTCATTCTTTTACTACAACACTTTATGAGGTTGGTATTATTACTATTGTTTTGTTATTATCATTATTGTTATGATACCCATTTGACAGACATGAAAATGGAGGTCAGAAGGGGTCAATAATTTCTACAAAATATTTTCCACAAAATAATTTCCTGTCTAGGATGAAAAGAATGGCTAGGTAGATATCAAAATCCACGATTTTTCCATAAAAGAGACTTTAGAACAAGATGAAGAGAAAGAAAGGGGCACTCCAAGCAGGAGTTCATGCCACAGGGGCTCTGTTATTCCCAAGGGACACTTCTTTCCTAATCAATTCTTCAACTGTACCCTGTTGGCAGAAAGCTCCAAGTATCATTGAAAGCAATGTTCGTAGGGCTTTGTTGATGCTTTCAACCTCATTAGGCCTATGAAAAATACCAATAAATGAAAGTGCCTGTCTGCAAACATAAACAATTGCTCAAGCATGATTATGGCTCATAAACAACTATTCTACATTCAGCTTTAATTTACACATACTTTATCATTAATAGGTCATCGAACATAATTAAACTTAAGTTATTAATTATAGTCAAAAGACATAACATTTAGAAAAGATGGCAACTTAAAGATCAACAGCCGTGTTTCATAAGGAAAGTATATGAGTGGACTGCAAACACTGAGGGATATTTAGAGATTCTCAGTGAAGTCTTTCCTAGACAGATGGTAGCCAAGGTGGAGAAAAACAGTACCTCTGGATGACTCACAGCCAGGTAAGCTGGGGCACATCACACTGACCCAAAGAGTCAAGGGTGTTGAGCCCTGATACCAGGGTTATTCAATCAGTGATTTGAAATAAAGACTTTAACCTCTATATTTCCAATTGATTTGAAATGTGAGAGCAGGGAGCAAGTAGAGCATGGTGAGCATCAGCTCTGGCTGACGGGGAGGCAGGTTTGCAAATGCTCCCAAAGGAAAGAGGATGTGCGTGTATTACACTGCCATGTGTAAATGGACAGCTAGAGGGAAGCTGCTGTGAAGCACAGGAGGCTCAGCTCAGTGCTCCGTGATGACCTAGATGCATGAGGTTGGGGGTTGAGAGGGAGGTCCAAGAGGCAGGGCATACATACATACACATAGCTGACTCACTTCATTGTACAGCAGAAGCTAACATAACACTGTAAAACAAATATACCTCAATTAAAAAAATAAACAAATAAAAAGAGCATGTGCAAAGGGGATGCAGGATAGATGGATATCAACAAATCATGGAAGTTTTTCCAACACCAATCTGTAGAATTTTGATGGTACATTGATAACAAATGACCTTTCTGGCTTTCCCTGGTTTCTCTATTGTTTCAGTTACTAACAGGTTTAATGGATTTCAGCAACCCACTCTGCTTCTAGGCACCATCATCCTGCTAGGCTTATAGACTTGTAACTCTTGGTTGCCACCTAGTGCTCTTCTTCTTCCTCCCCACTTACACACCCAGTTCACCATTAAAAACAAAACCAAAAGTCTGTTGATGATTCCTCTCTAACCAGTAGATCTTGAAGCCAAAGGATGGTACCAGTGATATTTTAAGATCTGTATCATATAAACAAGCCAATGCCTGTGTGTGTGCTCAGTTATGTCCAACTCATGGACCGTCGCTTGCCAGGTTCTTCTGTCCATGGGATTTTCCCAGGCAAGAATATTGAACTAGGTTGCCATTCTTCCTCCAGGGATCTTCCCAACCCAGGAAATGAACCTGTGTATCTTGTGTCTCATGCGTTGGCAGAAAGATTCTTTACCACTAGTGCTACCTGGGCTTGTAAACATCCATACATTAAATACATCCTGGGGTGGAGTTACGACTCTAGTGCGTGTTAGATTTCAGACAATTCCTTTAATCACTCTGAACCTCAGTTTCCTTGGCTATAAAACAGGGTGACTACAAGCTCCTATTTCATACGACTGCTTTGAGGATTAAATGAGATACACATGTAAAGCATGTCAGCACTGCTGACAGGGAATCTTCTCCAGAGTCATAAAAGTTCATGAGAGAAAGTGAGAAGGAAGCGTTTAAGAAAAGAGGAGGATAAAAGCTTCAATAGTTGAGGCTTTTTCTAATTAAAATAAAAATGTGGCAAAACAGTCTTCTGTACAATGGTGGGTCGCATTCATGTTCTGAGCGTCTAAAGGTGGACCGTGAGTGGCTTGAAATCATTCCATGTTTCTGGTAAATTAAACTCCAACTACAAGGCAGTTAGCTCCGACCACCTTCTGATATCACTGGAGAGGAATGGGTAGGGGGATCAAACAATCCTGTTTGCTCAGGACAGTCTTCATTAATGCCTATTATCTTGGCTTAAATATTAATAGTTCATCTACTCACTTTCAGAAAGACCATCTACTCACTTTCAGAAAGGCCTCTGTATAAAAAACTAAATGATAACTCATAAAAAGACCATCACCTCCATGCCAATGCAAGAAAACAAGCACATTTTGTTTCTCACTGCACCAAAGGGTTGCATTTCAAATGTGTGGAAAATGTAGACTGCCTTGTTCTTAAAATTATCTATTCAATCTGATCATTGATCTTGTTATCTTATGCCATGGAACTCTGCTTGAGACAGCAGTTCATGCATTTGAAGAAAACTGTTGTGTGCCTAAAGCACACTTCCTTATAAATCATAAAATTAAAAATTAAAGGGAAAGAAGAATATAGGGCTTACTTCAAAATAATCAACTAGACCTACTTGATATGTGTCATTATAATAGAAACATCACAAATAGATGCTATGTAACTACTGGGAACCAACAATGAATCAAAGTGGAGCATCAGAGGACAAAGTTTCACTTGGCAAAGATTCCAAATGGTTACTAAGAAGTCTGTTTCTAAGTCAGTTCTATAGACAGAGGTTGTAATATTGCATTAGGAAGTCCAGGTTCATGAACATCAAATCCCCTAAAATGTAGATTCTGTTTACTGATTCACTATACACAAGAGAATACTCCCTTCTACCTTATTCACAACCGTTTTTGAGATTTGAAGCTGATTTCCTTTTCAGAAAAAGTACCAAACCAGGATTCACCATCCCAACTTTTTCTCACTTAAATTTGGAGAAATACATACTGTGACCCTGACTTCTCAGAGGGAAGTACTTACCACATACAGTGTTGTCATTATTGATAAATATTTTATCATGTATCTGCTATACATGGAGTTACCAACATGTTTGGTGCTAGGGGTAATGAGTCTGCTTAATGCAGGAGACATGGGTTCGATCCCTGGGTTGGGAAGATACCCTGGAGAAGGGAATGGCAACCCACTCCAGTATTCTTGTCTGGAGAATTCCATGGACAGAGGAGCCTGACAGGCTACAGTCCATGGGGTTGCAGAGTTGGACACAACAGAGCGACTAACACCACACCACACCATACATGGAGGATACATACCTAAGTGCTATGTGTTACACTGACGTGTACATATATGTAGTATTAAATCTCCCCAGTAAAGCAGAAGTGAAACATGATAGAGAGATGATAATGTAGAAGTTCTCCATAGTTCTATAAGCATTCAGAAAATACAGTTAAACATCGTATTTATTTTCCAAAGGCCATCAATCTGGTATGTTCTCTCTTTGCTCAAGGGGGATTAGAAGGTTTAAGTAGTAACAAATGCAAAGTCCTAGAACAGCTATGAGTAGGAAGCTTTTATCTCTTCCTCCCTATTCACCTTGGTGCCCCATATATAGAGCAAATACATCAAAAGCAGCCTCTTCCCCCAGAATTCCCCTCCAGCTTACAACTCCAAGTACTTCCAAATGAACACTGAGTGTAAAATAGAGAGTGGGAAGTTGCTAAACAACACAGGAAGCCCAGACTAGGACTTTGTGATGACCTAGAAGGGTAGGAACAACAGACTGGTTCCAAATAGGAAAAGGAGTACGTCAAGGCTGCATATTGTCACCCTGCTTATTTAACTTATATGCAGAGTACATCATGAGAAACGCTGGACTGGAAGAAGCACAAGCTGGAATCAAGATTGCCCAGAGAAATATCAATAACCTCAGATATGCAGATGACACCACCCTTATGGCAGAAAGTGAAGAGGAACTCAAAAGCCTCTTGATGAAAGTGAAAGTGGAGAGTGAAAAAGTTGGCTTAAAGCTCAACATTCAGAAGACAAAGATCATGGCATCTGGTCCCATCGCTTCATGGGAAATAGATGGGGAAACAGTGGAAACAGTGTCAGACTTTATTTTTTGGGCTCCAAAATCACTGCAGATGGTGATTGCAGCCATGAAATTAAAAGACGCTTACTCCTTGGAAGGAAAGTTATGACCAACCTAGATAGCATATTCAAAAGCAGAGACATTACTTTGCCAATAAAGGTCCGTCTAGTCAAGGCTATGGTTTTTCCAGTGGTC
>NW_011494902.1:5982403-5982891 GCF_000754665.1 Bison bison bison | reverse complement strand
TGTGAAGAAGGCTGAACACCGAAGAATTGATGCTTTTAAACTGTGGTGTTGGAGAAGACTCCTGAGAATCCCTTGGACTGCAAGGAGATCCAACCAGTCCATTCTGAAGGAGATCAGCCCTGGGATTTCTTTGGAAGGAATGATTCTAAAGCTGAAACTCCAGTACTTTGGCCACCTCATGAGAAGAGTTGACTCACTGGAAAAGAGTCTGATGCTGGGAGGGTTTGGGGGCAGGAGGAGAAGGGGATGACAGAGGATGAGACAGCTGGATGGCATCACTGACTCAATGGATGTGAGTCTGGGTGAACTCTGGGAGTTGGTGATGGACAGGGAGGCCTGGCGTGCTGCTATTCATGGGGTCACAAAGAGTCGGACATGACTGAGCGACTGAACTGAACTGAACTGAGAAGGGTAGGATGGGGGTAAGGGAGGGAGGCTCAGGAGGGAAAGGATATATATATGATTATGACTGATTCACATTGCTCTAT
>NW_011494902.1:5941828-5982303 GCF_000754665.1 Bison bison bison | reverse complement strand
AACTGAACTGAGAAGGGTAGGATGGGGGTAAGGGAGGGAGGCTCAGGAGGGAAAGGATATATATATAATTATGACTGATTCACATTGTTTTATAGCAGAAACTAAAAATTTTTAAAAATGAATGAGCCTGTTTATATATGGATAAAATTAAAATTGCAAAGCTTTTTCTTTTAAAATTCCCAGGAATGCTAAAAAAAAGGCTCCAGGATATCCATATAGATTTTTCATTTTGAAATGTTGTCTGAAAAAATATATTCTATGTTCTTAAGTTTTCATAATCATCATTCACTTTGCCTCAGAGGTCAAATTCAATGGCTCTGCCAATAGACAAGACCTCCACAGCTCTGGCTTCTAAGCCCAGTTCATTACTGAATCATTATATGACCTTGCACATGGCACTTCACCTTTCAGAACTTCAATTTTTTCGCTTGTCCTATATGGATAATATTGTCAAGCCAATTCACAAGATAGTTGATAGGAATGTTTAATTAAGTGAGATTTAAAGCAATTTGAAAATGTTATATATGTTATATATAATATATACAGAACCACTAGATTTAATGCAAGTCTTTAACATAGATTTCAAAAGGAACAATTCATGTTTACATCTGCATGGGATGACAGTCAAGGCAAATAAACACTTTCTTTCTATGGCAGGCGCTCATGGAGGCCTAAGCAATAGTTCTAATCTCTGCAAGGAGATCAAACCAGTCAATCCTAAAGGAAGTCAATCCTGAATATTCACTGGAAGGACTGATTCTGAAGCTGAAACTTCAATACTTTGGCCACCTGATGCAAAGAACTGAGTCATTGGAAAAGACCCTGATGCTGGGAAGGATTGAAGGCAGGAGAAGAGGGGACAACAGAGGATGAGACAGTTGAATGGCATCACTGACTCAATGGACATGAGTTTGAGCAGGCTCCAGGAGTTAGTGATGGACAGGGAAGCCTGGCATGCTGCAGTCCATGGGGACACAAAGAGTCGGACACGACTGAGCAACTGAACTGAACTGAACTAAGGACTATCTCCAGTTTCCTTACTTGCTATCCTCAACTACCAATGTACTTAAAATACCAATGTACTTAAAATATCTCCAATCTGGAGAGTTAACCTTCCAAATAGTGGCCAGTCCTTCCTCTTGCTAAATATTAAAACTAAGTCCTGCATAGCTAATCTTGCCATGCATGGACTCAGTCCATGTGGTTCTTAACCCTAGCTGCATATTAGAATCTCAAAGGGTGCTTTTATAGATTGCTAATACCCCTCAATCCAAACCATTTAAATCAGAATATCTCAGGGGTGGGGCCCAAGCATTGAAGTGTTCAAAAAATCTCCAGGGCAGAAAACCACTGATTTAGCTCATTGACAGCTAGCATCTCATATTCATCCAGTATGTAAAATAGGAAAAAGAATGCAGCATGCTTAACCAAGCAATAGAAAACAAATGAGCACCAGCTAAATCAAGGCTGCTCTCAACACATTTAAAACCTGCCCTCTAGCCAAGTACATTATATTGGGTATAATTGGAAATGTGTGCTAAAAAGAAGGAGGGTTAACAAAACTACTCGTTGCTCTTGTCTTTTCCTCATGCCAGTGAGTGAGGAAATGACAGGGATTTATATTCCCCCCAACCTAACTCCTTTTCATTTTCACAGATGAAGTTACTGGAGGTTGCCTGCCACAGTGCTCCCTAATGTGTTGCACTCTATCAACACCAAGACTGAACTATGCTGCAATGCCATGTTGCACTGTATACAAGCAGGTTTTAGGGGGACACAGATGTCAGCCAAGACACAGGCTCAAGAAGCTGTCATCATTATTAGGCATGGATCCACAACTATACATTAGAAGAATCCTTTTAAATAATGCGTGTTGCCCTAGCCCATTAATGCTTTATGCTTTCATGGGCATGAAACAATGATATCTATGACCAGTCTTGTGCGGACAGCCAGAGGACAGAAGCGTTTCCAGTTCAAGCTCATGTGTCATAGCACAGTAAGGACAGAGACTTCAGAACCTTTGGGGATAGAAACTTTAGAACTTCAGATCCCCCAGTCTTTTTACAAGAGAGTGAAGTGTAGCATTTGGCCATTTGCAGTATGGAGTCTGACATCTTTAAATGCATCATCAAGCATGATGGCTCAACCACATAAATCCTGGTTTCTGCAACTTTTTGCAACATCCATTCCAGGATGTATCTACATGCAAAGTGCAGGGAATCAATGTAACATGCAAGGAATCAATCACACATTAATATCAGTTGTGACATTAAAAGTTGGTTTGGGAATAGTGGTAGGATACGTTAAAGGAAAATAACTATGAGAGCAAATAGTCAAAATAAAGTTTTGCATTTTCAACTATAAATTTTAGAATAATGTAGACAAAGTCTCTTAATAATCCCTTTTATATATTAGGTTTGTGCTATCCACTGTCTTACTATCTTTATTATTTTGCAATGTCAACATAAAGTCACTAGGTTTTGAAACTCCTTTTTTGGCTTAGTACTGGTGGGATAACATGACTTCAGTGAATCTAGAATTCCAGGTTTATGAACTTGGAAAAATTATTTATATCCTGGTATATCAAAGGGAAATAAGGTATTTTATTCTAATAACTAGAATACCTTGTTTGGGATTTTTAACAAGAACACTTAGGAAAAGAGATGTAAAGTAGCTCAGCATTTGGCATTTGGTAATGATGCTGGGAAAGATTGAGGGCAGGAGGAGAAGAAGGTGACAGAAGATGAGATGATTAGATGGCATCTAACTCAATGGACATGAGTTTGAGAAAACTTTGGGAGATAGTTAAGGACAGGGAAGCCTAGTGTGCTGCAGCCCATGGGGTTGCAGAGAGTCAGATATGACTTAGCAACTGAACTGACATATATAAAATTGTTCCTTGGTAGACAAGTTAGTGTCGAGAATGGGGCAAGTGTATTTCCTCTTCCTCTTTATCTAGATAACCACTAAACTTCCTTTGACACTGAACAAAGTCTTTCTTTCAAGAAGTCTTTCCATCTTACCCTCAGCCAAGGCGCTGTCTCCCAAAGCTCCCACCTCTCTATAAAATCCCCATAGCACCCGACTGTCTTATTCTGTCTCCAAATAGGAAGCCTCTCCAGGTTTTGTTGTAGTTTGTAAAACCTGGTTCACAGCTGAAGAATGATTGCTGAATGAATAAAAAGATGAAGTGACAATCACGACTGCGTGAATAATATGAACACCAACCAAATATTTGGTTGGAAATATTAGTTTCTACCCACAAGGCAGAGAACATGTATGGAGAAACTCTGCTGGCTCAGGAAAAATATATATCACTGGTGAATTTTTAATTCAGTATAAAAGTATCTTTTTAAATTTTGGAAATGTTCAAACATATCAAACAAACCCAATGTTTTCATCCATCAGCTTTGATAATTATATAACCAAGCTTGTTTCATCTATACCCTTATCCATTTACTCACACTCAAATTATTTCAAAGACATCATATGGTTTCATTTATAAATATTTCAGAATAGATTCATAAAGGATAAGAGCTCTTTTTTTAAAACACAACTGTAGGAATACTATCATATATAGAAATATTACTATAATTTATCCCCAATAAACATAGGAACACTATTATACATAGAAATATTGCTATCAGTAATCCCCAAATACCTGCAAATACCCAGCTGTCTTTGGGCTATAATTTGGGTCCCAGTTGTCCATTGGATTACTATTGGTTGATATGTCCTACAGGAGTCTCCTCATTTTTGTTTCCTTTGCACTTCTCGTGGAAATAATTTTAAAATATTTTATAAATGCATTGCTAAAAAAATAGGACATTCAGGAAAAATTTTGGTGCACTGATATCTCCATTGCTAGTTCTAAGAGCTTGTTTTTTAATGGATGTGGTAAATCAGATAACAAGAGAGAAATCCTGTAGCCAGAGCACTCCCGACTCCACACATACACACACACACATATGCACACACACACACACACACCAGCCTGAATCCCTTCATGTGTGAACCAGGAAATCACCTATGTTGACAAACAGAAAGAGTAGAGATGGTTGTCTGTTTTGCCTTGTTTCCAGAAGGAATCAAGGGAAAAAAAAAAAGAAGTCAGCCAGAGATTTCCTAATCAGATGCCTTCTATTAATATATGTGTGAAGCTAGAATTTTTACTATTCTATATAGAAGAATAATAAGATATAACTGTTTATAAACTGTTCTGGATTATTCTGAAAAGGGACTATTGAAATCCTCTAAGGGGGAAATACTGTTCTAGAATTTGAGAATACAGCACAAGAAAAAACATCCCCCTATTCATAGACTTTACATTTTAATGGAGAGAAAGAGAAAAAATAAATGTCAAATATTTAGTATTTTATATGGCAATTAAATGCTGTGCAAAAAAAAAAAAAAGACTGATGTAGAAAGAAGTGCTAAGGAAAGTGTGTGTGTGTTTTGTGGGTAATTTTAAGCTTAAAAGCCTCAATAAGAAAGGAATATTTGAGCTGGAACATGAAGGAGGTTGAGGCACTCATCTGAATAGTATCTAAGGGAAGAGGAATCTAGGCAGAGGGAATAATTTTGCAAAGGCCCAGAGTAAAAGAGCAAGGGAGAGAAGAATGGCTAGATCACTGGCTATATTGGGGTGCAAAGGGAATAAACAAAAGGTCAGTGACTTCATATAGAAAAAGAAATTGGATTCTTTTTTTAAATTTTATCTTTTGGCCACACTGCATACCATGTGGGATCTTAGTTCCCCGACTAAGTACACAACCCATGCCCTCTGAAGGGGAAGTGCATAGTCTTAACCACTGGACCACTAATGAATTACCCTAGAAATTGATTTAATATGATACATAAAATGAATTATTACAGATACACATAAAATTTTCCAAAGATAAAGGTAGGGTAAAAGCTTTATGTCTTTGGGATAACAAGACATATCCTAAAACACAACAATAAAATCGATTATAAAGTAGATGATTGGTAAATTCAACCTCACTGAAATTAAGCGTTTCTGCCCACTGCATGACCAGCCTCACCCTGAATGGTAATTGTTGCATTACAGGGAACTAACTAAGCTTCACTCTCCAGGATACAATCTCCAAAACAATAACAAAAGTGATCCAAGCACTTACTATGTTTCATTCACTTGCCAAGTATGAATCACTTAGTCCTCATTATAATCCTAAAACACAGTTCCTCTCATCATTCCCATTTTGCAGGTTAGAGAAGAGAAGTACAGAGATTTTGTCCTTTGTCCAAGATGCCAGGAAAGTGATAGAGTAGATTTGAAACCCAGGAGGGATCATTTAACCTTCTCAGCTGAGCACAGGAAGAATTGTGATCCAATGCAACAGTAATCTAGCAACCTGGGTTAATGTCATAGTTACAGGATATGACAACTGTTCTCAGGAATCAAAACTTAAAGTCAGTGAGGAATCTGACCCCTACAGAAAGCCAGTGAGAACCAGGGCAGCACAGTGGGCCTATGATCTGTGTGAGTTTGCACAGGCTCAATGGGGCTCTTGGGGCTCTAAGTTTAATGCTCTCCCACACCTTAAACGAGTTAGTAATTTTAGAACAAGGCACCCACATTTTCATCTTGCACTGGATCCTGCAAATTATGCACTGGTCCTGGTAATAATAGATGATGGTATGAAATAGTGAAGGCTTCTTTGTCTTTGGGCTTATCTTACTGCTTGGAAGTATACACTCAGAAGGATGATCAGGAAGGATCTGCTCCATCCTGGAGTTCCTTACTGTGTTTCTCTCTTACCACTGACATCTCTTGAGCTGGAAAGAGGATTTGCATAATCCTCCAGTTACGTGAACTCCACAGGATGGGTGGGGAACTCTGGGTCACAAAAACATGCTATTAAACAATGTTGAGATATGGAAATTTATATGCTTACCTACATATTTTTATTTTTTTATTTGATAAAACAGAGTCTCCTTATTTCTTAGCCAGATAATTGAATAGACTCATACTTTTCCCATTGGTTTCCAATGCTGTCTAACCTCATTATTTTCTGTACTTTTCTTTTCCCCTTAAAACACTAAGTCTGATTTTATCATACCCATGCTTCAAATTTAAATTGTCTACCAGAATTCTGGGTAATGTCCAGACTTCTTAGAATAGCATAAATCTCTTCATGAGTTGGCTCTTGCCTGTCTCTCTAACCCTATTTCTTATCACTCCCGCATATGCATTACACAACCCAAGCATTGCAAGCTGCCTGTAAGTCATTTAATTAAAACAGATTTTCACATTGCCAAGCCTCTTTACACATATCCCCATCTTTAAGATAATTGTACCCCCTGTTTACTGGGAAACTCCTAATTTGCTGAATCTTGTCTCCTCTAACCACTTTGCTAAGGGAAGACATTCTCCTCTTGTTTGCTGAATATACTGTGCTCACTCCCCTTAGTTAAAGAAGATGCTTACACATTTGAATGCCCTCATAAAAAGCCCCCTGATTGAAGTAACCTCATCTTACTTATCTTAATGTTACTGGCAGTAGCCACAAAACCTGGTATAGTAGGTCCTATGCAAACTTTCACTGAACTAACGATATCATCATTCATTCAATAACCATTTAGGCACTTTACCACTTTGTGGCTGCCACTCTTTCATGTGTCTAAACAGTGAACAAGACATAGAACTTATGGTCTAGTTGGGAGACCATAGTACTTAGGGCCTAGTTGGTCTAGTTGCCCTCACAGGGCAGTGCAGTGAGAAAATTAACATGGGTTGATGAACAAGAAAGAGAAGTGAAAGATGATTCCTATGATTGTCAAAGACTTTGAAGTACGGCATATGAACTGAAAACAAAACATTGATCAAAAGGCACCCATGCAAAAGGCTGGAAGAAGAACACAATAGGGAGAAGAAACAGCAAATGAAATTCTGAACAAGCTTGGTCAGAATTGAGGCCAGCACAGTGGAGGGAATTGAAAGAAATGGTGGGAGTTAGTGCCTGAGTTCACAAAGTTGCTTAGCAAGAGAGAGCAAGGGTGGCGCCCTCCTGATGATTTCGTCCATGTGAAGGGAGCTCCACTTCTACAGCCTTCATCATCCCTGAACTCTCATCACCTCCCAAGAAGGAGAGGTGCCTTTTTTGGGAATGCTGCTGCTGCTGCTGCTGCTAAGTCGCTTCAGTCGTGTCTGACTCTGTGTGACCCCACAGACGGCAGCCCACCAGGCTCCCCCATCCCTGGGATTCTCCAGGCAAGAACACTGGAGTGGGTTGCCATTTTCTTCTCTTGGGAATGATGAATGGCACCTAAATCACGACTTTGGGTGAAGGAAGTGGGCATATGTGGCCCTTCTTTCTCTCACCATCTCTTTCCTCATAATACATATGCTCAGAGGAGGCATATATTCTGATCTGTTCTCAGCCACACTCATTCAAGTTTTTAGGGGCTCAACAGGGGCTGTAACCAGGCCAGGTAGTTAAGTCTGTTTAATTAATTCTAGGGTTGAGAATCAGCTGATATTCTGATCTCCCTCTGCTTTGATGAACTCAATTATTACTGAATCAGAGTGAGGGAGAGGTAGGTGAGAAGGATGGACTTCCTCAAAGTCTAAGACCCTGTGTGGGTTTCTTGGTCATGTATAATGTTGCTTCATATTTCAAGCCATGTAATACAATATTTACTAAATTCCTATTATTGTCCTTCTAGAAAAAGGTGTGTTCTCTCTCTCCTTCTCTTTCTCATTTTCTCTTTAAACATGCACACACATTCCCTTAAGTATCTCCTGTTTATAAAATAGATAATTTTTATGGCTTACACTTGAGTACTCACAGATCCTACAGCTTAGCCAGGGGAGACAAATTATGAGTGGGAGGACAAGGTAGGGATTATCAACTGAGCAACTATTACTGGGGCAGCCTCTTCACAGACGGAGAAGGCAATGGCACCCCACTCCAGTACTCTCGCTTGGAAAATCCCATGGATGGAGGAGCTTGGTAGGCTGAAGTCCATGGGGTTGCGAAAAGTCAGACATGACTGAGTGACTTCACTTTCACTTTTCACTTTCATGCATTGGAGAAGGAAATGGCAACCCACTCCAGTGTTCTTGCCTGGAGAATCCCAGGGACAGGGGAGCCTGGCGGGCTGCCATCAATGGGGTCACACAGAATCGGACATGACTGAAGCGACTTAGCAGCAGCAGCAGCTCTTCACAGAGGGTAAGAGAACCCTAGGAACCAAGCTGTCTTGCTATGCTACACATTATATTTTTGCTAAAGATGAACAAACAGATTCTCAGAGAGGTTATCTAAATTTCAGAACACACGACTGAGAAAAGGCAGCATCAGGAGTCTGCTGTGTGTTAGATTCCCAAGGTCTTTGAGCTTCTCACACTACACATAAACAAATTAGAAAGAAGCTCAAGACAGGATATAATTAAGTGTGAAATGGAATGTAATCAAATAACAGTTGAAAAAGTGCTGTGGTTGTTCAGCAGTGTGGGAGGTATTGTTGATTCAAGTTAGATCATACCTCCCACAGAACTTGTCATCACACCCATGCAGGCTACATTTGGACCCTGGCTATCACCCATAAGGTCTCCAAATAAAGTTATGATAATATGCATGATAATACGTATTTTAGGTATCAGAGCAAACAAAATTAAACTTGGGTTTCAAATGGCAGAGGATCTATCATTCCTAGCATACTTATTTTAGGATATTTTCTTCCTTATCAATGAAACCATGTTATTCAGTAGCTACTCTATCTGAACCATCTCCATGTAGTAACTTAATCATGAATGAACCTCAAGAGATTAGCAGGATATTCAGTGACACTTTTTCTACTGAACACTTAAAAGTTGGTTGTCCAAACCATTAACCACCTGCTTCATTTTGAGTATGGATTTCATATCTTCCTGATTTGCTACCATACATAAATTATTTGATGTCCTTATAGCACCTGTAGCTCCAAACTGATATATTAAGATCCCAACATTAACTCAACTTTAGGCTTTGTTTTAGTAATACAAATTAAATCATTCAAAAGCCTACCATCATATTAGCTAGTCCAATGAGTCAAAGATTGCCTGAAACCACACTCTCATTGAAAGTCACATTTACATTGGATCAAAGCCAAGGAAGTGAAAAATAATTAATTTATCCTTTTTAACTGTAGAAAACTATTTAATAAACTGAAAGTAATACCCAAGCTAAAGCAAAAGCAATTTATTCTATTTCTTTGTAGAAAGTACACTGAGAGTCTAAAAATAAACTACTAATTAGAATGGGTACCTTGGTTTCTGAAAGGCAACTCATTCACCTATATAGGCAAATAAGGATTATATTGTATTGTTATATTGTATTGTCTTCAGAGAATTCTATAGATGTGAGAAATAAACCAGCCAGAAGTAAAAACATATTGAAAAGAAAGAGCATTCACCCTCAAAGAAACACAGATTTTTGCAACCAAGGCTAACAATAAATCATTATGAATATCCATGTGAACCACAGGATTTATTTATGGTAGTGTAGCTTGACTGTTGAATAAAGGAGATTAATAGAGTTTGAAACCAACTTTTAAATGCAAACTAGAAGGTACAACAGTGGATTCCAGGTGTAAAAGACAGAACTTCAGGCATCAAATCTACATTCGATTATTTTGTTTGATTTTTTATTGATTTGATTTTGTATGGTATGTTAGCTTTTCTGAAAAAAAAAAAAAACAACCAAGACAAGACTGTTTATGATAGACTCTGGATAGGAATAATATCATAAGCATTTTGATATGAATTCAAGTACATGGAGAGTCCATATTTTATCTGTTTGAAGTGAAATTTCTGGCCCAGATCACATTCAGGGTGAATGCCTTCTCTCTTCCCAGTTTGTTCTACACAAAGTTGTCATTCTACTGCATTTATATTCCCTGTAGTTTCATTTTCCTTCTCTGTATTTCCACTTAATTTACAACAGCTTTCTTCCCAAAGTGAAACTTTGACGTGAAAAAAGGATGACTTTTGGAGTTGAAGCAGGCTGGCAGATTCAGCTACTCCTCTGCCTATTGTTCAGCACCGAGAGGGGTGGACAGCAACCTAAGAGAGGAAGTTAGGTTCTGAATTCTCTCCCAAAGGGCTAAACATGGGTATCCTGGAGAGGTTGGTCTCAGCAGGGAACAATCACTGTCCCTTTCAGTTCCTGCTGCCTTCCCCTTCTAGAAGGCTCCTGACTTGAGGAGAATGATGAATCCATGGGCTGCTGTGTGATAGAAGGACCAAACTGACACAAACTAGGCCAACAAAGTCTCTTCCTTGGTAATAAGTTGAATAAAGAACCTGAAGGGAAGGAAGCTTCTATCATGCTGGGTTCTTGACTTAAAACATTTTGTAGAGTAAGGAGCAGACAGTCATTTGGGGACTTTATATCTCCTACTTGGAAGAGTAGAGATTCAAATGACACCTGTTAGAATCTGTAGAACAGCAGATATACACAGAGAAGCAGAGCTGGGAGAATCACACTGGCTCTGAGAGTTGAAGCAACAACCCTCAGGTCCTGTTTGCATTTCTAATTCTTACATGTACACTTGGACATCTGTGAGATTTCCTGTTCTAATTTCCCAACAAGCCTCTTTTTACTTATTGTAGCTTTGAAAGCTTTATAGAAAGACCTCTGTTTCCTGAAAACCAAAACAGACTGGTTTAGAACAATATAGTAGAGGTGAGTTACACCATTTTTTAAAGAATCCATTGACTCATAGTTAAATGTTTCTCCAGGTCAGTGGGTCTCAAACATTAATGTGTCTTAAAATGATTTAGGCAGTTTGTTTAAATATGAAGATTTGGAACTCTCAATCCTGACTTCAAAATCGGAGTCTCTTAGGGTTTTAACATGCATTCCAGGTAATTCTGAGCTAGAATTATATTGTCCAAACCTTCAGAAACCTAACTACCTTCTAACTATTCTAAGTTTTATCTCTGAATCAATTGAGGCCACTGAAAGACTGCAATGATCACACTTTTGCAATTCAACATTATACCCTTCAGTTATATATTAAAAAGACTCTGACTTTATTGCATTTCCTTAGATATTTTGCCTCAGCTGGTGACCTTGGTTAAAGTGTGGAATTGTAGTAGGAAAATACTTTTAGGAATTAGAAATCCAATAGCCTTTGCTTCCCTTAAGATACTCATATAAACTCACTGAAATATTAATAGCTAAAACCCCAGATTTACTAGACAAAAAATGAGTGACTGAATGAGTGAGCAAGTGAATGAATGAATAAAGACTTGGGATGTGTTTCCGTTTTAATCCCATTTGCCAGGAAACCGATGACATCTGATTTTCAAATTGCCACATCTTCCATTGCCAGCATCATCGTGTGTTATAAAAGAAATTTAATTGCAAACGCAGAGCATAATTCCTTTTAGTAGTCTGCTAGGTTTGCTGAAGCAAGTAAGTTCTAACTGGCATCCATTTATTTATCACAGATATACTGAATTCTATTCTGTTAAGTTTATTACCAGGCACTTTAGGAATAGAAACTGAAAAGGGTTGAGCCTTCACGGACTTCATGTTTCTTCAGAGGGACACGAAACACATTTACCAATAGTGAGAATGCAAGCCATTCAGACAGTGTTATGAGACTCAGGAGTGAGAAGTGATTATTTCCAGCAGGATGATCAGGTCAAGTTCCACAGAGCAAGCAGGGCTGTACATTTAGTAGGATGGGCAATGAATAGAGATGAGGAGAAAGATAATCTAGACACAGGAAATCCTGATTTTCCTTACTAGCTTTTCTCATAGGTCCCTGCATTTCTGCAGAGCTCCTACCGTCTTTTGTAACTGCCATTCATCTAGGCAACTATGTGTTCAATGCTTCTATATTCCTCCACTACTCAGCACTACCCACAAGACAGGGCTGTGTGTGCTTCACACACCACTCTAAGTACACATGCACACAGTACCCAGCACAGTGCCTGGAACACAGTGATTGCTCAGCAATAATTTACTGCTGAATGAATGGTGAAGAGCCTAGGATTCTACATGGTTTGCCATTTGTTCCTTTTGAAATCTTCGGACTCATATCTAAGTCTCTGTTTCCTCCTGTGTAAGATGAGGCTGTAATAGTCCTTTCCATATGGAATTGAAGTAACTATAAAAAGGACTGTACATGTCAATAAATTATAGGTGTTTTTACTTTTATAGGAAGAGGCAGTGGTATGAAGCAAAGCAATGTAGGAGTTATAGGTTTTAGGGATGAGTATGAATTTATCTGGCTTTTTTTCTTTTTTCTGTAACTTTACAGGTTCACCAGGCAAAGCAATGTAGCAAGTTTGATTTAAACTAGGTATCTCCCAAAGCAGTCTATAGATTCAATCCAATCCCTATCAAGCTACCCATGGTATTTTTCACAGAGCTAGAACAAATAATTTCACAATTTGCATGGAAATACAAAAAACCTCGAATAGCCATAGCAATCTTGAGAAAGAAGAATGGAACTGGAGGAATCAACCTTCCTGACTTCAGGCTATACTACAAAGCTACAGTCATCAGGACAGCATGGTACTGGCACAAAGACAAAAATATAGATCAATGGAACAAAATATAAAGCCCAGAGACAAATCCACACACCTATGGACACCTTATCTTTGACAAAGGAGGTAAAAATATACAATGGAGAAAAGACAATCTCTTTAACAAGTGGTGCTGGGAAAACTGGTCAAACACTTGTAAAAGAATGAAACTAGAACACTTTCTAACACCATACACAAAAATAAACTCAAAATGGATTAACGATCTAAACGTAAGACCAGACACTATAAAACTACTAGAGGAAAACATAGGCAAAACGCTCTCTGACATAAATCACAGCAGGATCCTCTATGACCCACCTCCCAGAGTAATGGAAATAAAAGCAAAAATAAACAAATGGGACCCCAGAATAATGGAAATAAAAGCAAAAATAAACAAATGGGACCTAATTAAACTTAAAAGCTTTTGCACAATGAAGGAAACTATAAGCAAGGTGAAAAGACAGCCTTCAGAATGGGAGGAAATAATAGCAAACAAAGCAATTGACAAAGAATTAATCTCAAAAATATACAAGCAACTCCTGCAGCTCAATTCCAGAAAAATAAACGACCCAATCAAAAAATGGGCCAAGAACTAAACAGACATTTCTCCAAAGAAGACATACGGATGGCTAACAAACACATGAAAAGATGCTCAACATCACTCATTATCAGAGAAATGTAAATCAAAACCACAGTGAGGTACCATCTCATGCCAGTCAGAATGGCTGCTATCCAAAAGTCTACAAGCAATAAGTGCTGGAGAGGGTGTGGAGAAAAGGGAACCCTCTTACACTATTGGTGGGAATGCAAACTAGTACAGCCACTGTGGAGAACAGTGTGGAGATTCCTTAAAAAACTGGAAATAGAACTGCCATATGACCCAGCGATCCCACTGCTGGTCATACACACTGAAGAAATCAGAATTGAAAGAGACACATGTACCCCAATGTTCATCACAGCACTGTTTATAATAGCCAGGACATGGAAGCAACCTAGATGTCCATCAGCAGACGAATAGATAAGAAAGCTGTGGTACATATACACAATGGAATATTACTCAGCCATTAAAAATAATACATTTGAATCAGTTCTAATGAGGTGGATGAAACTGGAGCCTATTATACAGAGTGAAGTAAGCCAGAAAGAGAAACACCAATACAGTGTGTAAAGTGAAGTCACTCAGTTGTGTCCGACTCTTTGCAACCCCATGGACTGTAGCCCACCAGGCTTTTCCATCCATGGAATTTCCCAGGCATAAGTACTGGAGTGGGTTGCCATTTCCTTCTCCAGGGGATCTTCCCGACCCAGGCATTGAACCCGGGTCTCCCGTATTACAGGCAGATGCTTTACCATCTGAGCCACCAGGGAATCTCCCCCAATACAGTATACTAATGCATATATATGAAATTTAGAAAGATGGTAATGATAACCCTGTATGAAAGACAGCAAAAGAGACACAGGTGTATAGAACAGTCTTTTGGACTCTGTGGGAGAAGGTGAGGGTGGGTTGATCTGAGAATAGCATTGAAACATGTATATTATCATATGTGAAACAGATCGCCAGTCCAGGTTCAATGCATGAGACAGGGTGCTCAGGGCTGGTGCACTGGGATGACCCAGAGGGATGGGATGGGGAGGAAGGTGGGAGCGGGGTTCAAGATGGGGAACACATATAAACCCACGGTGGATTCATGTCAATGTATAGCAAAAACCACTACAATATTGTAAAGTAATTAGCCTCCAATTAAAATAAATAATTTTTTAAAAAATAAAATAAAAAGTTTAAAAAAATAATAAACTAGGTATCTCGACTCAGTCTTTCCTCCCATTGAACCAGGCAATAAGGAGTGCTTCCCTTGAAGATCCCATTGCTTCTTTTATGAAATAGGACTAACACAACAGCTGCTCCTTTATCATGAAACTGTCCTGATGGTCAATGAGAGAGCACAAGTAAAAGTTCTATGGAGCAGATCTGTGCTGTACAGAGCCTGTGCCATAGGTTTGAGGATATCCAGCTTTTTCTTGAATTGCTAGTAAACAAGCAAGATAAGCTGTGCCCATGTGAAAACAGGGCTTGTTGTGGGATGAAAACAGGCAGTCCCTTGAGTCAGAGAAATCTCACTTCCAACCCTGGCTCTGCTTCTGACATGCTGGGTAACCTCCGACCAGTTACCTTATCTTTTTAAGCTAGGCATTCCTCACCTGTTAATCACATACAATTAAATCTACCTCCTGGAGTGAAGGGCTTCCCAGGTGGCTCAGTGGTTAAAAAAACAAACAAACAACAAAAAAAAATCCGCCTGCCAATACATGAGACGTGGGTTCAATCCCTGGGTCAGGAAGATCCCCTGGAGAAGGAAATGGCTGCTGCTGCTGCTGCTAAGTCACTTCAGTCGTGTCCAACTCTGTGCGACCCCATAGACGGCAGCCCACCAGGCTCCCCGTCCCTGGGATTCTCCAGGCAAGAACATTGGAGTGGGTTGCCATTTCCTTCTCCAATGCATGAAAGTGAAAAGTGAAAGTGAAGTCGCTCAGTCATGTCTGGCTCTAGCGACCTCATGGACTGCAGCCCACTAGGCTCCTCTATCCATGGGATTTTCTAGGCAAAAGTACTGGAGTGGGGTGCCACTGCCTTCTCCGAAGGAAATGGCAACCCACTCTAACTCTAGTATTCTTGTCCGGGAAATCCCATGAACAGAGGAGCCTGGTGGGCTACAGTCCAGGGAGCTGCAAAAGAGTTGGACAGGAATTAGCAACTGAGGATACATGCATGCCTGGGGCCACTGGAGGAGGCAAAGATAAATCCCAGTAGAGATACTGTGAACTCCAAGTTCCTGTAAATATACATCTATCTCTGGTCCAGAAAGAAGAGGGAGTAGGGATAGGAGGAAGAGTGCGGACCGAGAAGGCTTCCCTGTCCGCTCTCACATGGACTAAAATGTCCTCTGAGTGGGGGATGCAGATAAAGCCAATTACAAGCCCGGCCCTCCAAGCAGCATTTCTCCTTACAACCCAAAGCTGTTCTTCCACAACTGGATGATCATAGCGCTCTAGTGAACTGTACTAAAAAAATTTTTCTTTTTGCCAAACTTGATTTTTTTGTCAAATTAAATCTACCACATACAGACTTTTAATAGGGACAGACAGAAGGTACCAATTTTTAAGGAAACACACACACACAGGTGAGGAAAAAAAAATAATTTAATGTATATCTTTTTTTCTATGTATGAATTGAAGTAAAGTGTTTGTGTCTTTTATGAATTTTATCAGCAGAACTCCTCGGTTTGGCAGGAGGATGATTGAGAACTGTAATTCCTACAAGCCTGAGTGTTTGTCATTTCTCCTGCTAAATTTTCAAGAATATTTATTGAGTACCGGGCTATGTAGGGATCTATGGGCTTTAAATTATACAGTAAAGGGGGCACAGCCTCCCCCAATGGAGCCTATAAAAACGAAGGCACCCATACTCTGGGTATTGGGTTGTGGATTGGTATGTATATGTGAGATACACATCTTATTTTATGAAAAACACGTGGAAATAGAAAACATCCAAAATTTATAGGGGTTGTAACTTAGATTTGGACTAAGTCACTTTCTTAAAGTAAGTCATTAGATCATTATATTACCTTCAACCTTATTTTGGGTGTTGGTGTACCAGGCCCCATATCTTTGATTATGCAAACACCATTACTTGGGTGTAAATAAGCATTCCATCTTCTGTTTTCCAGGAGGACAAAAGCTGGTGCACTGGGATAACCCAGAGGGATGGGATAGGGAGGGAGGTGGTAGGGGGTTTCAGGATGGGGGACACATGTACACCTGTGGCTGATTCATGTCAATATATGGCAAAATCCACCACAATATTGTAAAGTAATTAGCCTCCAATTAAAATAAATTAATTTTTTTTAAAGTATGTATGAGCCTATGGGGAGAAGGAGGGGACCATATCTGCATGAAAAGAGTAAATAAAGACAGAGGCTGATGCTAGTATGCCTTTGAGTGGACAGAATGTGGCTTCTGATGGATCTGACATTCTGAATGACCAATACCTTTTCCCCTAATTGGCCTGGACCAACTGAATAACCTTTTAGTGTTTTGGCTTCATTTAATTGGGAGCAACATCTTTGGGAATTAGAACTGGTAATGGGAAAGATATGGAGTTTATTCTCTCATTCATTCAACAACACTTACTGAATGCCCATGATGTGCCCTCTGGATGTTATAACCTGTCCAAGAAAAACGCAGACAGGAAATAAGTGCCATAATACTAGCACGTGGATGACTAGACAGTGCAGGGTAACAACATAATGAAAGACAAGTTACCAGATTTTAAGGAACTTACATCATCATTACCGTTGAAATTTCTGCCATGTGTCCTATTCTCATTTAATCCTTATGACCAGGCTATGAATTGGGTGTCAATATTATCTCATTTTAGAAACGAGAAAGCTGAAACACAACAAAACTGAAAATGAGTCTAAAGTAACTTGTACAGTAGAAATGGGCATTGAGTCAAGGGAGTCTAACTTGAGATTCCATGCTCTTAACCACTATATAGTATACCACCTGGACATTGGAGAAAAAAAAAACAACAAACTGTCATTGATAATGGAAACTCAAGACATAACTCCAGGAGGTCTGATGCAAGAGCAAAGGACCCCACCAAATGAAACGTCCTAGCAAATCCCAGCAGCAGTTTGCCTTCAGTCTTCCAGTTACCATGACACTGCTCACCAGCTTGCCCCTTAGAGAGGAAGGTTAAAGGAGTTCCCTCAGCTTTAAATTATTAAAATTTCTATAAATTTACAAATAATCATTAACTCCATAGTTTCTAGGAATCTATGAGAAAAGCTATTTTGAATATGCCACATTTTATCTACCAAACTGTCAAATAACATTACCACTTACATATTTTTACCTTCCATGGAAGTGATATAAACATCTCAGAATCATTACAAAAATATCCACTGGCAATGAAATATTGGTAACAGTAATACAAGCAAAACAAGGGTAGCCATGAGCTGGCGATCATTTTTACTTGGTGATGGCCACATAAGACTACATTCTATTAATCCGTAATATTTTCTATTGAAAGTGAAGTCACTCAGTCATGTCTGACTCTTTGTGACCCCATGGACTGTAGCCCACCAGGCTCCTCCGTCCATGGGATTCTCCAGGCAAGAATACTGGAGTGGGTTTCCATTTCCTTCTCCAGGGGAATCTTCCCCACCCAGGAATCGAACCCGGGTCTCCCACATTGCAGGCAGATGCATTAACCTCTGAGCCACCAGGGAAGTCTGGTGGCTCAGATGGTAAAGAATCTGCTTGCAATGAGGGAGACCCAGGTTCAATCCCTGGGTCAGGAAGATCCCCTGGAGAAGGGAAAGGCTACCCACTTCAGTATTCTTGCCTAGAGAATTCCATGGACAGAGGAGCCTGGTGGTCTGCAGTCCATGGGATCGCAAAGAGTTGGACATGACTGAACGATTTCATTCATTTTCTATTAGCATTATATTAATTTTATTACCTGTCTGATATTTGTATTATTAAATGTTGAAACTTTAAAGTGAAACTCTTTAAAGGTAACTGGAGAGAAATTTTGGAAAATCAGTCCTGATTTGTGACTTTAAAGTAAAAACATTAAGTATGATGGTTATGAGATCATTGGCCAAGATAATTAATTTCTAAAGGCTAACCAGGTAATTATCAATGATAGGCTAAAATGTATTTGAAGATACCCTGAAAGGATAAAGTACTAAATGAGTGTGTCTCATCCCTGCCCCATTACAGGTGTCACTAACAGTAGGTTTTAAAATTGAATATGTCCCTTTAACATGAAGAGATTCTAACGTGGGATGAGGTGAGTCTCAGATGGTTGTTCATTGAAAAACAAAACTTCACAGGTCTGAGAAATGAAAACAATGTGGTAGTCCCTCAGTCTTGTGCAACTCTTTGCAACCCCATGGACTGTAGCCCACTAGGCTCCTCTGTCCATGGAATTCTCCAAGCAAGAATACTGGAGTGAGTAGCCATTCCCTTCTCCAGGGGATCTTCCCAACCCAGGGGTCAAACTCAAATCTCCTGCACTGCAGGCAAATTCTTTACAGTCTGAGCCACCAGGGCAGGCCTGAGTCTGAGAACCTCTACAATAAATTGCAGCTATTATTAAGCAAATAATATTGAATATTTATTCAGGCATTTGCTTTATTTTTGCTCCTTATTGCAAAATTCAGACTTAAATTGAAGAAAGTAGGGAAAACCAATAGGCCATTTGAGTTAAATCAAATCCCTTACGATTATAGAGTAGAAGTGACAAATATATTCAAGGGATTAGATCTGATAGATAGAGTGCCTGAAGAACTATGGACAGAGATTCCTGACCTTTTACAGGAGGTGGTGATCAAAACCATTCCCAAGAAGAAGAAATGCAAAAAGGCAAAATGGTTGTCTAAGGAGGCCTTACAAATAGCTGAGAAAAGAAGAAAAGTGAAAAGCAAAGGAGAAAAGGAAAGATATACCCATCTGAATGAATACAGAGTTTCAAAGGATAGCAAGGATATAAGAAAGCCTTCCTAAGTGATCAATGCAAAGAAATATAAGAAAACAATAGAATGGGAAAGACTAGAGATCTCTTCAAGAAAATTAGAGATACTGAGGGAACATTTCATTCACAGATGGGCCCAATAAAGGACATAAATGGCATGGACCTAACAGAAGCATAAGATATTAAGAAGAGGCAGCAAGGATACACAGAAGAACTATGCAAAAAAGATCTTCATGACCCAGATAGCCACGATGGTGTGATCACTCACCTAGAGCCAGACATCCTGGAATGTGAAGTCAAGCAGGCCTTAGAAAGCATCACTAAAAACAAAGCTAGTGGAGGTGATGGAATTCCAGCTGAGATATTTCAAATCTTAAAAGATGATGCTGTGAAAGTGCTGCATTCAATATGCCAGCAAATTTGGAAAACTCAGCAGTGGCCATAGGACTAGAAAAGAGCAGTTTTCATTCCAATCCCAAAGAAAGGCAATGCCTAAGAATGCTCTAACTACTGCACAATTGCACTTATCTCACATGCTAGCAAAGTAATGCTCAAAATTCTCCAAGCTAGGGTTCAGCAGTAGGTGAACCAAGACCTTCCAGATATTCAAGCTGGATTTAGAAAGGGCAAAGGATCCAGAGATCAAATTGCTAACATCCATTGGATCATAGAAAAAGCAAGAGAATTCCATAAAAAAATTTACTTCTGCTTCATTGACTACACTAAAGCCTTTGACTTTGTGGATCACAACAAGCTGTGGAAAATTCTCGAAGAGATGGAAATACCAGATAAACTTACATGCCTCCTGAGAAATCTGTATGCAGATCAAGAAGCAACAGTTACAATCAGACGTGGAACAATGGACTGGTTCCAAATTGGGAAAGGAGTAAGTCAAGGCTGTATATTGTCACCTTGCTTATTTAACTACATGCAGAGTACATCATAGGAAATGCCAGACCTGATGAAGCACAAACTGAAATCAAGATTGCTGGGAGAAATATCAATAACCTTAGATATGCAGATGACACCCTCTTATGACAAAAAGCAAAGAGGAACTAAAGAGCCTCTTGATGAAAGTGAAAGAGGAGAGTGAAAAAGCTGGCTTAAAACTCAACATTCAAAAAACTACGATCATGGCATCCAGTCCCATCACTTCATGGCAAACAGATGGAGAAACAATGGAAACAGTGAGAGACTATTTTCTTGGGCTCCAAAATCATTGCAGATGGTGACTGCAGCTGTGAAATTAAAAAACACTTGCTCCTTAGAAGAAAAGCTATGACAAACCTAGACAGCATATTAAAAAGCAGAAACATTAATTTACTGACAAAGGTCCATATAGTCAAAGCTATGTTTTTTTCAGTAGCCATGTATGGATGTGAGAGTTGCACCATAAAGAAAGTTGAGCACGGAAAAATCGATGCTTTTGAACTGTGGTGTTGGAGAAGACTCTTGAGAGTCCCTTGGATTGCAAGATCAAACCAGTCAATTCTAAAAGAAATCAATTCTGAATATACATTGGAAGGACTGATGCTGAAGCTGAAACTGCAATACTCTGGCCTCCTGATGTGAAGAACTGACTCATTGGAAAAGACCCTGATGCTGGGGAAGACTGAAAGCAGGAGGAGGATGACAGAGGATGAGATTTCAGATGGCATCACTGTCTTGAAGGACATGAGTTTGAGCAAGCTTGGGGAATTGGTAATGGACTGGGAAGGTTTGGGTTCTGCCGTCCATGGGGTCACAAAGAGTCGGACATGACTGAGCAACTGAACTGACTGACTGGCTTTACGGACAGAAGGAAGAATAGAGAAATTAACAAGAACATCACCAAATGGTTCTTGATTATTTGGCTAATGTTTTTACTGGGACTTAAAATTTGGAGAGTCCACAATAGGACCACAGCTTGATAGCTATTTGATTTGCTTAGAAGAATGTGGGACTACCATTAATCCTTTAAGGAGATACTCAGATGAACAGGAGTAAAAAGACAGGAAGCATGAGTAGCTACAAACGAGATTATTCATGGCTTGAGAATACTTTTAAGTTGTAAGAATCTGGATCATAAACCCAGCCAGGACCAAATAAAACCTGATACAACTTATCCATTGCTAAAACCCAAATCACTCCAGGGACAGTCTGCCATTAGGAAGCCACCTTGGCTTTTTGAGAGGTTTAGAATGGATTTGGTTTTGGAGTCATGTAATCATGCAATTTCCTTGGTCATAGAAAAAAACTATTAAATCGTAATATCTTGCAGTAGGATTCATGCATCGGGACATTTTAGAGATCTCTAAATGACCCTATTGTGTAGGCAAATTTGGGGGTAGGAATGTAAACTCCTCACACTCATCCATCTTTGCATCCTCCATCCTCACTAGTAGTTGCCACCCCCATCCCATTCTCATCTTTCAACTTAGGCTAAATCACTTCTTTCCACCCCTCAACCCACCCTACCCGTGTCCCCATCTTTTAGTCTGTCCCTAGTCTACACTTTTCACTTTATAACTTTGGTCAGGTCATTGCCTTGGTCAAAAATGTCTAACTTATCCTACCCTTACCTCTGGAGTTTTGTAATCAACATACAGGTATCACCTGGGAGCTTACACCAAGGTCTAATTCCAGGTCCTGTCCAGGTCTACTGAATTATAACTTACATAATATTTTAATAAGATCCTCTGGAGACTCGTGTAAGCATTTACATTTGATAAGTATTGCTTTAAAACATTATTTCCCAAAGTACGTTTTGAAGGACATTGTCAAGGACAGAGAATCTACTGCCCGGATTCAAAGACACACTTTCCTCTCTCTTTACGGAACATCTGTCCATTCAAAAAATGTTTATTCAGTGACAACTATACCCTACACTATGCCAGGTTTAAAGGATCTTGTGGTGAGGATGACAGAAGCGGTCCCTGCATTTGTGGCCTGCAGTCTAGGAAGGCAACGTTAACATGGAAGGATAAGTATAGGACTGCCATAAGGGGGAGATGCAAGATGCTGCAGGATGATCTAGTTAACGTCGATGGGGAGATGGATGGGGAGGGTCTAATGAAGTTAGGAAGGGGAACATAACATTCCTCAAAAAAGGCTGCTACAGCAGTTCTGTGCTGATACAGAGTTTGGAGAACCAAGGAGAGGTAGCTGAACACAGCTCCAGCATCCCACAAGGCAGATGCAGAGGCTTGGAACGACGATAGGAATGCTTGCCCCATGCCTGCTCCATTCAAGGCAGTGTGGGCTCTAAGTATTTTCCTTTTCAGTAGGTGCAGTTATGAACCCTATTCTACAGATAAGGAAACTGGGGCACAGAGAGATTAAGGAAGGCATCCACTGTCACAGAGCAAAACTTGGAACTCAGCTCTGGCCATGTGCGTCCAGCACCTCTGTTCTTAGCCATCATACTCCAGCATGCTTGAGCTGGGAAGAATATGGTGCATTCAGGAAGCTGAAAAACAGGCTGTGTGCCTAGAGGTCAAGCATTTGTTCACAAATCTACGATCCTTTCTTATCTTAAGGGTGAAACTATAATACATCACCATTCAGCTGTGACTTCTTATAGCACAAATTTTTAGAAACATCCCATACTTACTGAATCAGAATTTCTAGCCATGGAGCTGAAAACCTGCATTTTCATAATGCTTCAAGGTGAGTCAGAGTCAATGCAATTTGAAAACCATAGAATTAGCAATACCAATTCCTCCAATAACCTCCCTATCATAGTCTCCCCTAATTAACCCACAGTTATTTAATAATATATTGGTCCCAAAGTATGAACTAAACATCAGGGTAAATAGGATTGAAGCTGAAAGAAATCTGAAAATTGAATCTATGCTTCTCCAGGTCCCCTGACTGTCTGGCTGTGAAAAGAATTATCTAGACTTGAAAAATTGGAGGCTAAAAAGAGACCACAGAGGCTTAGAACTATTTTCATTATAATGCCACCCATTTAAATAACTAATTGAATCTCTGGAAGTTGGAGTAAAATCTGAAATTGCTGGAAGAGCAATTATTTCACATGGCTTATGACTCCTCCATCCTTTCACAGTGCTAGGAGAAGATGCCCATGCAGCAGAGAGAATTTTCTCAAAAGTACTAATAGAATGCATGCAATAGCAGTAGCTAAAGTAATCTCTGGCCACTGGGGCACACAGACTCAACAAAACTAATATGCCTTCTTAAGTGTCCAGGGACCTTGACAGCTCTACCACCAATATCTGGCTGCCAGTAGGGTATTATTTTTAATTTAACCTTTTCCTTTCTTAAAGCCATTTAACAGAGGAATTATGCTAATCTCTGATGAGACAGAAACTAAAAGAAACAGCTGCATTTCAATAAACCTCCATCTTCATATATTATCTTCCTGCATTTTTCCAAGACTTATATTTAAAAGCTTGAATATTATTCAGGTACATTACTATTAAAACTTCAAAATCCATCCTCCTCGATGTTGCCTTTCAAATGGTTTAGAATAAAGATCACAGTTTTTCTGTCCCATTCTGTTTGGAAATAACATTCCCCTGGCTATTCCACATACCCTGTTCATTCAGCTCAATTACTTTGAATTTTTATTTAGGAAAACAAGTTTTGGAGAGTTCCTAAAAGAGATTGCTGTCTCCACCCCTCAAAAGATCAGATAAATATCCCACTGTATTTTCCAAGCTCTTCTGTATTCCATATGTTTAGTTCTGATTCTACCCATAAGCAACATTTACTGCATGCTACTCTGTTAACACTGTGACAGAAGATCATTAAAAAGATGAAATGGTACAGTCAGAAAAACTTTATGTGGCTACCTCACCAGTGCAATGTAAGACACTGATGATGATAACCTTCAAGAGCTGTCACTGCCCCCTTGCCAATCACTGAGAGGCGGTTTGAAGTGGCAGACAGATGTGTGTCGGTGTTTGCTGCAACATCATGTCACTGCCGTGAAGATGTGTAAGTCAAAGAATGACCGGGGGATCCTAGATGCCCAAGGCTGGACTTCCGAGGAAACATATTAATAAGCTCAGTATTTGTGGCAGGTTCTCTCCTGCAGAATGACCTGCTTTCCTTTCCCTTCTTCCAGGAGGCTAATGCAGAGACACAGGAAGAGCCAGGCCCTGAATGAGAGGATGTTATTGCCAACACAAGGCCAAGGAGATGTGGATGAGACCCACTTTGCTTTGAGCACTAGTGTTAATATGCTTCCATCCTTCCTTCCCCTGGGTGTGCCTTTTCTTACTCTGGCAATAGTGAGATCCATAGGACCCAAGATAAGAGTATGAGACTATGGAAAAGGGACCAAGTTATTAATTCCAGGTCTTAGGTCAAAACAGGGCCTTAGAACTAGGAGTTCTTGTATCTCAACAGGAACTAGCTCATCAGGGAACTGAAACAGGTATGGGGGAGAAGACCCATTCTAAAAAAGGCAGTCATTTTACAAAAGTGCTCCTCTGTGTTTGTCAGGACTTAGCTATTAAATATCCTGGATCATAGCATTCCAAATATACCTAAGTGTATAAAGCATCACCATTAAGAGTAAAGAAATAACAAATCATATACTTCTGACTTCTGCACCTGTTCAATACTTTTTAATGTATTGGCCCCTCTTCTTCCACAGGCTTATATTTATCAGTGATATGTGCACAGTTCTGAAGGCCCTGCATTCTAATGAAGATGCCTGGAGTCAGGCTTAAGCACACAGGATCCACAAATAAATTGTGATGGTATTCATGCCACATTTAAATGGCTGTTCAAAATACCACAACAGTGTTAACAAAAGACAAGAACTCCTACAGCACACAGCTGTAAAATCATGGCATAGAACAACAAAATATATTTTCCCTGCCAAATCATAATGGTTCTAGAAAGCTAAGACTTCATTTACAAATTTTACAAACTTCATTGCCTGGGTTATATGCAAAAGGAAAAGAAGGGAGCCCTTACTCCCCCATCTCTCACTGACTCAGTAGTGGAGGAGGCAATCAAGTGGTCAGGAAGCAGAGAGCACTAAGGAAACAGCAACCTACCTGGTTGGCACAGCCTTGGGCAGGGAGTCCACTCACTGAAAGCAGTCACGAGACAGTCTTTTTTGCACGGGAGCAGACAAGCGCGTACAGTTTCTGGCCGAGTAGATTCTGGACATCTGCCAATGTGAAAGACTCGATCAATATCTCCTGGAGAAAGTAAGTAGTTTGACACAGAACCATAGGATTCATAACTAAAAACACTGAGACCCTGTTGTTCCTTTTACAGACATGAGGAGAAAGATCCAGGAGAAGCTACTCGCCCAAGGACTCAGAGCAGGAGGCAGAGCATACAACAAACTTTATTTCTCTTGACCTAGAGACTAAAGCATCAGAAAGGGAGGGGGGTAAGGATATACACTTGGTAGTTTGTAGCCATAATGCTATATCTACAATGGAGGTAGGTAAGAAAGTAATAAGGACTTTCCAGGTGGCACTAGTGGTAAAGAACTCGCCTGTCAATGCAGGAGACAAGAGATGCGGGTTCGATCCCTTGGTCGGAAAAGTTCCCTGGAGGAGGGCATGGCACCCCACTCCAGAATTCTTGCCTGGAGAATTCCACGGACAAAGGTTCACGGGATAGCAAAGAGATGGGCATGACTGAAGCGATTTAGCAAAAGAAAGAAATAAAGTGGTTGCCAGGGGCAGGACAGGAGGCAGGAAGGGGATGGATGAGAGCAGGGTTGAGTGCAAGGCCATTCATTGTTGTATATTATATGTCTCCTTGTATTTTGTTATAATTTATGAACCATGTGAATGCTTATCCAGTCAAAATAAAGACAGAGAAAGGAAGAAATGAAATACAAAAATCATTAAAAAGGGGTTGTATTTGGGATGTGGGATGCTAAGTGGAGGAAGGTGTGGCCAATTTTCACCATCAGGCCCTTTGTATTATTTTATTATACTTGTATAATAATATATAGAAGCATATAATACTTGAAAACACATTAAAATGGGAATGTATATACTCACAGAAAAGGAACTGTTCAATAAATTAATTATTGGTGGCCTTATTATTAATCATCCTTAATATACACACATAAAAACTGTCTATCAAATAGGTCAATTCAATGAACATAACAATAGAAAAAACAGTGTCTTTAGAGCACAAAGTATTATTTAAGCAAGCTATTCTGGTAAGGAAAACTGATGTCATGCTTTAGTAGAACTAGCAAAAAGCACTAAACTCATCCCCAAGTTCTTTAGTCATCCGTTGAAAGCTACTAAAATTAAACTGAACTGCTATTTACTCCATCTCCCCTCCAGTCTCTCCTGGTATCTGTCTGGAAACGAAAGTGCAACTTGAAACATGTCAATTTCCTGTGTTCCCAGTGGGGCAGCAGGGTTTGAGGGTACAGGGAACCCAGCCAGGACATGCTCAGACATCACAAACAGCTCAGAAATGCCTGTGGTGCTGGCTTGGCTTCAGGCTTTCTGGAGAGGGTGGTTTATTCCCCAGGGACTTTGTTCATTTCAATTAGAAGCAGGTTTTAATCTCTTTTTCAACTTTTAAATATACCTTTATTGAGGTATATTGTTATGTTGTTTTGTGTGTGTGTGCTCACTCATGTCCAATTCTTTGCAACCCCATGGACTATAGCCTGCTAGGCTCCTCTGTCCATGGGATTTCCCAGGCAGGAATACTGGAGTGGGCTGCCACTTCCTTCTCCAGGGGATTTTCCCAACCCAGGGACTGAACTGGCATCTCCTGCGCTGGCAGGCAGATTCTCTACCTCTGTGTATACCTGATACGGAAAGGACTGCACCCATTTAATGTGATGAGTTTGAATATATGCGAACCCCTGTGTTCCCATGTCCACAAGCAAGGTGATGGACCCATCCCACACCTCCCAAAGTGGCCTTGTGTCCCTTGGTTTTGGTTTTTATTTTTATGTAAGGGAGGTGTTAATCTCTTTTGGGGAACTGATATGGCCTACTTCTAAATTTCTGATTTATTAGCATCACTCACAATAAATACTCAGTGGCCATAATATCAATTCTTCATATCATGGTCCCCTTTCCCAGTGTTCTTCGTCTAAGTCCTTAAGACAGAAACACTATCATCCCCTCAGGGACAAAGCTCAAATTCAGGTTATCTTGCTTTTATAGAGGCCATGAACTAAGGGCTTTCCTGAAGTATGATTTCTGGTCTGATAAGAGCCAAATATTCTCTTGCTAGTGAAACCTTTTGTTCATTTCTTCTGCCAATAAGGTTTATTTAGAAGACATCAATTTCCTTAAAGGTCAATTACCTCTTCTTTTCTATTTACATGATGTTTACCTTTCCCAGGATCACATTTTCAATTTTCATAAATTTTCTCTGAATCATCAAGAATACTCTCCTTGACCATTAGCAACTTATGTGCTAAGTTGCTAGCACATAAGTTCCTAAGTTCCACATAGCTCCTAAGAAATATAATGTTTATTTTATTTATTGTTTACTGACACTAAAAGGTTTTTGATATTTGTTGCACTGCTGGTTTTCTGTGTGTGTGTGTGTGTGTGTGTGTGCACATGCACGCGCACATAGGCGTGCGTTATATAGATACTAATTTTTAATGACTTCATGGTAGAGTTTCACCTCATATCATTTCTTAAAAAATGCCAGATCTTAATGTTGTGTAAATATTTAGTAATACTAACTGAATGATTGAAAAGCATTCTGTGCCATTGGAGCCCGAAGACAAATCCCTGGGGAAATAAGGCAAATTTATCTAGTCATTTCCAAAACAAATTTGAAACCTTAAAAACTAGGGTAACATATGGATTCACATTTTAGCTAGTAAACACAGTATGGCTTCTTGCCTTTTGTCATAAATTATACTTTTTACTGTTATATAACACTCTGATCCTAGATTGGCAATACTCTTGCTAAAAGGGTGAATGCATTTCATTTCAACACATATATTTTTCCAGAACTTACACTGGAGTATTCCACAATTGCCTCCTGGTTGCCCTGGAGGCTTCCATTCCTGTGCTGAAAGGCATCAAACTTATCTACAGGGGTCTGCCATTTCTCAGTTATGTGCCCATAATCATGAGGTAGACATAGTCATTCAACCCCGGGACTGAGGGGCCATCCCAACCTGCCAACTTTGTAAACATTCAATGTGTTAATGGAGCTCCCCATTACTATGTCTCACCAAATGCCCAGTGTTTTCTCAGAAAGTGCCTTACATGACCTTTGGAACGTTCTGAGTTGTGTGATTTTAATCTTTATTATTTTTTCACACATTGCAACTGGGAAAAAAAGAAAAAGAGAAGTGAAACAAAGCCACATATCCCAATAAGCTCTCAAGCTTTCACTCCTGTTTGAGTTGCACCCTAGCTAGTCCTCATTTTCTGATGTGATCAGTTCTATTACTCATACAATGGTAACATTCTTACCTATACAGTTACAAGGAAACCAGAACCCCAATCCTGGGAAGCAAAGAACTGCAAGGAGTTCTGTGCACCCCAGTACAATGGGTTTAGAGTATCAAACACATCTTGTTAAGCCCATCCAGCCTATGGAGACACATTTCTTTTTTTCTACTCTGAAGGCCACTCTTTCTTTAGGATATTTTCTTTTCCTATTGCCATTACCTTCGCCCAAAGGATTTAACAAATGGCAGGGAATTTTTTTTTCTCTGCAACAGCTTTCACATAAAAAAGAGCAAAAGCATACTTTTTGAAAGGGCAAAGCAAAGGATACTTTCTCTTGCTGATAATCTCACTATGTGCTTCACTGGACACTAGGTATTATTTTCTTAGCTCAATTAATCTCATTAACCTCAAGAATTTTAATTAACTTTACTTAAGTCAATGCAGCCTCCTCTTGTTTAGCAGGATCGTTTGGAGACATACAGTAAGAATTAAAACTAGGCTGTTAAGTCTCTAGCCTCATTAAAAGTGCAAAAAGTAATTAGCAATGTCCTTATGTGTGGGCATGTATGTATGTGTGTGTTAGGGAAAACATCTGTGCAATTCATTTTTCTCTGTTGCAAAACTGAGTTAACATGATAGGTTATTCACTGTAATAATATTTTAGTCTTATGAAAATTATCAAACAAATCCATATGTATTTGTTCATTATGTTTTAAACTATAACCTTTTGACTCTGGTTTATCTGGTCACAAAATATCATTCAGTTAATATTTGTATAAGCTGATGAGCTTAGAAACTTTTATAAAAAAAACTATCATTCAATGTAATCATAAGGCTAGATAAGGAAGCAGAGGCCTATTTGAACATATAACCCAACCTTTCATGTCTAAATAGGTTTAATAATGTATTTGGCAGTTGTCAGTCTCAATTCTAATGTTCCTTTGCTAAGAAAAAAATAAACTACATTCATAGCAAGTGTGGATATTTCCTATTTTGGGCCAGAGGTGAAAAGTTTTATGGAAGGGAGATCAGGCTTCAGGAATGCTAATTTTTCTCATCATTCTAAAGAATAATAGTTTGTTGCATTTTGCATAGCATTTATTCCTATATCTAAGCTATGTTTATTTTTATTTGTATATTCAAGCTAATAATTCTGGCATCTTTTTTTAAGCAGTTGAAAAATTTACATTATGAAAATGAACATTATCAGGGCTGCAATCCTTCTCAAGATAAAAGTAGTTCTCTTGTTTGCATAATATCTTTGTAAATCTTTCAGGATTTTACCATAACTCCAAGAATTAGATTAACACCTGAACGAAGTGATATGCAAACATTATTGTTCGCGTTTGCCTGTATCTCCCATTGACTCTATCATCCACATGGTGTTATGGATACCAGGTAAGTTAAAACATACAAGTGATATAATTTGATGTTCTAAAAATATCACAAGCAACCCAGAGTTATATGCTAAAGCAGAATTAACATTTATGAGTTAATAAGAGCAGAAGGTCATTCATGTGATCTGTTTATTACTTTTCATGGCAGTCCCCTTTGCCAAACTTTACCATGGTAGATAAAATATTTCTTATTAAAGCAAAAAATAAACATCAGCTTCTCAAACTTCTGCATCTCATATTCATCCCCTGTCAAATCATTTTACTTTCCTACACACAGGTCTAATTAATTCATGAATTCTAAAAATGTTTTTGGACAATAATGACATGCCAGTCATGGTTCTAAAATCTGCAGTGGCAACAAGGAAGATCATCCAGCCCCAGCTACATCCAACCTTTGGAAGCCAGATTTAGACGGGGAAAGAGAGGAAGTCTTTTTGATTGTGCTTCAAGTCAAATTTATCTTCCCTTCCATTTTCATAGCCATCTGCTCATTTGATGCTCCAACACCAGCAGTATCTGGCCAATCTGTCCTGTTTTTGCCATTAGCAGTTTGTTTCCCTTAACTGAGCTTCTGTGACTTTCCTTACACATAGCTCAAGTAGTTTCCATGACACTGTGGATAAGGCCCAGAGCTTATCATCATGGTGCCCTGAGATGAAGTTAATCAGGTTTAAGTTGTCCATGACAGCAACACAAACTGGACTGAATTAGGCAGAAGAGCAAATGTAGTTGCCTATGTTGCCAGGAAAAGCAGGAGGGCTTTTAAGTGAGAAGGGACCAGAACTTGATATTTGTTCTGTTCCAGTTTCTCTCTTTCTAGTTTTACTCTCTCTTCGTGCTTTTTCCACCAGGCGTGACCATGGCATGGCAACTCTCCACTCAAATACTTAGAGCATCATGAACAGAAAGAAGAGAGAGTTCATTTTCTCAACTTAAAACTTTTGGAGGAATTTGTGACACTAGACCAAGGCTTGAACCAACCCATCCTGGTTACCCACCAGTACTGTGGTTGGGGTAGGGTCTTTCAGCATGGCCACTTGCAAATCTCTATGGACAAGCCGGTCACCCAGTCTCTGTGTATAACTAGGTCACTTACTTTTTCTTTTCCATGAGCCTTCCTGCATGCACTTGAAGAAGAGTTATGTTTTCTCATTTGGTCTAGAGAAGAACCCCCCACAGCTGAGCTCTCCAGTCAATTACTCTTTTTTCCTCCATCACTTGCAACTATTCCTGAGCCTTTTCTTATCCTAGCCCCCATGTCCAAATTCTTTTTTTTTTTTTTTTCAATTTACATTTCTATGTGCAGAACAGAGCAGCCTTGAGATTGTAAACATACCGGAGGACATGAATTAGTCTATTCAAAATGGCTGTATGGATTTATGTCTCACCTCAGACAAGGCCAATGGGATCTAAAGAAGAGTATAACACAGCCCCATATTTCAAAGTACATAACCTACCTTGTTGTGAACCTAGTCATCATGTGATTGGAAAAGAGTCAGAAATACTGATATCAACTGTAGAAAAGTTGATTATTCAAACAGATTCAAATTTGTGGGCATTATATTTACTGTTATCCTTCAATGAATGCATATATTAGAACTTAGAAGAGTGTCTACCTTTGGACAAGACTCCAACAAAACAAAAACCTCTTACTCTAGTACAAACTGGGACATATTCAGTGCTCAAAAATGCATCTGACTAAAAGCACTCAACTATGCAATCATCCCATGTACTTTCAATAAACTATTGATCATACCTTTTTGTCATCACTTGTCCCACGTGACTCTTGACACAGAAGACTCTCCGTGTCTGAATGCCCACACCACATGTAGCTTCTCCATTCCAGCCAATGGTTGCATTAAGGGCAGTTACTAATGTGTCTTCAGAACAGGGACCCCAAGGTGATGTCTCCCAGTAGAGCTGCATGCATGAATGGTCATTGCATGAGCGATATTCTTGGAGGGCCTGACTAGGAGGGCATGGTTTTCCACCTGCAAATATCAAAAGAAAAAAAGAATACATCGTTGTGGCTGTTATTAGCATATTGTTGCTGTTATTCCTGTCATTCTTGTTGTTTTTCCTGTTTTAATGTTCTAGAAAGATGGCCTTTTGGAACAATCTTCCTAAGACCTGAGCCACTGTACAATGTTTCTGAGTCTATGAGCATGGTTGTTCTGTCATGAGTAACAACCTGAGGATGATATACTTTACCTTTCTCTTCTCAGTAACAGGCAACAGTATGTAAAAAAAAAAAAAATCAATTCACTTGGACATACCTCTCCTCCAGCAACAAAATACAAAGAAACTGTATGGGACTAAAAATAACGCTGTGCACTCCCACTTGGGACAAATTTGGAACACAAGGTACAAAGAGATGAAAAAATCCAACTGTCACTTTTGAAGAGCCTGGAGCAAAAGCAGGTTACTGAACATGCCTCCTGCCCACAACATTAATGGGTGGGCAAAGCAGCTAAACTACCCCTCCAGCCACGAGCCCTGGACACACCCTTACCCTCACCCCCACGTGCGCGAGCAAGTTAGGGAACCTGTTGCTGTGTGTTCCCAGTACCCCTTGGTGCAGCAGAGGCCCTGAAAAAGCCTTGCTTGAAAAAGATCAATCGATTCTACTGCTCACCTCTGTGTCATATATCTCTGAGATAAATCCCAAAGATACCTGCTTTTATTTTAATATTATTATGCTGACATAAATTAGCCAGTTAGATATAATAGACCATGACCTTGAAGTGGTATTATTCAAACACAAATACTCACACACGTTACCTGCATATGGGTTCTCTTTCCTAAGACAGCATGATTTTTCTCAGAGAACCACTTTAAGACATCCATCCTGCCTCAAGCAGTGCATTTTACTGCAATTTGAGAAATCCAGAAATCTCTCTTCAAGTTTGGCAGGAGAGAGCTCACCCTTAAACTCTGAAATCATATCTGACAATGTGTTATCCACTGGCAGGGAGACCAGACGATTGCGCATTCCTACACTCGTGGGTGAGTCAGACAATCACATTTCATTACTATCTTTTCTTTCACAATGTTATATCTATGTAAAAACTGGTATTTATCTAAAGCATTGATGCTTCCCCCTGACTCTCCCACAGCATAATGATTTATTCAGTGGGCCAAATGCTTGAGAAGATTTGTGACCTTGATTTTGTTATTCTTGTTATTTTCCCCCCATTAAACACTATTGACTTTTTTCTCCTTCCATAAAAATAACAGACAAAAGGAGGAAGCCACTGCACTTTGAGAACATGAAAATCTTCATTTCTCTTGAACCTGACCCCATTTCTTATGATCACAGGACAGAATCTTATCTTAAAAGGAGCTCCTCAAAGCAAGTGGCCATATTGCTCTGTTGTCCTCACTGAGCTGATGGCAGACAGAGCCAAGGGAGGGCCTAAAAGAAATGAAATGGCATGTGTGTCTGGGGATGGAGACCATTGCTCTAAGTGATAGAAACAGCTGCTCCTCTAATTTGTCCTCAAGTCACCCGTTTACATTCCCATAGCACATTTTAGCTTCTTCAGTGCCATTTTCACAGCCTTCATCTTTTTCCCTCTCATAGCGTGCCAGCCTGACAGAGCAGGAAATGAGGACATGCAGATCAGGTACTTTGCCAGTGTTAGTGGCGGCTCCAGGTCAAGAAGTCACATCTCTTGATTCCTAATTTTGAACTCATTCTACCAGGCATATTCCAATTATGTTCCCAACTGCATGAGCTATCAGAAGCTGGATGTTTACCAATGAAGTCTTGTCTTCTTCCCTAAAAATGTATAACAACTAACACCCATCTGCCTGCCATGACCTGAATGTGCATGAGTGCTATGATATATCATGTGTGCTCAGTCACTCAGTTGTGTCCGACTCTTTGAGACCCCTGGACTATAACCCACAAGAATCCTCTTTCCATGGAATTTTCCAGGCAAGAATATTGGAATGGGTTGCCATTTCCAACTCCAGGGGATCTTCCAGACTCAGGGATCAAACCCACGTCTCTTGCATTTTCTGCATTGGCAGGTAGATTTTTTACTAAAACAAGTAATGTCAATCATGGGAACCCAACATAGATCAACTAGGGAGAGAGAAATGCTTGGAAAGCAAATTGTTTACCTAGATTTAGGGACTAGAAACCTTTCTTATTACTCACCTTCTCCAGCCAATGCCAGGATAGTCCTTGACCTGGTCTGTTTCCCATCTGAGTTTTTATTTGAACAAGACTGAGAGCAGGATGACCACTCTGTCCACTCGCTCACCACACAATCCATCCGGCAGGGAATTTCACATGCCATCTGTTCAGGAGGTGGAGATGCTGGGCAGAGACTCCCTGATACATCTTCTCCTGTAATCAACCAGATCAAGACAGCTGCTGATGAATGGAAAACCGAGGCCAGTCCAGGAACATTCAGATTCATCTCTTCCTCTTGACTTCAGCTTAGCTTAGAAGACTTCACCTTGTGTCTAAACCAATAATGTTTTTTTTGTTGTTGTTGTTCAGCCGTTCACAATATTTATGTCAAGAAAAACTTTTAGGAGATAATTTGGCATTTAGAAAGGTAGATACAATAGGAAAACTGCCTTTTGTCATCCTTCCCAGGGACAAGTGGGCTTTTTCCAGAAACAATTTAGCCGAGATGGCTGGGGACAGACTGACGTGCTATTGACAACCACATGTAACAAGTACATGCATTTCTGCAAAATTGGAGCTAGAAGCATCTGCTGACCTGAAAAAACACAATTTATGCTGAGCCATCTATTGTACTCCCTTCCCAAGTTATCAGTCTAATTTTCTGTTGGGTGTTTTCATCTCCAAATGCATGTGTGTGTCCTCAGTTATTTCCAACTCTTTGCAACCCCATGGACTGTAGCCCACCAGGCTCCTCTGTCTACGGAATTTTCCAGACAAGGATATTGGATTGAGTTGTTGTTTCCTAATCCAAAGGATCTTCCCAACATAGGGATCAAACCTGTGTCTCCTGCAGCTCTTGCACTGGCAGACAGATTGTTCACCACTGTGTCACCTGGGAAGCCCCGTCTCTAAATATGCAATCTTAATGAAGACTATTGCACAATGCCTCGTTTATTCTATTTGTGCATAGTGGTAAATAATCCAAAGCCACAGTGGATATGAACCTGTGGCTAAAATTATACACTATGTTGAAACAAATGGTGAATGCAAGCCCCCAATTTTCCCAAATCTATACCCCCTTTGATGAACTACTCAAACCAAAACACACAGACACAGACACACACACACACACACACACACACATGATAATGGGGAATGTAGTTTTACAATTAACAGACACAGCCAAGGGGATCATTTCTAAGTTGCTATTCTATATCACAAATGATTATAATGAATTTTTTTTTTTCTAAACTCTCTTTTAGGTTATGTATCCACTACTTTTAGAATTCAAATATTCCTCTTTATAGATAACAATTCCACTCTTACTATCCCCTCCTTCACAGTCACCTCATGAATACAGAAGACATGAACAATAGTAAAAACATGTATGGTTTGAAGCAACAACATGAAATGTGGAATGGCAGCTCTAGGAGACAGGCAGTTTCCTCTTTGTGACTTTATGCCCGTGGAATTCTCCTGTCATAATCTGACACAAAAAGTAACTGTGAAAGGGGGCTAATATTTATGCAGCATCTCCCTTGTGCAAGGCACTGTCCTCATAAGATGGTCCTAGACACAGGCGTGACCCATCTTGTTTTGTAGATGAGGTGTCAGTGGCTCTGGAAGGAAGACTTGCTCAGGGTCACAAAACTTGCTCACAGGCCTGAGTAGGGAAGCAAATGAAAACTTTCTGACTCCAGAAATTCTGGTTTCTCCATTAACTATATTGTGTCTAATTCCAAGAGATAGATAGTTCTTTTTAAAGGAAGTACCAGGTTGGCCAAAAAGTTCATTCAGTTTTTTACACCCAATCTTACAGAAAAACCTGAACAAACTTTTTGACCAATCAAATAAATAAAACAGCTGTCAGTGAGCAAGACTCCCTGGACGAGAAGCTAGTGCCCTCCTAAAATTTGCATTCATATTTGTAAATGAGACCAGGCTCATTGCGCTTGAGGGAAAATAAAACTTTTCAAGCATATTATAGGAAGTAATAGAGATTCTAGCAGATAATCATGCTGAAAGACCAGTTCCAATCACTCTTTTTTCAGTCTCAATCTATTTTCTTGTTGAATCTACACTGTATACTACATGTAAACACAGACACAGACACACACACAGACACACACACACACACACACACCCCAATATAACTTAGGGAGAGGGCTTCCCCAAGTACAGAAGTAGGCAGGTCAAACAAAACATACCAACTACATCTAACAAAAATTCAATTTCCACATTCATGAATATTATGAGCATAACTTCTACACAAAAACTTTTCAAAGCAGTGTCTTTCAAAGAACATTCTGAGGAATAAGATATTTGAAGGTTCTTATTTTAAAAGGGAGGGTGGAGCTGAGAAGTACTAGATTAAAATAGTAAAACTGGTCCCGTTACTGGAGAGTAGTAAGTGTTAAAAATGCCAATTATCACATAAACTCCCTTTGATGCAAATAGGATGTAGTATTTTTCAGTCTTATTTGACTAATGGTTTTCCTTTTGGGGGAGCATCTCTCCAAGAAATTTTATTTTTATCAATATGCTTTGAGAAAAATCCTGCCTTCAAGAGTTATAAAATTATCAACTACTATTTGATGAGCATGTATTACATCCAAGGATTAATGGGATAAATATAAATGAAGATACTGTGATTTATCCCCCCAGAGCTCATGATTAATAACAGAGATGAGCTATAAATACAAAAAGATAAAACCTAGTCCAAAAGTAAATGTCAAGTACTGTGTGTTTCAAACAGAGAATCCTGTAGTGATTTAGGGAAGAGAAAGCTCCCTGGGGACCTAATCTGAGAGTAGAAGACTCTCAATAAGGAAAAAGAGAAAGATTAGGAACTGGTGGCAACCAGGGAGGGCATGTCAGTCAATTCAAGTGTCAACAAAGGTATAATGATAGGAAAATACAAGCTATGTGGAAGGCAGTTAAACCTGAGGGTCCATGGGGAAAAGAGAAAGCATATGTTGGAAGAGTTGTTTGACATCAAATTCTGGATAACAGACTGAAACACCAGTTCTATTTCCACCTTCATTCAATTCCCAAACGCCCAGGTTTCCCACGACCCAAATTTAACACCCTGTAGGTCATCCATCATCTAGTAGCTTTAGTATTCACTTCCAGTGCTGGAATGGTTTTTAAAACCTAAGCTTTCCTATAAACTGATACGTCCATTTACACAGGGCAGTGAAATGTCAATACTCCCACCAACACTTTGACAGCTTGTCTATATGGGCCAATGCAGAAATGTGAGCAATCAGATAAGTTGTTCTTTAGTGAAGCCAAGCTAATAGTCATAAGCAGGCTATTCAGTTCGTGTGTGAGCTATTTTATAAGAAACCTTGCCAAAGAAAAGATCACAATGGGATCTTGGTTATGGGTAACCTAGTCAGACAGAGTTAAGTATCTGAAGGTGGAGCTTAGGACCACTTATCCTCCGGGGCATATCACTTAACTTCTTTGAACCTCTGTTATCTGCAATAATGAAATAATAACACCTACATTTCAGGGACAGTCTAAGGATTAGAAATCACTAATGCAAAATACACCGCAGTGTTTCCAACAACAGAGGGAGGAGACAATATAGAGGAATGTGAAATAGATCACCAGTCCAAGTTTGATGCATGAAACAGGGCATTCAAAGCTAGTGCACTGGGACAACCTGAGGGATGGGATGGGGAGGGAGGTGGAAGGGGAGTTCAGGATAGGGGACACATGTACACCCATGGCTGATTCCTGTCACTCTATGGCAAAACCCACTACAATATTGTAAAGTAATTAGCCTCCAATTAAATAAATTGTTTTTTCTTTTAATGTCTGCAAAGACGTACACCACCAAATGGAGAAGGGAATGGCAACCTATTGCAGTATTCTTGCCTGGAGAATCCCATGAACAGAGGAGCCTGGTGGGCTAGAGTCCATGGGCTCACAAAGAGTTGGACACAACCGAGCAACTAATACTACACTACACCACCCAAACCTACCGGCATTCTTGATCTAAAAATCTAGAGATGCATGCCATAGCCATGAGAAGCACTTGCTCTAACATGCATACATACGTACACATTACCAGCAACAGCTTCACAGACTAGTTCACATAATATATAACGAATGCTTATAATTATCCAGATAACTTTGCTTATATGTGACTCATCTAATCCATTTAAAAGCCAAAAACAAAGCACTTGAGCCTGAACAAGCTCATTAGCCCATCTACACTGGTACAATTGTCTTCCTACTGCAGAGAGAACCCATATCAAAAGGGGAGCATTTATTCTTTCCTGTTTTCATTTTCATGGATGGATCAATGAGACCACCTGAAATCTCAGGCAAGCATGGGAAATAAAGCAGCGCATGGGACAGAAACCTAGTCATTAAAAGTGATTTTCACAAGCTCTTATAATCTAGTGTCACAATAAAACTGAATATATTTAAGAAACTGAATTCATCTTTCAAGAAGACTCTCAAATTGTTCCCTGTCCTCATCAGGTTCCCTGATATCAACAATGACAAAGTGGATTATCTCTCCTCAAGGAGTAGACTTCTTTAAATTAGTTGTAATTCTGAAAATAAGGTATAGGGTGCTGCTCCAACTTTGTGACTTTTTAAAAAAAAATTCAATATGGTGACAGCCCATTACATAAAATTAACCATTTTAGAGTAAATATTTCAGTAGCATTCGATAAATCACAATTTTTTTTACAGTCCATCATCTCTATTCTTTGTGATTCTAGAGACCTTGGCTTAGATAACTGGGTGACCCGGTCTTGCCCGTGGGTCATAGTACCATTCTCATGCTTGCCCATTCATGACTAAAAACAACAGTTCTTAGATAAGAGAAAGATTATTTTCTTTTTTTCAAAGTACAGTGTATTTACAATGCTGTATTAGTTTCAGGTGTACAGCAAAGTGATTCAATTATGTGTGTGTGTGTGCATAAGAGGGACTTCCCTGGTGGCTCAGAGGAATCATTTTTGGATTCTTTCCCATTATACATAATACAAGATATTGCATATATCTCCCTATGCTACACGGTAACTCTAGGTCCACTATGGAACTAGGAACTATGGATGGAGGTTCGTGACATTGTACAGGAGACAGGAATCAAGACCATCCTCAAGAAAAAGAAATGCAAAAAAGCAAAATGGCTGCCTGAGGAGGCCTTACAAGTAGCTGTGAAAAGAAGGGACATGAAAAGCAAAGGAGAAAAGGAAAGATATATCCATTTGAATGCAGAGTTCCAAAGAATAGCAAGGAGAGATAAGAAAGCCTTCCTCAGCGGTAAATGCAAAGAAATAAAGGAAAACAACAGAATGGGAAAGACTAGAGATCTCTTCAAGAACATCAGAGATACCAAGGGAACATTTCATGCAAACATGGGCTCGATAAAGGACAGAAATGGTAGAGACCTAACAGAAACAGAAGATGTTAAGAAGAGGTGGCAAGAATACACAGAAGTACTGTACAAAAAAGAGCTTCATGACCCACATAATCACCATGGTGTGATCACTGATCTACAGCCAGACATCCTAGAATGTGAAGTCAAGTGGGCCATAGGAAGCATCACTGTGAACAAAGGTAGTGGAGGTGATGGAATTCCACTTGAGCTATTTCAAAGCCTGAAAGATGATGCTATGAAAGTGCTGCATTCAATATGCCAGCAAATCTGGAAAACTCAGCAGTGGCCATAGGACTGGAAAAGGTCAGTTTTCATTCCAATCCCAAAGAAAGGCAATGCCAAAGAATGTTCAAACTACCGCACAATTGCACTCATCTCACCTGCTAGTAAAGTAATGCTTAAAATTCTCTAAACCATCCTTCAACAATATGTGAACCATGAACTTCCAGATGTTCAAGTTGGATTTAGAAAAGGCAGAGGAACTAGAGATCAAATTGCCAACAACTGCTGGATCATTGAAAAAGCAAGAGAGTTCCAGAAAAACATCTATTTCTGCTTTATTGTCTATGTCAAAGCCTTTGATTGTGTGGTTTACAATAAACTGTGGAAAATTCTGAAAGAGATGGGAATACCAGACCACCTGACCTGCCTCTTGAAAAACTGGTATGCAGTTCAGGAAGCAACAGTTGGAAAGGACAGGGAATAACAGACTGGTTCCAAATAGGAAAAGGAGTATGTCAAGGCTGCATATTGTCACCCTGCTTTTTTAACTTATATGCAGAGTATATCATGAGAAATGCTGGGCTGGATGAAGCGCAAGATGGAATCAAGATTGCCAGGAGAAATATCAATGACCTCAGATATGCAGATGACACTACCCTTATGGCAGAAAGTGAAGAAGAACTAAAGAGCCTCTTGATGAAAGTGAAAGTGGAGAGTGAAAAAGTTGGCTTAAAGCTCAACATTCAAAAAATTAAGATCATGGCATCCAGTCCCATCACTTCATGGCTAATAGATGGGGAAGCCGTGAAAACAGTGGCTGACTTTGTTTTTCTGGGCTCC
>NW_011494902.1:5920102-5941728 GCF_000754665.1 Bison bison bison | reverse complement strand
GATGCTTACTCCTTGGAAGGAAAGTTAAGACCAACCTAGACAGCATATTCAAAAGCAGAGACATTACTTTGCCAACAAAGGTCCATCTAGTCAAGGCTATGGTTTTTCCAGTGGTCATGTACGGATGTGAGAGTTGGACTATAAAGAAAGCTGACCACCAAAGAATTGATGCTTTTGAACTGTTTTGTTGGAGAAGACTCTTGAGAGTCCCTTTGACTGCAAGGAGATCCAACCAGTCCATGCTAAAGGAGATCAGTCCTGGGTGTTCATTGGAAGGACTGATGTTGAAGCTGAAACTCCAATATTTTGTCCACCTGATGTGAAGAGCTGACTCATTTGAGAAGACCCTGATGCTGGGAAAGATTGAGGGCAGGAGGAAAAGGGGCTAACAGAGGATGAGATGGTTGGATGGCATCACGGCCTCAATGGACATGGGTTTGGGTGGACTCCAGGAGTTGGTGATGGACAGGGAGGCCTGGCGTGCTGCGGTTCATGGGGTCCCAAAGAGTCGCACATGACTGAGCAACTGATCTGAACTGAACTCTAGGTCCTTGTTGCTCATCTATTTTAAATATAGTAGAGTATATCGTGTATGTGTGCATGCTCAGTCATGTCTGATTGTTTGCAACCACATGGACCATAGCCCACCAGGCTCCTCTTTCCTTGGAATTTTCTAGGCAAGAGTACTGGAGTGGGTTGCCATTTCCTCTCCCAGGGGATCTTCCCAACCCAGGAATTGAACTCACATCTCTTACATCTTCTGCATTGACAGGCAGGTTCTTTACCACTGAGGCCACCTGGGAAGCCTATAGTATGTATCTATTAATCACAAACTCCAAATTTATCCCTTCTCCTATCTTTTCCCTTTTGGTAACCATAACTGTGTTCTTTTACATTTATGTGTCTGTTTCTGTGTTGTAAATGAGTTCATATGTATAATATTTTTTTTAGATTCCACATATAACTGATACCATAAGATATTTGTCTTTTTGTGTCTGACTTACTTCACTTAGCATGGTAATCTCTAGGTCCAAATGAGAGAAAGATTCTTGAACACATGAATAAACTCACGATTCCCTGAAAATCTTTTTTTCCAGTTCAAATGTATATGCTACTTAAAGTATAAATAGTTCACAGCAGACTGTCTATGGTGGCCATGTAAATTTAACACTAACATAGCTTTCAGACTTTGGCTTCCACATAAAATTAATGTTTCAGCCACACCTATGCTATATCCTATGTCCTGTGGCATCCTTTGTTTTATAATACTAAGGAACTAGAATTTAATATTATAAGCCACCATCTCTCTTTATAATAATAGAACAAACAGCTATGTTTCTTATTTTTCTGACCTGTACTATGTATCCAAAATGAGAAAAGATATAGACAAAATAGAAACAAAATGAGAAACCAGATAGCTACAAATCTACAGTCTGATTTAAAAGTAGACTAGCATTTTGTCATCATACACAATTTAATCTTACTCTTTCAAAAAATAATGCAAATTGGGTACTTCATCAATATTTCCTCTTGTATACTATTACACTATCTATGGAAAATAACGAAGCAGTTATTGAAAATACTTTACACATCATAAAATTTTATGTCCTATTTAAATCTGAGAAGAATGCCAATAAACGTTGATTAAATGCTTGCCAACAGCTAGTAAGATGTCAGCGGATGGTATACAGCAAATTTCCTGGAATTCATATGCACTTAATTTCTTTTTTTAAATTTAAATGTTATCTCCTTAAATGTAAGTAGCCCCTAGCCACTTCTGGACTGGGGCTCTACTCAGCTAAGGAAACGTTTATACTTCAAAAGAACAAAATATGAAAGAAAGCTAAGGGCTAAACAGAAGTTATGTGCAACTCTGCAATGCCAACAATGCAATTAATGTTTCTGCTTGTGAATTTTACCATTTGAAGCTTATCTATCTAGTTTGTACACACAGGAAGGCAAATTTTAAAAATATGATGTTAAGTATTATCATATTTATAATAACAAAAACAACTGAAGTAATAAAATAACATCAGCATGTGATATCTGGGGAAGTATAGAGTGGGCTGTACGCTGCACAAACCACATTGCTTTTTTTTTCCTCAAATTTTTTAAAGTTTTAATTGGAGGATAATTACAATATTGTGATGGCCTCTGCCATACATTAACATGAAGCGGTCATAGTTAAACATGTGTCCCCTCCCTCTGGAAGCCTCTCCTACCTCCCTCCCCACCCCATCCCTCCAAGTTGTCACAGAGCACCAGCTTTGCATTTCCTGTGTCAGACATCAAACTCCCACTGACCGTCTATTTTATACATGGTAATATATAATATATATATTATATGTATATAATATATAATTATCCCACCCTTTCCTTCACCTAATGGATCCAAAAGTCTGTTCTTTCTGTCTGTGTCTCCTTTGCTACCCTACTGACATCATTAGTGAGGCATTACTGTCACACCTGAGGTACAGAGAGCTTAAAACCACTTGTTCAAGAAACATGTGGCTGGTAAGTGTCTGACCTAGAACTGGAAAACATACCAACTAGACCCTAAAAGCTATATTCTTAACTATTTTGCTGTATTGTGTCCTGGTTCATATGTCACATACGCCTTTCTCATCATATTACTTTTAACTGATACCAAACTATGAAGAAAGAATTCTATACAATCCATTGTCAGCTAGTAAGTATATTTAGTATTGGAAAGAATCAGCCCAAAGGAGTGAGCAGCTTAATTATCTAGGAATTGCATCATAAGATGAGGCAGAACAGGGTGATATTTTTCAAAAATAGAAAAGATAAGCAGATGAAAAAGAGTTCATCATGCAGAGTTGGAAGAACAAGATAGAAGGCAAGACAAAATAGGAACACGAAGTATGGATGTTCAGCAAAAACAGTGCACTGTATGATTAGATAAATGACACAAACACAGGCTAAACATAATAATGATGTGGCGCTAGAGGTAAAGAACCTGCCTGCCAAGGTAGGACATACAAGAGATGCGAGTTCGATCCCTGAGTTGAAAAGATCTCTTGAGAAGGAAAAGGCAACGTGTTCCAGGATTCTTGCCTGAAGAATCCCACAGAGAGAGGAGCCTGGTGGGCTACAGCACATGGAGCCCCAAAGATCTGGACATGACTGACTGACTGAGCACACACACACAACTGTATGCATGCATGCTCAGTCGTATCTGCCTCTTGTGATCTTATGGACTATAGTCCACCAGGTTCCTCTGTCCATAGAATTTCCGAGGCAAGAAGACTGGAATGGGTTGCCATTTCCTACTCCAGGGGTTCTTCCTGACCCAGGGATTGAACACCCATTCTTGCATCTCCTGTGTTGGCAGGTGAATTCTTTACCACTATGCCACCTGGGAAGCCCAGTAATGATTAAGGACGCTCACAAAGCAGAATAACAATACACTTCTAATAGCTGATCAAAGAAAAGAAAGGAGAACATAAGAGCAAAGGCTAAAATAAACATAGGGGAAAACTCAAACATTAAAAGGAAAAGACTTTAGGTAAGAAATAATAACAGCTAAATATAAGAAAACAATATTTCCAAGATAAACATATTTACAATGGCCAGAAGCTGAAATTGCATCTAATGGCAGGTGAGCTCTTTGTTCAGAAGTCTGTCTAACTGAGCAGCTATATCAAGTTTCTCAGCATACAAGAATATATTGATAATAGCAGCTAACACTTTGATCATTTAGAATGTACTCAGCATAATGTTACACTTTACATGTATTTAGTAACTCATTGACACTCAAAAACATCAATAATAGTAAACATGTATACTGTACATAACAGATGTTAGTTATTACTCTAAGTGAATTACATATATCAACTCATTTGGATGTCACAATACTATGCCATAAGCACTACCATTATGTTCATTATATAGAGGAGAACATTGAGTCTTAGATGAGTTAAAATTACCTGCCCAAAGTCAAACACAAGTAAAATGGTAGAGTTTGAATTTGGACCTGGGTAACTTGGCTCTAGAGCCCATTTCTTAAAGGCAACGCTTTATTGACATGCACACCTTCGACTCAATGTCAGGACAATTTATGTACCCAGCTGTACAAAACTCAATCCAGTGGAGAATCAGTGAACTGTGAAGCATCCCAACACATTTAGCTCATGAATTCTGTGTGTTACTCAGGGTGCGAGAAGATGCAAAAGGGCAGAAACAGTCTATGATTTAGGAGCAAACTACAATCGCTCAAAAAAACTCCAAGTAAAACCTAATAAAATTCTTAGTGGGGAAACGTCACATTTCCTTGGTCTCAGTCACACATTCCAGAGGGCAGTAACCACTATTTTATGTGTATGAAAAAGGTCTGAAAATTATGCACTCTGATTTAGGTTTGGAAAAAATATTTATATATTTCTGGTTTTGACACCTTCCAAAATGTGACCTTGAAAAATAACTTCTTCTTTTCTAACAAATGACATCAGTTTGCTCACAGCCCCAATTTCTGGTCGGTAGTCAGGGCCAGATGGGAGTTGGGGAAGGAGGGGAGGAACAGAAACATATCCATTTAAAGTAACTTAGCAACTCATGATCAAACTGTATCATTTCAAAGTTAACTCCATCTCAGTTTTTCAATGCTTCTCCCTCTCTCCTTTCTTCCCTTCTCTTTGGGTGGCAGCTGAGTCTAAGAAGAATGTCTGTCTCAGAGCTGCACATTCTCCTTTGAATTCTGTTGGATCCCTACTGAGCTATTACCATCAACCTGGTTTTGGTATACCATTACCTAGTCCTTAAAGGTGCGTCTGCATCCACTCTAATTTCAAGGTTTCCTATCACAGCTACTGACTTTCTAATCCACACACTTTATACTCATTTAGACTTGACTCCAAGCTAGGTCCAGTTTCCTGGAGGGGTCAGCACCTCCACATTCTATAGTGGGGCATGATTTCAGGACTGCCCCCATATTACCAGGAAACTGGGGAGACCCCATTGGGAAGGTGGTGAGCAGCTGGCTCAGACCCACTCTGTGCCTGAACACAGCAATCACTGCTTCACTGTGGCAGCCCCATCGCTTTTTGTTGGGAAACAAGGAACTCTGTGTGCAGTCTCTTTCTGCAGGCTCAAACCAGAGAAGGAAGTACTAGCCCTACTGCTTTGGTTTTCCCTTTAACTTATCTGAAATGTCCACAGTTTTCATTTCCTCAGCCCAGCATTTCAACTGCAGAATGAAAAGGAGCCAAGGGACCTCATGTCCATGTACTTCTCAAAATCTTCCCTAGATTCCTTCTTTCTGATCCAGGAAACCATCTAATGCAGAAGTCTGGCTTGTGCTAAATCTGTATTCTGAGACTTCAGGCCTCTCATTTTAATCTCTGGAGGGAGCTCTTCAGAACTTATAAAACGCTTTTCTTCCATACACCTGCCTCTTGCATAAGAAAGTCAATTTTTCAGGATTATTGTCCCTGAAAAGAGCTTTAAGATTTCATTTTTGGGCACTTACTTGTTCTGTTTGCATCTGAGATATAATAATAACCTAACTTTTGTGGACACAGTGGATAGCTCAGAAATCTACTGAGGTGGGGCAGGAAGGTGGGGGAGGTCCTGTCCAGTAAGGCACAGAAGCAGACACCGAAAGAAAAGCACTCACGCATCTTAAAACATAATTTGAGGACATTTGCTTAGTGTGGAAATCCTGTTTCTCATGAGAATTTTATAGAGATTCTAATTTTAAAAAAGATTAATCCAGAGGGACAATAATGGAATAAATATACTTAATAATGCAAGACATGCTTTTACAAAAGAGAAAATCTCAGAGTAAATTAACAGCACATGATAAAGGACAGAATATTGGGAGGACCTGTGACATCTGGGTTTGAGTTCTGCCTTGTTGTAAATGTGGCCACGAAAAATGGTTAAGCTTTTTTAGGCTCCAGAAGCCTTGTGTAAGTAGGAGGTGGGGCACTGCTATCATCCTTGATTATATTATCTGGTCAGATGATAGATCAAAGAGGCTAATGTAAAATAATGCTTTGGAAATTGCAAAGCATCATTTATATATAATGTAGCTTTTTATTATTGGTGAAAATGGGGCTAAAGGGCACTCCAAATAGGAAAATGATTTAAGTCAAAGATACTATCTTTCTTCTCCATCTCAATTTTGTCATAGCTAGAAAAATAAGAGGCACTGAAATGATTATAAAGAAATAATGTTACTCATTTCATCTACTTATCTAGCTATATAACTAGCTATTAAGAAAAGGATTTGGACCAGCTTGAATATGTGGTATACCTGTAGAAAGCACTTAAATTTGTCTAAAAGCTTTCTGAAAATCAATATTTTTAAGTTAAACTGAGGAAGTCAACAGAGTAAACCAATAAAAGAGCAGTAAAGAATGGTCATTTTCTCTCTGTAATTAACCTTCAGAAACATAATTTTAATGCCTTTAAGTGGGAAATATATTATGATTTATTTAACTACTTCACTTTCATGGCACAATTAAGATGTTTTCAATTCCTCTTTTGATAAGCAATACTGCAAAGAACATTGTTGATTAAATCATTGATTGCTTTCCTAAGAATAAATTTCTAGAAAGGGAAAAATAAAGTCAAAGAATATGAACTTCATTGAAGTCCTTGCATGGAAAATAGTGCCAGTTTGCTTTTTAATTTTTTATTCCTTATCTTACCTTCATTTTAAAATTTGCACACAATAAAATTCACTCTCTGTGCTATACAATCCTGTGCATTTTGGCAAATACATAGAGCCTTGTATCCATTATCAAAACTATGAGACAAAACAATTCTATCACCACAAAAAACTTCCTTGTGCTGCCTTTTTGGAATTATCCCTTACATCCTCTGATCTCCCCCCGAAAAATTGATATGATCTCTGTTCTTACAGTTTTATTTCTGTCCCCCAGAACATCACAACAGTGGAATTATACAGCTTGTAGTTTTTGTACCAATATGCATTTGAGATGTGCCCATGTTGCTGCATATAAGAAGAATAGTTCATTCTTTTTTGTTGCTGAGTAGTATTCCATTTCGTGGATACAGCACATTTTGTTTGTCTATTCAGCTGAAGGACATTTGCATTGTATCCACATTTTGGTGACTATGAATAAAGCTGAAATACAGGTTCTTGTGTAAATATAAATTTCAATTTCTTTGGGTAAATAATTAGGAGGGTAAATATGGGATCATACGTAAGTGCTGATTTTATAAGACACTGTCAAACTGTTTTCAAAGTGTCCAGACTATTTTCATTTCATCAGCAATGTATGAGCTTTCTGGTTGCTCTGTCTCCTACCAGCATATGGTATGACAACTCTTTTACTGCTTGCTTAATTTTTATTATTCTTTTTTTTTTCTAATTTTATTTTATTTTTAAACTTTACATAATTGTATTAGTTTTGCCAAATATCAAAATGAATCCGCCACAGGTATACATGTGTTCCCAATCCCGAACCCTCCTCCCTCCTCCCTCCCCATACCATCCCTCTGGGCCGTCCCAGTGCACCAGCCCCAAGCATCCAGCATCGTGCATCGAACCTGGACTGGCAACTCGTTTCCTACATGATATTTTACATGTTTCATTGCCATTCTCCCAAATCTTCCCACCCTCTCCCTCTCCCACAGAGTCCATAAGACTGTTCTATACATCAGTGTCTCTTTTGCTGTCTCGTACACCGGGTTATTGTTACCATCTTTCTAAATTCCATATATATGCGTTAGTATACTGTATTTATGTTTTTCCTTCTGGCTTACTTCACTCTGTATAATAGGCTCCAGTTTCATCCACCTCATTAGAACTGATTCAAATGTATTCTTTTTAATGGCTGAGTAATACTCCATTGTGTATATGTATAGGGATATAGTGGTAATATATTGTCATTTTGATTTTAGTTCAGTCGCTCAGTTGTGTCTGACTCTTTGCGACCCCATGAATTGCAGCACGCCAGGCCTCCCGGTCCATCACCAACTCCCAGAGTTTACCCAAACTCAAGTCCATCGAGTCGGTGATGCCATCCAGCCATCTCATCCTCTGTTGTCCCCTTCTCCTCCTGTCCCCAATCCCTCCCAGCATCAGGGTCTTTTCCAATGAGTCAACTCTTTGCATGAGGTGGCCAAAGTACTGGAGTTTCAGCTTCAGCAACAGTCCTTCCAATGAACTCCCAGGACTGATCTCCTTTAGAATGGGCTGGTTGGATCTCCTTGCAGTCCAAGGGACTCTCAAGAGTCTTCTCCAACACCACAGTTCAAAAGCATCAATTCTTTGGCACTCAGCTTTCTTCACAGTCCAACTCTTGCATCCATACATGACCACTGGAAAAACCATAGCCTTGACTAGACAGACCTTTGTTGGCAAAGAAATGACTGTTTTTTAATATGCTATCTAGGTTGGTCATAATTTTCCTTCCAAGGAGTAAGCGTCTTTTTAATTTTATGGTTGCAATCACCATCTGCAGTGATTTTGGAGCCCCCAAAAATAAAGTCTGACATTGTTTCCACTGTTTCCCCATCTATTTCCCATGAAGTGATGGGACCAGATGCCATGATCTTAGTTTTCTGAATTATATTTCCCTAATACTAATGATGCTGAATATCTCTTTATGTTGTTATTTACCATTTTTACATTCTCATTGGTGAAGTGTGTATCCAAATCTTTGACTTTGCTTTTATTTGGATTAAGTTATGGATTGAATGTTTCTATTACTCCAAAATTCACAACCCCCAATGTTATGGTATTTGGAGGTATGGCCTTTGGGAGGTGAATAGCTTTACATGAGGTCCTGACAGTGAAACTCTCATTCTGAGCTTAATGTCCTTATAAGCAGAGGAAGAAAGAGCACACAGTGAGAAAGTGGCTGATACAGACCAAGAAGCAGGCCCTCATCAGACACCAATCTACAGGCACCTTGAATTTGGACTTCAAGGACAGTTCCAAATAAATGTCAGTTTTCAGTTCACCCAGTCTATGGTATTTTGTTACAAGAGCGGCAGCTAAGACAGGCTGTTCTCACTGAGTTTTAAGAGTTCTGCATATATTCTAGATATAAGCCCTTTGTCAGATTTGTGATATGTAAATATATGCTCACAGTCTGAGTGGTTCCTCTTTTCATTTTCTTTCTTTTTTTTTTTCTCAGCAGTACTTTTTTTAATATAAATTTATTTATTTTGATTGGAGGTTAATTACTTTACAATATTTTATTGGTTTTGCCATACATCAACATGAATCTGCTATAGGTATACACGTGTTCCCCATCAGCATCTTTTCAAAGCAAAGTTTTCATTTTTAATTAAACTTTTAAGTTCCATTTGTCAACTTCTCCTTCATGCATTGTGCTTTTACACCATATCCAGTTTGTTTTTCAAAAAGACAAATTTTCAGGAAGGAACAGAAAGTGGATTGTCTGCTGCAAACAAACACTTATTTGAAACTTACATATTAGGATCTAAAACTTCATAATTTTGATACAGTGACGTCTCTAACTAGTGTGTCCTAGTGTCTAACAAAACACACACATTTTGCAAACATTGCAATTTGTTTCCATGACAAGTATTTACTGATATAAGAGTTGACAGTCAGCATTATAACATACTGATGATATGTGTCATGCAATGATAATTAGCTTCTAGGTACACAACTTATGTCGTATTCACACAGTATAATGGACAATGTAGGAAGATGGGATTTGGTCTTTTGTGATGCTGCATCAAACATTTGGCACAATGTATGGTGTCTATTAGGTCTTAAAAAATTCTGACTGAAGAAATGAATGAGAAAGGAAAGATATTTAGCCTGTTTAAGGTATAAGCAAACCATAGATTATGCTTTATGGTAGGCAACCAAACCTCAGTGCAGTGTGCACTGAGAGATAACTGTGATGAATCCATCTAGGGGATGTCAGGCACTAACTGGGAGACAGGTCAGGGTTAATAACCCACTATTAACTGAGAGAGAGCACAGCATAATGGACTCTGGAGTCGGACTGCCTGCGCTCCAATTCTACTTTCTTTTTTTTTTTCTTAAGATTTTCCTGATATGGACCATTTTAAAAGTCTTTCTCGAAAGTGCTACAATATTGCTTCTGTTTTATATTTTGGTTTTATAACCAAGAGGCATGTGGTATCTTAGCTCCCTGACCAGGGATCAAACCCACATCCCCTGCATTAGAAGGCGAAGTCTTGAACCCCTGTACCACAGGGGTGCTGGTGATTTAGTCGTTAAGTCTTATCCACCTCTTGCAACCCCAGACTGTAGCCTGCCAGGCTCCTCTGTCCATGGGATTCTCCAGGCAAGAATACTGGAGCAGGTTGCATTTTCTTCTCCAGGGGATCTTCCCAACCCAGGAATTGAACCCAGATCTCCTGCATTGCATTCAGATTCTTTACCGATTGAGTTATGAGGGAAGCCCTCGTACCCCCAGGGAAGTTCCTCTAACCCTACTTCTGATACCTATCTAAACTGGGAAAGGAGTATATCAAGGCTGTATATTGTCACCCTACTTATTTAGATTATATTCAGAGTACATCATGTGAAATGCCAGACTGGATGAAGCACAACTTGATACTGTCAGGAGAAAAATCAATAACTTGAGATGCGCAGATGATATCAACCTTATGGAAGAAAGCAAATAGGACTAAAGAGTCTCTTGATAAAGATTTAGGAAAGTTAAAGGGCTGGCTTAAAATTCAACTTTCAAAAAACTAAGATCATGTCATTTGATCCCATCACTTCATGGCAGATAGATAAGGAAACAATGGAAACAGTGAGAAACTTTATTTTCTTTGCTTCCAATATCACTGCAGATGGTGACCACAGCCATGAAATTAAAAGATGTTTGCTCCTTGGAAGAAAAGCTATGACAAACCTAGACAGCATATTAAACAGCAGAGACATTATTTTGCCAACAAAAGTTGGTATAGTCAAAGCTATGGTTTTTCCAGTAGTCATGTATGGATGTGAGAGTTGGACCATAAAGAAGGTTGAGTACCAAAGAATTGATGCTTTCTAACTGTAGTGTTGGAGAAGACTCTTGAGAGTCCCTTGGACTGCAAGGAGATCCAACCAGTCAATCCTACAGGAAATCAAACCTGAATATTGACTGGAAGGACTGATGCTGAAGCTGAAGCTCCAATACCTTGACCACCTGATGCAAAGAGCTGACTCATTAGAAAAGACCCTGACGCTGGGAAAGATTGAAGGCAGGAGAAGGGGACGACAGTAGACAAGACGGTTGGATAGCATCACTGATTCAATGGACATGAGTGTGAGCAAGCTCTGGGAGATGGTGAAGGATAAGGAAGCCTGGTGAGCTGCAGTCCATGGGGTCGAAGAGCTGGACACATCTGAGTGACTGAACACCATTCCCTTCCTAGGGGATCTTTCCAACCCAGGAATCAAACCCAGGGAAGTCCTTGGGGTTGCAAAGAGTTGGACATGACTTAGCGGCTGAACAAGTAGTTGTATATTAATATAATTGTGGGAGAAACATACTGAAAGTTACAGACCATGGCAAACTATTTTCATCCAAACACAAGTTTCAGCTCAAGCCTCTGGGAAGCTTGTCTTTGAATAAATTACAAGAAAGGCGAAATAAACTTGCTTTTTTCTTTAGTTCGTCTATGCTTTTATTTTGTGTCTAATTCACAGGCTTACAACTGTGGGAACTGTGAAATTGCCAATCCTTCCCCTCAGACTCTACACAATTTGGGATCTAAGAAGAATATGTAAAGTTCACCAACATCTTCGAAGGATTTTTTACTGGGGAAGAATTCTACAAAAGCAGAACATTTTAAAGCAGAGAAATATTCCTGATCATATAATTCTCAGAAGACAACTATACCATTTCCCTTCAAAAGCGTTGTTGATGTCTTTTTCCTATTCCTGATCCCCTGGCTATTAAACTGTTCCTATTCAATTTTGTAAAACATAGCAGGGGTCTAATGATTACTTTTGCACCATATTGAAGAAGTATAATAAAACACCAAACTGCAAATCTACGTGATGCTTTGCCATGTTCATCTAGTGGAAAATCATACTCTATCATTTTCTCATTGAAATGCTACAAACTAATTAAGGCTCTAAAATAATGACTGGATTCTACTTTTCCGGTCTGCTTCACAAACTTATTTTCAAATAGAGAATTACAGTACCTAAGACCAGAGGGCACATAAACTGATTTTCAGAATATGTTTCATTATTGGTCAGAATTTGAGATCAAAACAGAGAACAAACAGTTTTTAAAAATGTAGTTTGGTCTTTTATAAACAAATGAAAAAAAAGTAAAACCTCCAAATGAAAATTAGGTAAATAATAATTAGAAAAACAGGATGGTGAAAAAATGAACACGGAAGGTTTATTAAAGTTTTTATTCAAGTCAAATTGATTTCAGGTGGAAATCTGTATGTACAATATATAAAAAGTTTTTGTACCTAGATTAATTACATGGGTGGTACAAGGTCCAAAAGTTTTTTGACTTCTACTATAATTTTTACCTACTATATGTCACTAGTACTATCTTCAGACTGATACTGTTGTCTTCCAGCAATTGAATGAATACTAAAGTGGAATAAACATTATCTCTATTTGTCTATCTTCCCCAAACTTATCTACAATTACAATGATAATTCAATTGGCACTGCCATTTTTTCAAGCCAATCTCAAGTAGCCCAAAAAAATCAATGAAATTTAAAATATCAAAATAAAATGTATGCTGAAATATTTTAAAACACGAGGCACAAACTCAAGCAAATATTTAAAAAATCCAAATCTTACTTTATACCACTGCCAAATTCTCCTCGATACTTCATTAGAGTAATTATGACAATTGATTCAAGCTGTATTCTCAGAGTAACAAAAGATGAATACAGACATTTGAAATCTGTGTACTCCTTTTTGTTCTGCACTTGAGCCCAGAAAGAAACATGTTCTGATTTCATGAAATAAATATTATTTTGGGGGGTGTCTGCTTTACTTAAGAGGTCAAATCCTTAATTACATCATTAATAATTATGCTGACATTTACTGCCTGCAAGGCATGGTTTCTTTGGAAGCAATTTAGCAGCACTAGATATTTCAGATCATTTATCTTATTCTAACTGGTCCACTGGTTAGAAGAATAATTTTCTAATCTTTCCAGGCAGTTAAAACAGCGCTTATTAGGTTATTTGTAAATAAGCACTTTTTCCCTGAGACATAATAAATGAAAGGAAACATCTACTCAACAAATTTAAGATTGTATAATGTTGTAAGTCTTTAGCTCATTATATTGCTTGCTTGGCCAGAAAAATGATGTATCTTATGTATTTCTGAACACCCAGTGCCTAGAACAGTACCTCCTTCATAATAAATATTCAATAAATGTGAATTTTGTAATTGAACTGAACAGATGTTTTAAAGTCTGAGACATTTCTGGTATCCATAGGGGCAGCACAAATTGAAGACATTTTTAAATACCTAAGAATGAGCAACACAAATATATCTGATAAAGGTCCTACTATTGTGAATAAGGACATTGATTTAGAAACAGAAAGACGTGAGTTTCAATTCTAGCTTGTTCTTAGTAGTTGGGTGTCATTGGGTAAGTTATTTCAATTCTCTACAAAATGGTTTCCTTATCTAAATATGGGAATTGATCAAAACAATGAAGATGACATATGTCTACCAACCTCTTTTAACGCCTTTAGATTTTGCATAAGTTCATTACAGATATAAATGAATATGTGAAAGATTATTCTAGCACAGGAGAGAAGTTAGGAAGAATGTAGAAAATAATACATATACCAAAAAGCATTTATGTAAAGATATGCAAGGCTCATCTGATGTGTCAGTTTGCTTGCGTAAGCAGTGGGTTTACCTATCTGTGGTTTTTATCTTGCTTCAGGTAATACTACATTAGCATATATTTCCTCATGCAGATATGCTAAGAAACAATGCTGACTGGCAATAGGAACATGTCAAAAGGAAAGGTTACCACAGGGGGTCTCACTTAGATAATCAAAAATGACTGAAAGTGCCAAAGGGAAGAAAGAAGAATATTTTACAAAAGGGTCAAACTCCCACTATACATAGCTCTCAAAAGATGCAGAAGCAAACCTGCTCTGAGACAGTCAGAAGAGGTGACAGAGACAGTGCTATTTGTGCATCCTTAAAATATATGAGCTGACAGTGGTAGTCTGAGCATGTGATGTGTTATTTTGTTTACAAACCTGGCTTCCTGCGACTTTCCAAACTCCATTGCACAGATCAGCCAAAGCTCAGAAAACCACATTTTATTTCCCAATGAAATCTCACAAACCGCAAAAGCTTAATCACCAGCCACCTGACCTGCCTCTTGATAAATCTGTATGCAGGTCAGGAAGCAACAGTTAGAACTGCACATGAAACAACAGACTGGCCCCAAATAGGAAAAGGAGTAAATCAAGGCTGTATATCACTCTGCTTATTTAACTTATATGCAGAGTACATCATGAGAAATGCTGGGCTGGAGGAAGCACAAGATGGAATCAATAACCTCAGATATGCAGATGACACCACCCTTATGGGAGAAAGTGAAGAAGAACTAAAGAGCCTCTTGATGAAAGTGAAAGAGGAGAGTAAAAAAGTTGGCTTAAAGCTCAATATTCAGAAAACTAAGATCATGGCATCCAGTCCCATCACTTCATGGCAAATAGATGGAGAAGCAGTGGAAACAGTGGCTGACTTTATTTTTTGAGTTCTAAAATCACTGCAGATGGTGATTGCAGCCATGAAATTAAAAGATGCTTATTCCTTGGAAGGAAAGTTATGACCAACCTAGACAGCATATTAATAAGCAGAGACAATACTTTGCCAATAAAGGTCCATCTAGTCAAGGCTATGGTTTTTTCAGTGGTCATGTATGGATGTGATAGTTAGACTATAAAGAAAGCTGAACACCAAAGAATTGATGCTTTTGAACTGTGGTGTTGGAGAAGACTCTTGAGAGTCCCTTGGACTGCAAGGAGATCCAACCAGTCCATCCTAAAGGAGATCAGTCCTTAGTGTTCATTGGAAGGACTGATGTTGAAGCTGAAACTCCAATACTTTGGCCACCTGATACAAAGAGCTGACTCATTAGAGAAGACCCTGATGCTGGGAAAGATTGAAGGCAGGAGAAGGCAATGACAGAGGATGAGATGGTCGGATGGCATCAACAACTCATTGGACATGAGTTTGCGTAAACTCCAGGAGTTGGTGATGGACAAGGAGGCCTGACGTGCTGCAGTCCATGGGGTCACAAAGAGTCTGACATGACTGAGTGACTGAACTGAACTGAACTGGATCACCAACCTATTTTATACAGCAAGTGAAAGCCTGGCTGACCTATGAGATCTTTGCTAACCATGCCAAACCCATCATTGGACATCTGGGTAACACGGGGCACTTGTGTCCAACTCAGAAGTAATTGTACATTTTTTACTATCAGGTTTGACAGAGGCTTCTATAATTTCATACCTATGAAATTTCAGCAACATGGAAGGGGAAATCTGTTGTTTTCCTTATTAACTGCTTTATCCCAAACCTCACATCTGTAAAGAACAATTTTGACCCACTCTTCCAAACTGAGATTAGTCAATGAAAAAGAAATATGTGTGCTAATTTTCCTCAAAATACAAAATCCCCAAAGTTAGAGAAAGCAATATTGTTGCTTTAACTTTGAAAATATTCTTCATTATTCAGTTATTATAATAGAAGAGAATATACTGACAAATGATTTTGGCAGAAGTTGTTATACTTATGTGTGCAAATGAATAAGTATGTAAACAGAGAAAAATATAAAACTTTAAATGTTAATCTATATTTTAATATCCAAGCATATCTTGATAAACTTCCAAACACAGAATGCATGAAATTCATAAAATATATATGAGCATGATTGCATTACTGTTTCTAATTTATTTTCCTCCTCAACAAAATTCTGCCTTTGAATTCTTATTTATTATACCCTTTATTCAATTGAGTACCCAGGCAGAAAATACAATAAAGCTTTGCTAATTTCATAAAATATTGAAACACTGAAACTGCAAATAGAATTTCACTATCTTTATGTACTTCTGGGTCTATCTCACAGTTTAATCTAAAAACCTAGTTAAGGAAGCCATGATTTCTTAGACAATTATCCTGATAAATTACTTACAGCACCTTAGAGAAGAAATATTCAAGCAGAACTCAGAAATAACATTTCCACTTGTTCAAAAGAAGCCAAAAACTAGTCCACAAAGACCACGAGATTAAAGAAGACAACAAATGTGGCCAATGTCTTAACACAAACTTTCCAAAGCAAGTATTTCTCCCACCATCTCGCAAGGTCTAGAATTGAATCAAAACCTTGCCAAGACAGTAAAGACTACCTCTAGATGGTAATCTTTATTAGGTGAGCATTTTCAAACTTATTGTATTGTTCTAATTTCCTAACCTATATATCTCCTTCTGCTGAAGGCATATAACACTCCTCAGGCCACCATTTCTCCTCTATCTATTACAGATAATGAATACCTTATTCCAAATGACTTCTCCCTCTATGGGGATTTTGAGTGTTAGTTTTTTTGTTGTTGTTGTTGAAGTGATTTTATTTATTTATTTTTAATATAAATTTATTTATTTTAATTGGAGGTAGCAGCAGCAACTACTTTACAGTGTTTTTAAAATTTGTATAACCTGCCTTGGGATCTGCCTTGCTTGTAGAAGAAGGTGAGAACAGTCCCTATTAAAATGCTCACATCTCTCTTTGTGTGTCTCTTTAGCTTCTACCAAAGGCACGGCTTTTAAAACTTGAATATTTATTGTACATCAGGCTAGAGATTCTTATTAGAGTTCATATTCTTATTTAATAGGTTGATTTCCTACTTCTTAATCTTTCCTAATTCTTAATGTCAGTAACCTTATATGTTAAACATACGAAAGATGGTAAGCAGAAGGAAAATCCAGATAAAAGTACATAAATACATATAGTAACAATATTAAGTATTCTTTATTTGCCAAAAAGAAAAACAGCTTCCATGAGAAAGCACATATTCTGCCATTAATACATAAAACCTATGGTATAACGTTATCAGTTAGAGTCAGAGCCTTCAAGTTATTAATTTCTTTTCCTCATACCTGAAACATACAGGCATGCAGATTCTCATAATAAAATACAATAACTATTATTAAAATTACATGAGATTCCAAATTTTACTACAAAGAAAACATTTATAAAAGTATTTTAACTTTCAATGTTAGCTTATTATCAGTAATCTTTCCTCTTTCTATTATGTTAACTTGATGTTCCAATTATTCTAGGAAATAAAATATAATGATCCAATTGAAAACAAAGACTTTTGTCATTATCTAAAGGGCATATGTAATATACAATATATAGTTTCCTTACATGTATATCTAGCACATCCACATCATAGTAAATATATATAACAAGAATAAGCATTTTTTAAAGCTATGCTTGTACATCATTTGTTTAATTGGGACACTCTAAGGACAAGCATGAGCAAATAACACTGGCTGAGGTCTTTGGTTTAACTTTGATCTTTAATTTTTTCTTTTTTATTTGAAAAGAAGATGAGACTTTTGTGCCTACCTTTAGAAGTTAAAAAGGCTATCTTATTTAACTTTAAATAGCACAGAATTTAATTTTATAGACATTAAGATATAAATAGAACTTGAATTCATGACTTCAGTATATTAAATTTTCATCCTAATGCAATAAGTGAACCCTAAAAACTTTAATCACACAAAATATAGAATTACATTTATTGTGAGGTGAGAGAAATGCCTGGGATGAGCCTGAGTAACCAGCTGGGCTCTCCTGAGACTGCTCTGTGACCCAATCCAGCCTGCCATTTATCATCACCTGATGGCTACTGTCTACTTTGGTTTAGAAGAGCATGGGAACAATTCTAGATCCTAAGTCTGGCTGAGATTTTCAGAATCAATATCAAGATTCCAAAATGAGCTTGTTGGTACTGGTTTTATCAGCTCTATTTGGCTAAGAATGCACTGGGGATGAAGAAGGCAATTCTTAGCTTTACAACTTGAATTTTGTTTTGGCATTAGTAGATAATGATATATTTATGTAATTAACAGTATGATATGCTATATATAATAACAGATAATCACACAGTTAGTCAATAGACCATCTGTTATCATGCTATTACATGTGATTATCTGCTATTATATATGCCATACCATATTTATTAATTGTATTATGGTACAATAGAAAGTATATTATATTATATACTATATATAACATAGTATTAACTTGATGCTATAACCTAAAAATATTATATCATACATTACCTTTATATTATGTAGGTTAGACTAATAGTATCGACTACATTCAAAGGTATTAAATATTTTATATACTATACTCTATGTTGCAATTATATACATATAATTATCTGTTAATTTAGTAAAAAAAAAAAACATTTAAGCAGAGAGAGAAAGAATTAGTGATAGGTAATACCTGTTATAGGAGAAGGCAATGGCACCCCACTCCAGTACTCTTGCCTGGAAAATCCCATGGACGGAGGAGCCTGGTAGGCTGCAGTCCATGGGGTCACACAGAGTCGGACACGACTGAGCGACTTCACTTTCACTTTTCACTTTCATGCATTGGAGAAGGAAATGGCAACCCACTCCAGTGTTCTTGCCTGAAGAATCCCAGGGATGGGGGAGCCTGGTGGGCTGCCGTCTATGGGGTCGCACAGAGTCGGACATGACTGAAGTGACTTAGCAGCAGCTTAGCAGCAATACCTGTTATAATAGGCAAGTTTGGCCTTGAAGTACCAAATGAAGCACAACAAAGGCTAACAGAGCTCTGTCAAGAAAACACACTGGTCATAGAAAACACCATTTTCCAACAACCCAAGAGACAACTCTAACATGGACATCACCAAATGATCAATAGCAAAAATAGATTGATTATATTCTTTGCAGTTGAAGATGGAGAACTTCTATACAGTGAGCAAAAACAAGACCTGTTGCTGACTGTAACTCAGATCATGAGGTCCTTACTGAAAAATTCAGTCTTCAATTGAAGAAAGCAGGGAAAACCACAAGGCCATTAAGATATGATCTAAATCAAATCCCTTATGTCTATACAGTGGAAGTGATGAATAGATTCAAGTGATTAGATCTGGTAGACAGAGGGCCTGAAGAACTATGGACAGAGGTCCTAAAACTGTATAGGAGGCAGTGACAAAAACTATTCCCAAGAAAAATAAATGCAAGAAAGCAAAGTGGTTGTCTGAGGAAGCTTTACAAATAGCCAAGGAAAGAAGAGAACCAAAAGGCAAAGGAGAAAGGGAAAGATATACCCAACTGAATGCAGAGTTCCATTGAATAGTAAGGAGAGATAAGAAGCCCTTCTTAAATGAACAGTGCAAAGAAATATAGGAGAACAATGGAATGGGAAAGACTAGAGATATTGTCAAGAAAATTGAAAATATTAAGGGAACATTTCAGGCAAGGATGGACATGATAAAGGACAGAAACGGCAAGGACGTAACAGAAGCAGAAGAGATTAAGAAGAGGCAGTAAGAATACACAGAAGAACTGTACAAAAAAATGTCTTAATGACCTGGAAAACCATGATGATGTGGTCACTCATCTAGAGCCAGACATCCTGGAGAGTGAAGTCAAGTGGGCTTGACTATGTTCATTACCATGAATATCGCTGTTGGAGGTGATGTAATTCCAGCTGAGCTATTTTAAATCCTAAAAGATGATGCTGTTAAAATGCTGCCCTCAACATGTCAGCAAATTTGGAAACCTCAGCAGTGGCCACTGGACTGGAAAAGATCAGTTTTCACTCTAATCCCAAAGAAAGGCAATGCCAAAAAATATCAAATTACCATACAATTGTGCTCATTTCACATACTAGCAAGATAATGCTCGAAATTCTTCAAGCTAGGCTTCAGCCCTATGTGAACAGAGAATTTCCAGATATGTAAGATGGATTTAGAGTAGGCAGAGGAACCAGAGATCAAATTAACAACATTTGTTGGATCATGAAGAAAGCAAGGGAGAGGGAGTTCCACAAAAACAGCTATTTCTGCTTCAATGAATACACTAAAGTCTTAGACTGTGTGGATCACAACAAACTGGAAAATTCTTCAAGTGATGGGAATACCGACCACCATACCTGCCTCCTGAGAAACTTGTACGCAGGTCAAGAAGTAACTTAGAACGGGACATGGAACAACTGGTTCAAAATTGGAAAAGGTGTACAACAAGGCACTATATTGTCACCCTGTTTATTTAACTTCTATGCAGAGTACATCATGCAAAATGTCAGGCTGGATGAATCACAAGCTGGAATCAAGATTGTCAGGAGAAGTATCAACAACCTCAAGATATGCAGATGGGTTGCCACTTCCTTCTCCAGGAGATCTTCCCAACCCAGGGATTGAACCCCGTCTCCTGCATTATAGGCAGATGCTTTACCATCTGAGCCACCAAGGAAGTCTATAATATGCAGATGATAACATGCTAATGGCAGAAAGTGAAGAGGAATAAAGAGACTCTTGATGAAAGTGAAAGAGGAGAGTGAAAAAGCCAGCTTGAAACTGAATATTTTTTTTTTTTTAAAGATCATGACATCTGGTCCCATCACTTAATGCAAACAGAAGGGAAAAAAGTGGAAGCACAGATTTTATTTTCTAGGACTCCAAAATCACTGAGGATGGTGACTGCAGTAATGAAATTAAAAGATGCTTACTCCTTGGAATAAGAGCTATGATAAACCTAGACAGCATATCAAAAGCAGAGATATCACTTTTCTAACAAAGGTCCATATAGTCAAAGCTAAGTTGTTTGTTTTTTTTTTTCCAGTAATCATATATGAATGTGACAGTTGAACCATAAAAAGGGTGAGCACCAAAGAACTGATGCTTTCAAATTGAGGTGCTGGAGAAGACTCTTGAGAGTCACTTGGACAGCAAGGAGATCAAAGCAGTCGATCCTAAAGGAAATCAACCCTGAATATTCATAGGAAAGACATGCTGAAGCTGAAGCTCTAATACTTTGGCCACCTGATGTGAACAGCTGTTTCATTGGAAATGACCCTGATCATGGGAAACATGGAAGGCAAAAGGAGAAGGGGGCAACAGAGGATGAGATGGTTGGATAGTAACACTGATTCAATGGACATGAACTTGGAAATAATGGAGGGCAGAAGAGCCTGGCATGCTGCAGTACACAGGGTTACAAAGAGTGTAACATGACTTAGTGACTGAACCACAACAATATTAGATATACTAAAGATGTTTCAGATATATATCTGGGGTGTGTGTGTGTGTGTGTGTGTGTGTGTGTGTGTGTGTGTCAGTCACCGAGTTGTGGCTGACTCTTTGCAACTCTATGGATGGCAGCCCTCCCAGCTTCTCTGTCCATGCAATTCTCTAGGCAAGAACACAGGAGTGGGTTGCCATTCCATTCTCGTAGGTAAATCTGATAGCTGATATCTATTATTCTATGTATGTATATATATATATATATATATATCTGTATCAGTTCAGTTCAGTCACTCAGTCATGTCTGACTCTTTGTGACCCCATGAACCAAGCACGCCAGGCCTCCTTGTCCATCACCAACTCCCTGAGTTCACCCAAACACACGT
>NW_011494902.1:5919523-5919882 GCF_000754665.1 Bison bison bison | reverse complement strand
ATCTCATCCTCTGTCATCCCCTTCTCCTCCTGCCCTCGATCTTTCCCAGCATCTGGGTCTTTTCAAATGAGTCAGCTCTTCGCATCAGGTGGCCAAAGTATTGGAGTTTCAGCTTCAACATCAGTCCTTCCAATGAACACTAAGGATTGATCTCCTTTAGGATGGACTGGTTGGATCTCCTTGCAGTCCAAGGGACTCTCAAGAGTCTTCTCCAACACCACAGTTCAAAAGCATCAAGTCTTTGGTGCTCAGCTTTCTGTATAGTCCATCTCTTACATCCATACATGACCACTGAAAAAACCATAGCCTTGACTAGACAGACTTTTGTTGGCAAAGTAATGTCTCTGCTTTTTAAAATG
>NW_011494902.1:5917412-5919423 GCF_000754665.1 Bison bison bison | reverse complement strand
GTACTCTGCATATAAGTTAAACAAGCAGGGTGACAATATACAGCCTTGACGTACTCCTTTTCCTATTTGGAACCAGTCTGTTGTTCCATGTCCAGTTCTAACTGTTGCTTTGTGACCTGCATACAGGTTTCTCAAGAGGCAGGTCAGGTGGTCTGGTATTCCCATCTCTTTCAGAACTTTCCACAGTTTATTGTGAACCACACAGTCAAAGGCTTTAACATAGTCAATAAAGAAGAAATAGATGTTTTTCTGGAACTCTCTTGCTTTTTTGATGATCCAGTGGATGTTGGCAATTTGATCTCTAGTTCCTCTGCCTTTCTAAAACAAGCTTGAACATCTGGAAGTTCACGGTTCAAGTATTGTTGAAGCCTGGCTTGGAGAATTTTAAGTATTACTTTACTAGCGTGTGAGATGAGTGCATTCGTGTGGTAGTTTGAGCATTCTTTGGCATGGCCTTTCTTTGGAATTGGAATAAAAACTGACCTTTTCCAGTCCTGTGGTCACTGCTGAGTTCTCCAAATTTGCTGACATATTGAGTGCAGCACTTTCACAGCATCATCTTTTAGGATTTAAAATAACTCAACTGGAATTCCATCACCTCCACTAGCTTTGTCCCTGTGATGCTTTCTAAGGCTCATTTGACTTCACGTTCCAGGATATATCATTTGGAACATAAATTTTGAAAGTAATCACAGAAAATTTTGATGGAAGCTCTGTGCTCTGTCAAACAAAAACCAGAGTTGGATAATATAGTGATAAAAACAGATTGTATTCAGGAATCTTGTAAGTGGGCGAAAGAGACCTCAGTATAGAACCGGGCTGAATTCTGAACACAATAAGGAAAAGTAGGGATTTATACCCAAGGAGCAGAGTGGGGAGCTGATGGGTGGTAAACTCCTAAGAGGGTAGTGTTATCCTTGCTAAAATGACCTAAGAGGATTCTTGCTGAAGACGTGCTAGGATGATTAGATATTACCTGGAGGTGATGACGGATAAGGAATTTTGGCAGTTATTGAAAGTGATCAGATATCAATGATATGGCTTCTTTCTAATTTGACTTAGCAGGACTCTTGCTAAAACTGGACTCTTTTAGGACAGATAAGAAAGTCCAAGATGTGACCTAGTTGAGCTGAGGATTCAGAGGAGTTTGCCTAAAGTTTGGTAAAGGAGAAAACTTTTGTTAGCCCCAATAGGCTAATACTCCTCAGTGTATTTAGAAATATCTCACAGTCTTCTTCAAATGCAAACTTTCAAAGATATTACATATCTGATAAGGTTTCCATGTAACTTTTTTGAACATATAGATGCTAGCTTATAGAATTTACCACAATTTCTGTTTAGGCAGATTCTATGAATCTGGGCCTGAGTTGAACTATATTCCTGTCTTTGAACACTTATTCAGGTACCAGCTATCAAGAAAAGTATTCTAGTTTTTATTTTAATTACTAAGCCATTATTTTATATGATTTGCTGTTCTTTTCCAGGCCTCCACTTTCTAGCATTTTAAGTTTTGTCCCTGGAGCTGTTCTTAAGACTCAGTGCATCATTTTACATATTAAACATACTCAGAACTCTTCTTAAATATACTTCATGTTCATGACTGACTAGAGGTTGCCTTGAGCTACATAATTTTTGAACTAAAATTCATAGGACAAAAATGACACTCTTTGTGTATTAAAGCAATGCCAAGTTAGAGGTGGGGCCAGCCTTAAAGCACTTGGTATTACCATATCAGCTCTCAATGCCATCAACTTTCAAAGCCACTGGTCTCAAAATCACTTGTTTCAATTTGCCTTAAAATTGTATTACATATTATTTCTCTTGGGCATATTTTCAATTACCTTGTTTGACAAAATTTCTTGACAAATCAAATTAGTTCTGAATAATTTTCAAGTATTCTCAAATTTTCCCAAATATGGATAAAGAGTTTCCTTGAGAAGTCTTTTTATAATTCTGTTGTGAATAGCCAATTCTGTACCATTTCAGTGGCTCTGAAATGCTAATGGAGATA
>NW_011494902.1:5915517-5917312 GCF_000754665.1 Bison bison bison | reverse complement strand
AGGAGAATATATATATATATATATATATATATATAATTATATCTGCCAAAAACAATAGTTAAAAACTGGCCAGTATCTAAGGGTATTAAATTCAGAATAAAAAAAAGTGACATAACTATACAAAATGTAGCATTTAAAGATATTTAATAACATAAATATTTTTAAACTGTTGACTTTTCAAGAATATATTAGAAGACATCAGCACAAATACTTTAGTGGTTTTACATTTGTGTGATTTTTTAAAAAATGTGGTTTAATATAAAATGCCCCTTTCCTTTTATTAAGCTACAAGATGAGTCTATTTCTGTTTTCCTCAGCATAGTATCTTCCCTCCCATCATAGATCACAGCACATAATATCAACTCAATACATCTGTATTCAATGAATGAATGTAGGACTAACAGGAAAGGCTGATTTTTCACTCCATCTTTATTGAGGTATAACTGGATATAATGTTATTTTAGGTTAAGATATATAATGTGATGATTTGATACACATATATACCACAAAATGATCACCACAATATGGTTAATTAACACATACTTCACCCCATCTAATCAACATCTTTTTTCTGTTGCATCGATGGTAAGAACATTTAAGACTTACTCTCTTAGGCACTTTCAAGTATACAATACAGTGTTGTTAACTATAGTCACCATGCTGTACATTAAGTCACCATAACTTATTCATCTTACAACTGAATGTTTGTACCATGGCCAACATCTTCCCACTTCTCCCACCCTCTAGCCTCTGTCAACTATCATTCTACTCTCTGCTACTGTGAACTCAATTTTCTAGAATCCGCATATAAGTGTAATTATTTTGTATTTATCTTTCTCTGTCTGACTTATTTCCCTTAGCGTAATGCTCCCAAAATTCATCAGTGTAGTCGCAAGTGAAAGCACTTCCTTCTTTTTGTGGCCAAAATAATATTCCATTGTATGAATATTCCACATTTTTCCTTCTCTGTCAATAGCTTAAACAACATGTCTCGATTACTCTGAGTAATGGTGCAAGGAAAATGGGAAGTAGATTTCATTTCTTTTAGATACATAATCAGAAGAGGGATCATCATATGATAGCTCTATTTAAATTTTTTGAGAAATCTTCATACTGTTTTCAAATAGTGGCTGTACCAATTTGTATTCCCACCAATAAAGCTCCCATTTCTCCACATCCTCACTGATACTTGTTATCAGTGTCTTTTAGATATTAGCCATTTTAACAGGTATCAAATGGCACTGCATTGTGGTTTTTATTTACATCGCCCTGATAATTAAGGCTTCCCAGGTGGCACCAGTGGTAAAGAATCTGCCTGCCATGCAGAAGACACAAGAGACATGGGTTTGATCCCTGGGTTGGAAAGATCCCCTGGAGTAGGAAATGGCAACCCATTCTATTATTCTTACCTGGAAATTTCCATGGGCAGAGGCCCCTGGTGGGCTACAGTCCATCAGGCCACAAAGAATTGGATACAACTGAGTACATCAGATCAGATCAGACCAGTCACTCAGTCATGTCCAACTATTTGAGACCCCATGAATCGCAGCACACCAGGCCTCCCTGTCCATCACCAACTCCCGGAGTTCACCCAGACTCACATCCATCGAGTCAGTGATGCCATCCAGCCATCTCATCCTCTGTTGTCCCCTTCTCTTCTTGCCCCCAATCCTTCCCAGCATCAGAGTCTTTTCCAATGAGTCAACTCTTCGCATGAGGTGGCCAAAGTACTGGAGTTTCAGCTTTAGAATCATTCCTTCCAAAGAAATGCCAGGGCTGATCTCCTTCAGAATGG
>NW_011494902.1:5885371-5914857 GCF_000754665.1 Bison bison bison | reverse complement strand
AAGAGAGTTCCAGAAAAACAGTATTTTCCACAGTTTATTGTGATCCACACAGTCAAAGGCTTTGGCATAGTCAAGAAAGCAGAAATAGATGCTTTTCTGGAACTCTCTTGCTTTTTCCATGATCCAGAGGATGTTGGCAATTTGATCTCTGGTTCCTCTGCCTTTTCTAAAACCAGCTTGAACATCAGGAAGTTCACGGTTCACATATTGCTGAAGCCTGGCTTGGAGAATTTTGAGCATTACTTTACTAGCGTGTGAGATGAGTGCAACTGTGTGGCAGTTTGAACATTCTGAACTTGAGTATCTTTTCATGTACCTGTTGGCCATTTGTGTGTCTTTTTCCAAAAAATGGGCTTCCCTGATAGCTCAATTGGTAAGGAATCCACCTGCAATGCAGGAGACCCCAATTCGATTCCTGAGTTGGGAAGATCCCCTGGAGAAGGGATAGGCTACCTACTCCAGTATTCTGGCCTGGAAATTTCCATGGACTGTATAGTCCATGGGGTCACAAAGAGTCGGGCACAATTTAGCAACTTTCACTTTTTTTCTTTCACTTCAGAAAAATGTCTATTTAAGTTTTTTGCTAATTTTTCAGTTGTAGATATTTGATCTTACGTTTGTTTTTGCAATCGAGCTGTATGAGTTTCTCATATATCTTGGATATTAACCTCTTACCAGATATGTAGCTTGCAAATATTTTCTCCTATTCCATATGTTGTCTTTTCACTTTGTTGTTTTCTTTTGCTGGGCAGAAACATTTTAGCTTCACACAGTCTTCCTTTGTTAACTTTACTTTTGTTGCTTGTGCTTTTGGTGTGATACTCCACAAATCATTGCCAAGATGCACGCCAAAGAGCTCCTTCCCTGTTTTCTTCTAGTTTTATAGTTTCAGATCTTACTTTTAAGTCTTTAATCCACTGAGTAAATTTTTGTAAGTAGTATAAGGATCCAATTTCATTTTGTTACATGTGAATATCCAGTTTTCCCAATACCATTTATTGAAAAGACTATCCTTTCGTCCCTGAGTTTTCTTGGGTCTCTTCTCAAATACTAGTTGACTGCACATGGGGTTATTTAAGGGCCCTCAATTCTGCTCCCTTGTTCCATGTGCCTGATTTCATGCTAGTATCATGTTGCCTTGATTATTAGAGCTTTGTAATACAGTTTCAGATCAGGAAGTGTGATGGCTTCATCATTGTACTTTCTTAGGTTTGCCTTGGCTATTTGAGGTCTTGTTCGGTTCCATACAAACTTTAACATTCTTTTTCTAATGAAATTTTGCAAGGGACTACATTAAATCTAGATGACTTTGGATAGTATGGACATTTTAATAATATTAACACCTCTTATTCACTAACACAGGATATCTTTTCATTTTTTCATCAGTGTCTTCTAGTTTCAGGGTATAGATCTTTCTCCTCCTTGGTTAAATTTATTCCTAAGTATTTTGATGCTGTTTGAACAAAACTGTTTCATTTCTTTTTCAGATAGTTCATTGTCAGTGTATAGCAATAGAACTGAATTTTGTATGTTGATTTGGTATCCTGAAACTTTACTGATTTTGTGTTATTAATAAAAGTTTTTTGGTGGAATCCTTAGAATTTTCTACATTTAAGATCACGTCATCTGCAGAGAGACAGTTTTACTTTTTATTTTCCAATTCAAATGCCTTAAGGCTGTTTTTCAATCCTCGATTTTCTTTTTGTTATCTGATAGTAGGTAGGTACTCTTGCAAATTCCATGAAAAACTACTTGAAATAATAAGCATAATTTCAACGAAAAATAAACAACACCACCAGCAAAAAATAAACTTAGGGAGCACTTATCTGTCAATTAGCGTATTTCCCATTTGTGAGTCATATCATCTTATTTTCATTATCATCTTACTTTCACAAGGAATCTGAGGTACAAGATTAACTGGGTTGTGCCAAGTCAGCTAACACATGGGAGAGCCATAGTTCAAATGTAAGTCTTCCTACTAATATCATTTATAATTTATATACTAAAAGTTCATTTAAATTGTTAAAAGACTTATAATATTAATATAAATTATTTAAAATAAAAATTATACAACATACATATATGCCTCCCAAATCATTAGTGTTTCATAATATTTTTCATATAAAATACTGGCTTTATTGAGAAAGTCTTGAGTTTAAAACATAAAAACCATAATTATGGCATAACCTTGTGTGTGTGTGTGTGTGCCATGAATGTAGGATGGGTATATAACCTTGTGTGTGTGTGTGTGTGTGTGTGTGTGTGCTATGAATGTAGGATGGGTATATAACCTTGTGTGTGTGTGTGTGCTATGAACGTAGGATGGGCAGAGTATGAGTGAAGTCACAGACAGTGAAGGTGGATTGATAGTTTTAAATAGTCTATGTCCCATTGTTCAATGTCAAATTTTATGAACAAAAATATCAAACATTTTCTCATGGCCAGTATCTATTTGTGCAAATCTCAGCTCCTAAGCAGATGTGAAAGATATTTGAGATCACTTGCTACCTTTGAAACATTAAATGACTAGGAAGCATCTTGCCATATAATAGATTCTCAATGAATGTTCACCTTCACAAGCTGCTGAAGTCCAGAGACACACAAAATCAAGGCCCAAAAACAAAGCTAAGAAAGAATGGCTAATGTTCCTGCAATCAACAGGATCAAAGTTTGAAAGAAACAATTAGAATAGGGGAAAAATGTCTTTTTTTCCCAAAATGAATAATTCTGAAAATTCTTCAAAATAAATTGAAAGACAGATACTGAGTTCAAAAGCCATATGACATCCCAAAGCCTGATGTACCTAGAGGGCTAAGTTTTATCTTCTGAAATAACTATTTTAAAAACTCCAACTAGAATTTAATTTCATTAAATGGCATAATGCAGAAGTGAACCTAAAAACTGTACAAGAGAAACATTAAGCACTTTCAGAAATTATTGTTTATTGCCATAGTCTTTGATATACCTCTCATCTCTAGTTTAAATGCTGTGTAAAAATATTGCCATACATCAAAGCAAGTCAGGCTAGTAATTTCTTATAAAATTCTCCCACTCATAGTTTATAAAGTTTTGACAATGACTTATAGGTATTTTAGAAAGAGATTTATCCTTGAATGCTTTCAATGCTTAAACTTGAAAAGAAAAAAAATATGTAATAACAGAGGTTCCTATGTGACTGTAACAGCAAATACTTGAATCAGCTTCAATAGATAATTTAAAACAAATGCATATATTTTAACCTCACTTTATAGGGTACTTCATTTCTCCAAATATCTCTGCACCCATTATGCAAATGTTTTCCAACTATAAGCTGCAGAACTTGTTAATATCATATGCCCATGTGCTCAGGCATGAGCTACTTATGCTTACTGATTAGTGGTAACAGCTACTTAAATATCAAAAAGTGAAAGCTTGATAAACTATGAGGAACTTAGGTGATGTAGCATCCCTAAGGAAAAATAAACAGCATGCTGTCTTAGTTTGCTTGGCTGCCATAACAAAATAGCACAGCCTGGTGGCTTTAAATACCAGAAAGATATCTTCTCACATTTCTGGAGGCTGCAAGTTCAAGATCAGGGTGTCAACAGCAGACTTAGTTTCTTCTGAGGCCTCTCTCCGTGGCTGGAAGATGGCATCCTTCTAGCTGTGTCGTCACATAGTCTTTCTTCTGTGTATGCACCCCCTGGTGCCCTACTGTGAATGCAAATTTCTTCTTCTTATATGGATACTGCTCACACTAGATTATGGCCCTAACTCTAACTACCTCATTTTAACTTAACCACTTGGTGGAAGGTCCTACCTCCAAATACAGTCATATTCTGAGCCACTGAGGTTTAGAACTTCTACACATGAATTTCCAGGGGACTCAATTCAACCCATCACATGTGCCAAGTTGCTGTAACTCTCAGGTTTCTTTTTTTGTTTGTTTTTGTTTTTTTTTTTTGTTTTTTAAAGTTTAAATTTTATTTTATTTTTAAACTTTACATAATTGTATTAGTTTTGCCAAATATCAAAATGAATCCGCCACAGGTATACATGTGTTCCCCATCCTGAGCCCTCCTCCCTCCTCCCTCCCCATACCATCCCTCTGGGTCGTCCCAGTGCACTAGCCCCAAGCATCCAGTATCGTGCATCAAACCTGGACTGGCATCTCATTTCTTAAATTCGAATACTATTTGGTAACCTGCTCTCTATCTCCTTGTAGTTAGAATTACAGGTACATTAAATGATTATTTGAGCATTATTTAAGCGATTTAATCACTTGCAGAACCCATCAGTACCTAGTTCCCATTCCTAAATTTAAATGTTACCCAAATGAGCTTCTAGATATTACCAGATTTTTAAAACTTAAAAGCTATAGCAATAATTACATCATTTCTAGGTAAGCAAGACAGTCACAACTACATTGGAAATAACCTAATTACTGCTGGCCCTCTTAACTATGTCTGATCACAAATCAGGCACAGTGTGGGACCTAGTAATAGTCACTGGTGAAGAGATTAAACCCAGTCCATTCACTCACATATTTTTTTTTCTTATCCATTTATTTTTTATGTTGAAAACTTTCTGTGCCAGAAGTTATGGATTCAGGAAGAAATAAAGCATAATTCCTGCACTCAAGAGGGTCTGACTCCAGTGGAGTCAGCTATGTAAGTAAAGACCTATTTGATCAGTGTTACAGGTATTTGAGAATAGCAGTGATAGCACAAAGGAGGGTGTGGTTCATTACGTGTGCAGAGATCTGAGAAGGCTTCATCGAAGTCGTGGCAAAGGAACTGACGCTTGTATGAAAGGGATCCACACCCCCTACTATCTATAAAATATTCAATTCAATGCCCTTTCTTAATACCTAAAGCCACACTGGCTACCCTTCATTTCTCTTTTATTTTTTCCACATGTTCTTATGTTGCATGATTTGTTGATATCTTTTTCTTCTTGCAAATGATCTGCCTCCTGCTCTGGTGGCCAAAGGGTGACCAGCCAAACAGTGTGCAGGGGTTTGTCACCACCTGCTGCCTCATGTGCATTAATTCAATAAAGTCTGATTACCTGAGGGTTCTTTATAATATGCATCCATTCTTGTTGTGTTACAGGGCTATGGGGTTTGGTAGAAAAGAGATGTATCAATAGTAAAATAAGCCAAGCTTCGGAGCAGAAACATCTAGATTTGAGCAATAACATCATCCATTTCTAATCTTCTGAACTTGAGCAAATTATGTAACTTTGCTAAGCCCAGCTTCCTCACTGGTAGTAAATAAATGTTGATAATGAACTCTACTTGGTTTAGTCGTTAACACACGAAGGCACCAAAACAAGTAGGTATCCCGTTAGCTGATGGATTACCATCATCTTCCTCCTCTTTACCTTTACAACTTGCCTTGTCTCCTCACTCATTGTAACACTGTCCTAAATTATCTATTTTAAGTATCTATTTCTTTCTAACATCAGTATTTTCTTCCCCTATGCTTTCCTTTCTAGAAAACCAGTGATAACTTTCTTCAAGCCTCACCTAATCAGTTCACATCCCTTCTGTGAATAATACACATTCTTGCTCTAATTAGAGCAAATCCTTGCTTATCTAATTGCTCTTATTTCTCTCAATATATTAATTTGTATTCACAGCTCCAACCACAAAATTGCATCTATTTTTCTTCTCTGATTCAACTTCAACTACTGAGTGGGTCTCCGTAAACAACGTGCCTACGAAATGGACTGTCTGGTAAACAAAACATATCCTTACCCTTACTCAGATTCACTACCACAAAACATACCTCTTTTCCCTATCCAGAATCCCTTTTGCACTGAACTTTCCAAGAGTTTATTTTGTTCAAACATGAGCTCTGTTCAATTTTTACATAGAGAACAGTGATGTTCAGTCCTCTCTGCATAGTAGAATCACCTGGGAATTTTAAAACTATATAATGCTGTTAGGGTTCAATCCAAGTTGAATTAAATCAGTGTGTTTGGGGATTGGGCCCACTGATATTTTTTAAAAGCTCACTAGGTGGTACTTCTCTGGTGGTCCAGTGGTTAAGATGCTGTGTTTCCAATGCAAGGGGTACAGACCCAACAGATTCAAATCCTGGTCTGGGAACTAACATCCCACACACTGCAGAGGCAATGAAAGGTAGCAAAATGAATGACCTAGCACAGAAAATGGAGAAGGCAATGGCATCTCACTCCAGTGCTCTTGCCTGGAAAATCCCATGGATGGAGGAACCTGGTGGGCTGCAGTCCATGGGGTTGCTAAGAGTCGGGCATGACTGAGCGACTTCACTTTCACGTTTCACTTTCATGCACTGGAGAAGGAAATGGCAACCCACTCCAGTGTTCTTGCCTGGAGAATCCCATGGAAACAGGAGCCTGGTGGGCTGCTGTCTATGGGGTCGCACAGACTCGGACACGACTGAAGCGACTTAGCAGCAGCAGCACAGAAAAAGCACAGAGGATGTGCTCAATGTGTGTGTGTGTGTGTTTTTTTAAGCTCACCAGGTAATTCAAATGTGCAATGAGGCTTAAGAATCTGAGAGTGACAACTGACTACAAAGGATTGTATGTTTGGAACTTTTACTATTTTCATTTATGTTTCTTGCATCTCCCTCATTGTTAAATATAAAGACCATTTTCATATTAAGTCTGTCCAGGTACTAGATGCGTGGCCTTAGGCAAGTCATCTAACCTCCCATAATCAAGCATCCTGATTTTTAGAACTTCATGGGGAATCCCACTCCCAGGTAGTGTCAAGAATTAAATGAGATCAGTTGGAAGGTAAATATAGAATATTACTGCTGCTGCTGCTAAGTCGATGCAGTCGTGTCTGACTCTGTGCGACCCCATAGATGGCAGCCCACCAGGCTCTCCCGTCCCTGGGATTCTCCAGGCAAGAACACTGGAGTGGGTTGCCATTTCCTTCTCCAGTGCATGAAAGTGAAAAGTGAGAGTGAAGTTGCTCAGTCATGCCCGACTCTTAGCGACCCCATGGACTGCAGCCCACCAGGCTCCTCTGTCCATAGGATTCTCCAGGCAAGAGTACTGGAGTGGGGTGCCATTGCCTTCTCCAATATAGAGTATTAAACAGCTGCTAAAGAAGCATCCACTAAAAATAAAATGCCCTGCCTCCAAAATGATCCACCTCAATCTACTTCCTATAAAAAATAAGGAAATATGAGACACAGAAATTTAAAAAAAAAGAGAATCTTTGCTGAAAATATAAACTACTTTCTTTGTCAAAAGAGGTACATATTTGTATTGGCAATGAACTTGTGTCATATAAGGAAATAAGTTAGTAGATGCTATTAATATGAAGAAATATGCTGACAGCAATCTTGCCGCTGACATTATTCTAAACACAATGATAAATAATGTATTAGAGCAAGTAGGGTCTAAATTAATGCAAACTACTGTAAAATAAATGTTGAACTGTTGTAAAACCACTTCCCTGGGATTAAGATGCACATAATGTTAAAAGTGGGCTTCTCTTTTGGCTCAGCTGGTAAAGAATCTGCCCGCAATGCAGGGTACTTGGGTTCGATCCCTGAGTTGGGAATATTCCCTGGAGAAGGAAAAGGCTACCCACCCCATATTCTGGCCTGGAGAATTCCATGGACTGTATAGTCCATGGGGTCGCAAAGAGTCGGACACGACTGAGTGACTTTCACTCTCACTTTCAGTGTTAAAAGTAAAAATATTTAAATGCAAAAGTAGGGCTCTCCAGGACCCTAGAATCTTAAAATATGGAGCCATTTCTATCCACCTGAAGTTTGTAAAAAGGAACATATTAGGAGATAAAGAACATCCAAATTTGAGATTGATGGTCAAAGTCATCCAAACCTGTACCACTGAGAAGGTCTCATACACTAAACTCAGGGATAACAGTGAGAAACAGCATTTGCCTCTACTGTACAAAAACCAATCAAATGAGAACTAAAAACCAAAAAACTACAGAATTAAAAAATGGAATAAGAATCAAAGGACTGGGTTTAACTATCCAATTTCCTTAATTTCTTGGAAAACTTTTCAATGAGTGGTCCATTATTACTTGAATTTTTCCAGTGACAATGAATTGAAATCTCTCTTATAGTTACTGAAATGATGTTTTACAAACCCATTCATTTGCAGTAGAAGAATCCTTGGGATTTTGTCAAGTCCCCAGGGGACCAAATAGAACAAGTTTAACACATGTTCTACATGGCAGACTTTTAAATGCCTAAGAACAACTTTTATAAGTCCCAGGAATCTTCACTTAAAAAATCCTTTTTTCTTTTTCTTTAACCACTGTCAACACTCTATTCAGCAATAAAATTGGCATTAGAAAAATGGTACCCAGTAGCATCCTGCCATCTTCCTTCCACTGAAATGTGGACAATAGGGGATTTATACCTGGTTTATGCAGAGACAACAAAGAAACTGATGTGGGTAATAGATCAAAGACCCTGTTTTTAGATCATCTACTTGCAGAGATGGATGTATGGCCTCACTGACTCAATGGACATGAGTTTGAGCAAGATCCAGGAGATGGTGAAGGACAGGGAAGCCTGGTGAGGTGCAGCCCATGGGGTCACAAAGAGTTGTACACGACTGAGCAACTGGACAATAACAACAACAACTGGCAGTGTACCCTGACCTCTCTCTTCTCACACAGTGATTGGGTGTCATATTCGGATCCAGTATTCTGTGATGATGTAGGTTTTGTCATGCATTAGTGATTCTCCTTGACTCCAATTTTTGTTAATCATTTCATAGTCTTACAGATGCTAATATTTTAGTGATTTTTTCTTTTCAGTAAATCTGCTAAAATTCTCTATAAAACCTACTACATCATGAGCTATGAAAAATGCTACATATCACAATCACACTTTATAAGTATAACTTCTTAAGATTTTGAATTGATTCTGGTTTCCTTATATGGTTCGTGTAAGTAATATGCCTGGACAAAGCCACATCTATACTAAATAAGTGTATGTGTATATAAACAGAAATTATAGATGTATTTCTAAAAGAAACAGTCTCATTTTTGAAATGGTTTCCTTTTAATAAACATCAACTGTAGAATGTCAATTACAATTTCTCAGCAAGTCTAACTCACCTCAGATCTCAGTCACCCATAGACAACTGAACAGCAGAGCAGTCAGCATACAAAAGGTTGTAATAAAAATTCACAGCTGACATTGCAGCACAAAAGATATGGAAATCTGAAGACCACAGCACCATGGGGAACTAACATACACCATGGGCCTCCTGACTATTATTAGGCATTTGCTACTGGAGGCCAAAAATAATGGTGAGAACAAATATTTCTCTGTGGCTCCTCAGTAGAGTTTGGATGTATTCATATCTTAAGCTTATTTAGATAAACGGTAAAGCAACTTTTTAAAAAATTGATTTTTCTTTGGAAAAACAGAAAAAGTAGCCACCTAAACAGACTGGAATGCTATTTATATGATACCCATCACAGGTACCATGCAATAGACTGTCTTCTATTTAGAAATCTCAGAGGACTCAACAGCACAACTCCTGTCTGTCGTTCTATTCCAATTATCATCACATTAACATTCAGGAAAAAAAAAACACATTTGGCATTATTTTCCTTGCTGCTTTAAATTGTTACTTTTCCCTTGAGGTTGTCTATGATAATCTTACTTTTACATACTTCTGTTTCTCACTGAGCACTCTCATGCTCCCACCGGACTCTATCTTCTTGAGTTCCAAGACCTTACTTTTTTTTCTTAATTTTTTTGAAGGATAATCGCTTTATAGAATGTTCTTGTTTTCTGTCAAACCTCAACACGAATCAGCCATAGGTATACATATATCTCCCTTCCCTTTTGATTCTCCCTTCCATTTTCCTCCCCATCCCACCCCTCTAGGTTGATAGAGAGCCCCTGTTTGAGTTTCATGAGCCATACAGCAAATTCCTGTTGGCTGTCTATTTTATATATGGTAATTTAAGTTTCCACGTTACTCTTTCCATACATCTCACCCTCTCCTCCCCTCTCCCCATGTCCATAAGTCTATTCTCTATATCTGTTTCTCCATTGCTGCCCTGTTAATAAATTCTTCAGTACCATTTTTCTAGATTCTGCATATATGTATTAGAATACAATATTTATCTTTCTCTTTCTGACTTACTTCACTCTGTATAATAGGTTCTAGGTTCATCCACCTCATTAGAACTGACTCAAATGTGTTCCTTTTTATGGCTGAGTAATATCCCATTGTGTAGATATACCACCACTTCTTTATCCATTCATCTGTCCATGGACATCTAGGTTGCTTCCATGTTGTAATTATTGTAAATAGTGCTGCAATGAACAATGGGATACATGTGTCTTTTTCAATTTTGGTTTCCTCAGGGTGTATGCCAAGGCGTTGGGATTGCTGGGTCATATGGTGGTTTTATTCCTAGTTTGTTAAGGAATCTCCATACTGTCTTCCATAGTAGCTGTATCAACTTACATTCCCATCAACAGTGCAAGAGCATTCCCTTTTCTCCACACCCTCTCCAGCATCTATTGTTTGTAGACTTTTTGATGATGGCCATTCTGACTGGTGTGGTATCTCACTGTAGTTTTCATTTGCATTTCTCTAATAATGAGCAATGTTGAGCATTTTTCATGTGTTTGTTAGCCTGTTAGCCATCTGTATGTCTTCTTTGAAGAAATGTCTGTTTAGGCAAGACCCTACTTTATTTAACAAACACCTACACCTTATTCCTTGTTGGCATGATTTGAAGTTTCCAGTGTCAAGAAGACATACAAATGACCAAAACACACATGAAAAGATGCTTAACATCACTAACTCTTAAAGAAATGCAAGTCAAAACTACAATGAACTATCACCTCACACTGGTTACAATGGCCTTCATCAAAAAAATCTACAAACAATAAATGCTGGAGAGGGTGTGGAGAAAAGAGAACTTCCCTACACTCTTGGTGGGAATGTAAATTGGTACACCCATTATAGAGAATAGTATGGAGATTCCTTAAAAAAAAAAAAAAAACCTAAATTAGAGCTACTATATACCCAGCAATCCCATTCCCAGGCATGTATTCAAAGAACCATAATTTGAAAGGATACATACACTCTAATGTTCACTGTAGCACTATTTACAATAGTCAGGACCTGGAATCAATCTAAATGCCCATCAACAGAAGAACGGATAAAGAAGATGTGGTACATAAATATAATTTAATATTGTGTGAAGTCGCTCAGTCGTGTCCGAATCTTTGTGACCCCATGGACTGTAGCCCGCCAGGATCCTCTGTCCCTGGTATTCTCCAGGCAAGAATCCTGGAGTGGGTTGGCATTTCCTTCTCCAGGGGATCTTCCCAACCCAGGGATCGAACCCAGGTCTCCTGCATTGCAGGCAGACGCTTTATCCTCTGAGCCACCAGGGAAGCCTGTAATATTACTCGGTCCTAAAACAGAACAAATAATGCAATTCACAGCAACATGGATGGACTTAGAGACTGAGTGACGTCAGACAAAAACATATATCTTATGATATTGTTGATATGTAGAATCTAAAGAAATGGTGCAAATGAACTTATTTATAGAACAGAAGAAGGAAAAACACCAATACAGTATACGAACACATATATATGGAATTTAGGAAGATGATGGCGATGACCCTGTGTACGAGACAGCAAAGGAGACACTGATGTATGGAACAGTCTTATGGACTCTGTGGGAGAGGGAGAGGGTGGGAAGATTTGGGAGAATGGCATTGAAACATGTAAAATATCATGTATGAAACGAGATGCCAGTCCAGGTTCAATGCACGATGCTGGATGCTTGGGGCTGGTGCACTGGGACGACCCAGAGGGATGGTATGGGGAGGGAGGAGGGAGGAGGGTTCAGGATGGGGAGCACATGTATACCTGTGATGGATTCATTTTGATATTTGGCAAAACTAATACAATTATGTAAAGTTTAAAAATAAAATAAAATTTAAAAAAAAACCAAACAGAAGTTGAGCCACAGATGTTGAAAACAAAGTTGTGGTTAAAATGGGGGGAGAGGGATAAACTCAGATATTGGGATTAACATAGACACACTGCTATATATAGAACAAATTATTAATATGAACTTACTAAATACCACAGGGAAGTCTATTAAATATTTTGAAATAGTCTATATGGGAATAGGATCTAAAAAAGAGCAGATGTATGTGTATGCATAAGTGACTTGGCTCTACAGCAGAAACTAACACAAGACTGTAAATCAACTCTATTCCAATGTAAAAATTAAAGTTCCCAGTATTATTATCAGCTGTCTCAGTTCTTAAATGCCTTAAGCAATCTGCATACATACTAATAAATTACACTTTATTTAACAAATATAATTAGATATTATTTACTTTCCATTCCACTACCGAGAACTAGAAAAATGTACCTTATTAAAATTTGAATGATCTGTCTTCACTCCCTTATACTCATATCAATCTCTGGAAATTGAACACAATTATCATTTTACTATCTAGGGAAGAATAAATCAAGAAACAACCTTATTTCAGGGATTTAAAATATCAATAAGAAAGATAGTTCTTAATCTATACACTGCTTGCTACCTTAGATCAAGAAATACCTTATTCAAGAATTAGAAATAGTTATTTTTCTTCCCAGAGAACAAAGTAAATTCAGAGAAAAACTGGGAAGAATTTCAGTTTTAACAACGGTTTACATAAGACTTCTGCTTTGGGCTCTGATGGAATAGTTGGATACATGCCAACAATACACTGAGAAAAAAACAGAGAAGTCTAATAAAATACTGTTCGTCTATCTGTTTATCAATCCATTGACTGATTGCCATACAAGAATTGTCAATATTGTATTGGTCTCCAATTTAAATAAAAAAAAAAAAAAAGAATTGTCAAGTCATAAAGCAATCTGTAGGTCAGGATTCCAGAAAGATGGAATCACAGGGGTGAGACTAGAATCTGCAATCTTTGCGCTTAGCTCATTGGACATTCTTGCTGTGAATCTGGGCTACATTTATGCAATCATAAATATAAGAAGCCTGATGAAACCTATTTTAGTTTCCTAGGGCTGTTATAACAAATGACTATAAACCTGGTGCTTCAGAAAACAGAGACCTATTCTCTCACAGTTCCAAAGACCAAGTGTCCAAAATCAAGGTATCAGTGGTAAAACACTCTCTACAAAAGCTCCAGGGGAAAATCTGTTCCTTTCTTTTTCTAGTGACTGTTAGTTTCAGCCGGTCTCTGGCTTATGGTCACATAAGAATCTGCTTCTGTCTTTTTACTTTGCCTTCTCTCTGAGCCTCCTCCTCCAGTGTCTGCCTTATAAGGATACTTGGAACAGCATTTAGGGCCCACTTGAGAGAATCCAGAATTTTCTCTTCCTCTAAAGATCCTTAAACTTGAAATCACACGTAAAAACACCTTTTTTTTTTTTCCCAAATAAAGTAATGTTCACAGGTTCCAGAGATTTGATGCAGATATCTCTTTGAGAAGTACTGTTCACTCTACTATAAACTAAAGGAAAATAAAAAATCTTTTTAAAAAATTATACATGAGCTCATTTGGAAAAGCAGAATTATTAAAAGAAAACTGTAATAAGTTTGTTCGATGGAAATGAAAAATCTTTTCTTCAAAAGACACTGTGATGAATGTGAAATTCCACAGTATACAGTAGAGGAAACAGCTGTGTGAAATAAAGAACCCATTTTCAGAATACGTTGAGAACCAAGCACTCTTAGAGATTAACAAGAAAAAGGCAGAGAGTCCATTGGGAAAATCGACAAAGACCTGAAAAGGAATTTCACAGAATAGATATGGCTGACAAAGATAAGGAAAGCTATCTTTTGCATTTAATAAATATTAAACCACACATCAGACACTACTACTCTCCCACTGAGTGGTTAAGAGGGGAAAAAAAATAATGGTACCAAACTGACGCAGTTGTAGAGAACCCAGCACTGTCCACTGACGCTGTGGCTCCAGCTGCACAGAGCTGCACTGGAGACTGTGGGCAGCTTTGTCTAAAAGTGAACATATGAACAACATATGACATAGCAATTCTGCACCAAGCTTTTAAAAAGTCACTCTTAGAAACAGCTGTCAACACAGAATAGAAAAACAAACTTCTTATAATCCAAAGATGGAATGCTTTTAACTAATGAAAGACAATAAACTATGTGTATATTTGTAATATTCCACATGGATGAATCCTACAAATACAATATGGAAGATATGTTATTTCTGCATAAAGTTCAAAAACAGGCAAAACTAGGCCATGATGTTAAAGTCAAAGTAGTAGCTACCTTGGAGAGTGTATATAAAGAACTGGGGCATAAGGAGGTATTCTGAGCCTTAGAAATGTTCTGCTTCTTAATATGAGTACTGTGTGAACGTGCAATTATATTTTAAAACTTTATACAGGGAAACTCATTTTATGCTGATTTCCATATGTATATTATAGTATATAAAGATTTACTTCACAAATAGGATAAACTCATTTTAAAAAATCAGTTCCTAAAAAACCAAGAAAGAATAAAAATCTGAAGAGTAAGTAGCCTAAACCAATTCATAAATAAATTATTCAAGATCACATCTTTTCATCTTTATATTCCTAATGCAATGAATATACAGCAAAATGTATATAGAAATATACAAGTAAAAAGGCACTTCCATTATCTTGAATAATTTATAGCCATCACAGAAAAAGGATATATATGTCTGAAATATTTAAGGCAGAATTCAGTGGTACAGATGTAAGGATTTGAGTCAAGGGAAAATCATTAAAGACTGAAAAATATTCAAGTTTCCAATGTTCCTTGTAGAAGTAAAATAACATAATTATGTGAAGATTCTGCAATATACAGGTCTGATTCTGAGACTCTTTCTTCCCAAAAATCACTTATATCTCTAGAAATATTTGAACACTAGCATTTCTTTCTCATTAATAATTCTAGTCACCTAGCCACTCAAAATATTTTTCACTAGCTTCATATTTTTAATTTTCTCTATAAAACCTATTTCTGGGTAAAGTTCAAAGTATAATGCAAGATTCTTATATTTGCACATTTCCCTTAGTTAAGCAGAATATAAAAAGAACTTTTCAAAAATGTGAGATAGGAAAACAGATTACCCTCACTTATCAGAAGAAAGATGCAATGTGGTATGTTTATTTTCAAAATTCTCTTAGGAATCTTCATCACAGCATGATGCTTGTTTGTTTGTTTTCTTTCTCCCCATGTAATGAGTACTGGAATTAGCTTTCACTATCCTTTCAGAATGCTCACCACTAAAACCAAATATTTAGGATTCTTAGAGATCAACTAAAAGGAATTACCTCATAAGTCTGAATTTTTATCCATGACAGATATAAACATATATTTATAGATATTAAGTGAAAGTGAAAGTCACTCAGTCATGTCCAACTCTTTGTGACACCATGGACTATAGCCCATCAGGCTCCTCTGTTCATGGAATTCTTCAGACCAGAATCCTGGAGTGAGTAGTCATTCCCTTCTCCAGGGGATCTTCCCAATCTAGGGATCAAACCCAGGTCTCCTGCATTGCAGGCGGACTCTTTACCATCTAAGCTACCAGGGTATACATGAAAAATAAATTTTAATGACAGTAAGTCAATATGTCAAATCATATCAGTTATTGGGAGTAGATGTTGATTGGGGAAAGGGCTTTGTTAAGGGCAACACTCATTTTCAATGCTACATATATTCTTAATTCTAAAAATATTTATAGCAAAATTTGTGTACTGCAAATTCTTCTTAAAGTTCTGAAAGACTGTTGCTGTTTAGTCACTAAGTTTTGTCCAGTTCTTTTTGTGACCCCATGGCCTGTAGCCTGCCAGGCTTCTCTGTCCATGAGATTTCCAAGACAAGAATACTGGAATGGGTTGCCATTTTCTTCTCCAAGGGATCTTTTCTACCCTAGGATGGAGCCCACATCTCCTGCAGGGTGGAAGGCAGATTCTTTACTGCTGAGCCACCAGGGATGCCCTCTAAAAGATTAAGCTCCTCATAGTCTCTTTCAATGTATTTTCTAGGGCAGAAAGAGAAATGAAAATAAAAGCCTGAGAAAAGCACTGTTCTTGAAGCAGGTTCACCCTTGCCATTGAAGAGCTAGACATAGAAGGATACCGAATACAACTCACTTGTGTAATGGGAGGGCATTATGCATCCAATCACATGGTAGGTCACACAGTTCTGTGCTGGACGTGATGCATAATTCCAGCCCTCTCCTGGAATGGTGAGGAGCCTTAAAATCATCCATTATTCTGATCAGTTCATTTCAGTTCAGTTCAGTTGCTCAGTCATGTCCAGCTCTTTGCAACCCCATGGACTGCAGCACACCAGGCTTCCCTGTCCATCAAAAAGTCAGGAGCCTACTCAAACCCATGTCCATCAGTTGGTAATGTCATCCAACCATCTCATCCTCTGCCATCCCCTTCTTCTACTGCCTTCGATCTTTCCCAGCATCAGGGTTTTTCCAATGAGTAGGTTCTTCACATCAGGTGGCCAAAGTATTGGAGTTTCAACTTCAACATCAGTCCTTCCAATGAATATTCAGGACTGATTTCCTTTAGGATGGACTGGTTGGATCTCTTTGAAGTCCATGGGACTCCCAAGAGTCTTCTCCAACACAACAGTTCAAAAGCATCAATTCTTCAGTGTTCAGCTTTCCTTATAGTCCAACTCTCACATCCATACATGACCACGGAGAAAACCATAGCTTTTACTAGATGGATCTCTGTTGGTAAATAATGACTCTGCTTTTTAATATGCTATCTAGGTTGATCATAGTTTTTCTTCCAAGGAGCAAGCATTTTTTAACTTCATGGCTGCGGTCACCAGCTACAGTGATTCTGAAGCCCCTCAAAATAAAGTCTCTCATTGTTTCCATTGTTTCCCCATCTATTTGCCATGAAGTGATGGGACAGGAGGCCATGATCTTAATTTTCTGAATGTTGAGTTTTAAGCCAACTTTTTCACTCTGCTCTTTCACTTTCATCAAGAGACTCTTTAGTTTTTCTTCGCTTTCTGCCATAGGGGTAGTGTCATCTGCGTATTTGAGTTTATTGATATTTCTCCTGGCAATGTTGATTCCAGCTTGTGCTTCATCCAGCCTGGCATTTTGTATGATGTATTCTGGATATAAGTTAAATAAGCAGGGTGACAATATACAGCCTTGACATACTCCTTTCCAGATCTGGAACCAGTCTGTTGTTCCATGTCCAGTTCTAACTGTTGATTCTTGACCTGTGTACAGATTTCTCAGGAGGCAGGTCAGGTGGTCTGGTACTCCCATTTCTTGAAGAATTTTCCACAGTTTGTCGTGATCCACAGAGTCAAAGGCTTTGGTGGAGTCAATAAAGCAAAAGTAGATGTTTCTCTGGAACTCTTGCTTTTTCGATAATCCAAGGATGTTGGCAGTTTGATCTCTGGTTCCTCTGCCTTTTCTAAATCCAGCTTGAACATCTGGAAGTTCACATACTATTGAAGACTGGCTTGGAGAATTTTGAGCACTACTTTGCTAGCATGTGAGATGAGTGCAATTGTGCAGTAGTTTGAGCATTCTTTGGCATTGCTTTTCTTTGGGACTGGAATGAAAACTGACCTTTTCCAGTCCTGTGGCCACTGCTGAGTTTTCCAGATTTGGTCATTCATTCCAATTAATAATTCAAATCCAGGACATTCAAATTCCCCAACTCAAAATTCTTAGCTGAAACCATAGCAATATCCCCTCCAAAGGTATCTTAATATTTAAATAATAAGAGTTAAAATAACAGTAAGGTAATTTATTTCATTCTTTTTTCATAAGGCTGTTTGCAGCAACATGGAAGGACCTGGAGACCACCATACTAAATGAGGTAAGTCAGAGAGAGAAAGACAAATACCATGTAATATCGCTTCCCATCACTTCATGGCAAATAGACGGGGAAACAGTGGAAGCAGTGGCTGACCTTATTTTTGGCGGCTCCAAAATCACTGCAGATGGTGATTGCAGCCATGAAATTAAAAGACACTTACTCCTTGGAAGGAAAGTTATGACCAACCTAGACAGTGTATTAAAAAGCCGAGACATTACTTTGTCAACAAAGGTCCGTCTAGTCAAGGCTATGGTTTTTCCAGTAGTCATGTATGGATGTGAGAGTGGGAATATCAAGAAAGCTGAGTGCCAAAGAATTGATGCTTTTGAACTGTGGTGTTGGAGATGACTCTTGAGAGTCCCTTGGACTGCAAAGAGATCCAACCAGTCCATCCTAAAGGATATCAGTCCTGGGTGTTCATTGAAAGGACTGATGCTGCAGCTGAAACTCCAACATTTTGGCCACCTGATGCGAAGAGCTGACTCATTTAAAAAGACCCTGATGCTGGGAAAGATTGAAGGCAGGAGGAGAAGGGGGCAACAGAGGATGAGATGGTTGGATGTCATCACTGACTCGATGGACATGGGTTTGGGTAAACCCGGAAGTTGGTGATGGACAGGGAGGCCTGGCGTGCTGCAGTTCATGGGGTCGCAAAGAGTCGGATACAACTGAGCAACTGAACTGAACTGAACTTAACTGAACTGAACATGTGGAATTTAAGAAAAGGATACAAATGAGCTTATTTACAAAACAGAAACAGACTCAAAGACTTAAAGAATGAACTTACAGGGGCATGGGGATAGATGGGGAGTTTGAGATCAATATGTACACACTGCTGTATTTAAAAGAGAGAACCAATAAAAATTTTAAAAACCTTCATTTTCAGAAAAAAAAAAACTTTTTCAAAAAAATAAGAAAAAAACACAGTATGGTAATCTAAATTCTTTATCTAGAAAACAAAAGCATCTTCCAAAAGATTTTTCAGATATAACTGCTCCCTTATCAACCTCAGAGTAAAGGTTTGTGTTGAGCGATATAACCATTTAATGAGAGTCCACAGAAATCAGGAGCTAATCAATACACATCTTCCCACTGAATGTATAAATCACCTCCCCTTTCCTTTTTATAAATACATTTTCTACCACTCAAAGAGCATCTACACCAGGGATGCGGAGGGAAGGATCTGACACTCAGGTGGCTGCAAACTAGCTGCAGAAACCCTGAGTCTCTTTCCCTCAGAAGCTTAAGTGGTAGCAGCAGCAGCAGAATAGTTTTGTAAGTGCAGCTTCTAAAAGCTTGGGAGGAATTGCAGAGGACATGTAAAGTTTGCCATTTACTCTCAGTGAGCAGATTTTCATTAAATAGAAGTCATCCCTCTCTCTTCCCTCTCTAAGTGTCCAGGTCTCCCTTCAGAGGTTTAGGGATGATGAGGTAGTTATAGCACTGAACAATTACAAGGAGAAAATACCACTTCTCATATTCACTCTTCAAAATCAGGGGAGACAGACAAGCAGCGGAGAGAGGATTCCCAAAAGGAAGAAAACAAATGAGGATGAGAGAAACCCACTCATCCCATTGATTTCTGTACCTGTAATGCCTCTGAAGAATTTCTGATAAATGACCATATAGACTCATTAGTATTTCTGCTTCACTTTTTCCCCTTTGGTAAAGAAGTAATGAAAAGTAGGAACTAAATAATTGAAGAGCAGGCAAGCAGAAAGATGAAGTAGAAACAGAGGCATGAAGGATGTACTTGCTAGTCCTTGGAAATAAAAAACTGAACTTATCCACCAGCTACTCGCCACCCCATCCCCCACACACACACACTGTACATGCATACACCTGAGCACAACCGCATGTTACACAGGAAATGGCCCAAGTCATTTGATTTGATACAGGACTCAGTTGGCTATCAATGACCCTACAGAGAAAATCTCATTTTCGTTAATATAAAAGCCACCGCCTACGCTAAAGGGAATCATGCATCCCCAGCCTTCACAATCAATGTGTTCCAAAGTCTCTCAACAAATGCTGATGCCCTAAGATTAAGGGAAGATAATGTTGAGGTTGTTTCAGGGATGTTCCTACTCACCCTGAACCCAAGAACAAAGATTCTTACTCACCCTGAACCCAAGAACAAAGATTCCTCCTGTGCCTTCTGACTGGAGCATTTCTGAGATGCTAACTGTGCTTAATGCAACCCCAATTCATCTTCATCAGACTCATGACTTACTGTGACATCGCCGACTCAAACCTTTAATAACTTCCCATTTCATAATGCCTAAACTTCTCTCTATATATAGTCTGGTGTCTCTATTTATTCTGCTTAATACTTTTTTTAGTGGATGAATCATATGTATTTATTTATAAACCATATTGTATTTATTTATTCATTTTGGCTGTACCATGCAGCACGTAGGTTTTCAGTTCCCCAACAAACCCATGACCCCTGCGTTGGAAGTACAGAGACTTAACCACTGGACTGCCAGGGAAATCCTATCTTATAAATGCTTTTTAACTGACATCTATTTTGATCATTTAATTTTAATTTATTTTTAAATTTGTACATGATTTCACACTGCTATAGACTGTCTCCCCAAATTCACAAGTTATTTAAAGTCCAGTCCCCAATGTGATGGTATCCGAATGTGTGGTTTGAGGAGGTGATTAGGTCATGAGGGTGAAACCCTTATGAATAGGATTAGGATCCTCATAAAAGACACCCCAGAACTCCCTGGGGCCATCTTGCATGTCACAGACAGAGAAAAGATGTCAATTTATGAACTAGAAAGCCAGCCCTCAGCACACACAAAATCTGTTATTACCTTGATTTTGAACTTTCCAATCTGTCTATAGTGTTTCGTTAGAGCAGCCTGAATAGACTAAGACACAGACTCACATAAAAATTATAAGAATAAAGTAAAATATTCCTGCCAACCATTCAACAAGAATGCCTGAATGTTATATTTTACTACACACTAAACTAGATTATTGCTCTGTCTCTGTTTCATAAACAATATAATTTAATGTTGAAAATAATATCATCAACTTTCCAAGTCTTTTTCAGATTTTGCTACTTACACCAATAATGCAAATCCAAAATCATCCAATATTTTGCATTCAGTTATCAGAACACTTTTTCTCTTCTAATCTGAAAAAATTGCTCAGTCTTTCTGTGTATTTCCTGGCTGACCTTTTTGAGGTTGTTTGCAGAATATTTCTAATTTGTGTTTGTCCAAAGTTTCTTCTTGATTCTATTAGGTAATCCATCAGGATTAGATTCAAGGTACACAGCTTTGGTTAGCAGGGCTACCACAGAAATGATGCTGAGTTTTTCTTAGGATGTCATAAGAGGAGGACTGTCCATTAGCCTCATCATTACTGGTATTTGGTTGTTCAAAGTGATATCTGTTAACTTGTAAAGGTAACACTTTACTCTTTGGAATGAAAATGTATCTTGTGGGCACAGACTTTCAGATTATGTAAATATCCTGGTAGTGGTCATACTCAGTCATGTCTAACACTTTGGGATCCTATGGACTGCAGCCCACCAGGCTCCTCTGCCTATGGAATTTTCTAGGCAAGAATACCGGAGTAGATTGCCATTTCCTGCTCTAGGGGATCTTTCCAACCCAGGGATCAAACCCAAGTCTCTTGTGTCTCTTGCACTGGCAGGCAGACTCTATCACTAACACCACCTTGGAAACCCCGCATAAGTATCCTGTTCCTCCTCCAACGTTCATCCACTAGTCTCAACATCCACTGATATTCTTGCCTGACTAAATTATTATTATAATGGTTCCAAATGTAATTTATTGTATATTTATTAGTTAGCTCTCTTCTGCCAAGAAGAGCTTTTCCTTCTCCTCGTTCATTCAATCAAAGCAGATTTATACTTTAACCAATAGATTCTAATACTTAACTATAATTGATTTGAGGTTTCAATCATCCAAGATTTGGCTAGTAGGAGCCACTTCAAAACAGCCCCTGCATTCTTTTGTAATAACCATACCATTCTTTGAGTATTTTCTTATTTTTGGCACAGAAGATTTTCCAGTTTCAGCTTATCCTTTTTCTAACTCAGTCCTGGAATTGGCTATTTTTCCAAGGAGCCCAGAGTTATTTTAGTGGAGAATGACATTTAGAAACCAAGAACTGGGATATAGAAGTATTCACTGAAAGTGAAAGTGTTAGTGGATCCGTCGTGTCAGACTCTTTGTGACACCAGGGACTGTAGCCCACCAGGCTCCTCTGTCCATGGGATTCTCCAGACAAGAATACTGGGGTGGGTTGCCATTCCCTTCTCCATGGGATATTCCTGACCCAGGGATCAAACCTGGGTTTCCTGCATGACAGGCAGATTCTTTACCACCTGAGCCACTCGGGAAGCCCAGGAGTATTTACTGCTATGAGCAAAACTGATGTCTCAAACTCTCACCTATTACCATATGGATCTTTCTAACCCTTTTCTTTGTAATCATCCATTCTTATAGTGAGAAATCTGGTTCCCATTATTCACCATCTATTTAAATCTTCAGTTCCAGTATACATGTATAATGATTTCCGAGTTGTTAACCTTGCATATGAGGAACAGTCTAATCATCTGGACTTGTTTATGTATCATTCCTTTTGCCTTTATTTTAATACTTTCAGTCATTTCCAAAGTTACTTAGGTAATTGCTGCACTCTTGAGTGAAGAATTTCAAACAGTGTAACACAGATCATTTTGTCAGTTTGAATTTCATCCTAAATTATTAAAACATATATTTTCCCCCTATGGCTTTTCTGAGGATTTTCTCTTTTAGTTTTCTGCAGTTTCATTGAAAACTACCTAAGTGTTTTTGTTGTTGATTGCTCCTGGTATTTATCCTATTCTAGAGCTTCCTATACTATTCCACTTTCCCTTTCTCCTGTCAATTGTATCACATTATACCTTTTGATATCATATTATGCCTTTCAACTTATCTGCAGAGTACATCATGAGGAACACTGGGCTGGATGAAGCACAAGCTGGAATCAAGACTGCTGGGACAAATATGAATAACCTCAGATATGCAGATGACACCACCTGATGGCAGAAAACAAAGAACTAAAGAGCCTCTTGATGAAAGTGAAAGAGAAGAGTGAAAAAGCTGGCTGAAAACTCAACATTCAGAAAACTAAGATCATGGCCACCAGTCCCATCACTTCTGGCAAATAGATGGGGAAACAATAGAAACAGTGAGAAACTTTATTTTGGGGGGCTCCAAAATCACTGCAGATGGTGACTGCAGCCATGAAATTAAAAGACACTTACTCCTTGCGGAAAAAAAAGAAAAGCTCTGACCAACCTAGACAGCATATCATAAAGCAGAGACATTACTTTGCCGACAAAGGTCCAACTAATGAAAGGTATTGTTTTTCCAGTAGTCATTTATAGATGTGAGAGCTGGACTATAAAGCTGAGTGCCGAAGAATTGATGGTTTTGAACTATGGTATTGGTGAAGACTGTTGAGACTCTCTTGGACTTCAAGGAGATCAAACCAGTCAAACCTAAAGGAAATCAGTCCTGAATATTCATTGGAAGGACTGATGCTGAAGTTGAAGCTCTAATACTTTGGCCACCTGATGCAAAGAACTGACTCATTGGAAAAGACCCTGATGCTGGGAAAGATTAAAGGCAGGAGGAGAAGGGGATGACAGAGAATGAGATGGTTGGATGGCATCACGGATTCAATGGACATGAGTTTGAGTAAACTCCAGGAGTTGCCTATAGACAAGGAGGCCTGGCGTGCTGCAGTCCACGGGGTCGCAAAGAGTCAGACATGACTGAGCGACTGAACTGAACTGAACTCAACTGATTCCTTTTGAAATTGTCCCATAGTTCTTGAATGTTTTATCTTTTTCATTCTCTTTTCTCATTTCATTTTATTCTGGGACATTTCTGTTGATTTATATTCTAGCTAACTGATTCTTTCCTTATTGTGTACAGTCTATGAAGTAAGGCATCTTTCTTTCTGTTACAGTAATTTTTATTTTGAGCACTTCCTTTGACTGTGTCTTATATTACCCACCTATTGTTGCATGTTACTACTTTTTCTACTAGAGCCCTTAACATTTTAATTATTATTTTAAATTCCCTGTCTGATAATTCCATCATCTGTGTCATATGTGAGTCTGGTTCTAATGATTGCTTTTCTTTTTCCTCGCTTTTTTCATGCTTTGCAATTTTTTATTGAAAGTTGGACATGCTGTACCAGGCAGTAAGAACTGAGGTAAATAAAACTTTATCGTGCGGGCTTATGTTAACCTGGATAAAAACTGGGCTGTGTTTAATTTTGCTTCTAAGTATAAATATCAAAGGCTTCCAGTTTTTGTGTGTGTGTGTTTTAAGTATCATTAGATCCTTAGTTTTGTCTTACCTCTTGACTTTCAGTTCAGTTCAGTTCAGCTCAGTCTTGTCTGACTCTTTGCGACCCCATGAACCACAGCACGGCAGGGCTCCCTGTCCATCACCAACTCTTGACTTTGGGGTTGCTCAAATATCCCACCTTGAATAGAATCTGTGTTTTACAGAATTTTCAGTTGTACTGTGCTAAGTCACTTCAGTCACGTCTGACTCTTTGTGACCCTATGGACTGTAGCCCACCAGGCTCCTGTGCTCATGGAACTTTCCAGGCAAGAATACTGGAGTGGGTTGACATGCTCTCCTCCAGGGGAGCTTCCCAACCCAGGGATCAAACCCAAGCCTCTTATGTCTCCTTTACTGGCAGCTGCATTCTTTACCACTAGTGCCACCTGGGAAGCCCTAAGTGTTAGTCACTCATTGTAGCTGACTCTTTGCAACCCCATGGACTGTGGCTCACCAGGCTTCTCTGTCTATGGAATTCTCCAGACAAGAATACTAGACTGAGTTGCCATTCCCTTCTCCAGGAGATCTTCCCAACCCAGGGATAGAACCCAGGTCTCCCGCATCGCAGGCAGATTCTTTACCATCTGAGCCACCAGGGAATCTACTGTTATTATCATGGAGCACTGGTGGAAAGGGCTAAAATTCAAGGAAGGAGGAGCAATCTACAATATTCTGATTACATCTCAGTCTTTTAGTGATCCTGTGCCTTGAGACTGTGAGCTTCACAGTGTTTCTATGATACTAAACCTTTTTTATTCCCCCCTCGTCTCTTCTCTGGCTTCAGCTAGAATCTACTCTAATGGATTCACTCTGTTGGCTTATTCCTGCTGCTGCTGCTGCTGCTGCTAAGTCGTTTCAGTCGTGTCCGACTCTGTGCGACCCCATAGACGGAAGCCCACCAGGCTCCCCTGTCCCTGGGATTCTCCAGGCAAGAACACTGCAGTGGGTTGCCATTTCCTTCTCCATACATGGAAGTGAAAAGTGAAAGCGAAGTCTCTCAGTCGTGTCCGACTCTTAGCGACCCCATGGACTACAGCCTACCAGGCTCCTCTGCCCATGGGATTTTCCAGGCAAGAGTACTGGAGTGGGGTGCCATTGCCTTCTCTGTGGCTTATTCCTATTCCCACTTAAGTGAGAGAAGGGCTGGAGGAGGGAAAAGCCCTCTTCCCCTGGCTGGGATAAAGCTTCTGGCATCTTTAACATAAGAATCTGTTCAGGTTCCTGAAGGGAGAGCCCATAACAATGTGGGCCCATGCCTTAAGACTATAGCTTCTAGGAGTTGTTCACTTTTAAGCTAACCCACATGCCACTTTTAATACTTGGTCAAAATTACAATTTATGTGTTCCTATTTATTTATAGTTCCAGCTGCTTCTGTTCAATATACACAGATCTCAGGTGTGGTATTTCTGTGGATGCACTTGTCTCTCCAGATGTTAGAAGGACAATTTGCTGAGACCTTGGATCTCTGATGCATCCAAAAAATTAGTTTTCAATTTTTCCCACGTGTTCCTATTTTAAATATGGAAGCAAAGACTTTCAAGATCTTTACATGTTAGAATTGAAGCCAGATGTCTCTATCATATTGTCAGTTGTCTGTCTGTCTGTCTATCTATCTACATACCTATTTCTCTCTCTCTCTATTGGTCGTCACATACTGCAGGCCATAATTTCATAGTTATACTGTCAATTCTAAACCAAGCTTAGAGTTCATTCCATGATTTCCCCTTTCCAGATTTGAAACTCATTTATCCAACAGTGGAAAACCGGCCCCACAGAAGGAATAAAAAGTAGTTTCAGAATTCTAAACTATGCCTCTGCAGAGGAAACTTTTTGTTAGACAATTAGAGTTCAGTATACATTTAGACTTATTTGCTATTTTTTGTCTTTTGATCAAAAGCATATGTTTCAAATACTCTGCTTAAAAGTTACTTGAGTTAGTTCTCTTCCTCTTTCACTGTGACTATATTTACTCATTTTAAAAACAGCTCTCAGTTTATTTATTTCAATATGTTTTTGATTTAACTTCACCTCCCTGTGCACTCTGTGCACTTTATTTCTTTTGATCCTTTTTTATCTATTTGTAATATGTGAAACATTAACATGATTCTAAAGATCAGGTCTCTAAAAGAGATAGGGCTCCCCTGGTGGCTCAGTGGTAAAGAATCTGCCTGCCAATGCAGGAGACAGGGGCTTGATTCCTGATTCAGGAAGATCCCACAGGCCATGGAGCAACTAAGCCCATGCACCACAACCACTGAGCCTGTGCTCTAGACCCCATGTGCTCCACAAGAGGAGCCGTCACAGTGAGAAGCCAGGTGCCGCAACTAGAGGAGCCCCCACTCTCTGCAACCGGAGAAAGCCTGCTTGCAGCAATGAGGACCCAGAACAGTCAAAAATAAATAAATAAAATTATTTTTTAAAAGATATATTCAAAAGTGTCATTCTGTATCTACCATGACCATCCCCAAATCCTTCTATTCTTTCCACTCAATTCCTACCCACACACTACAGGTAACCAATCTTTATCTCTGAGGTTTCTTTGCTCCATTTCTTAATATTTCTTACTCAAAAGTTAGTACAGTACAGTAATTTTTTTTTGTACTCTGTATCTTTAACAATATGTCCTAGAAATTAGTCTACAACAGTTCATGAAATCTTCCTCATTTTTTGTTTATAGCTGTATATGACTTCAACATGTGGATATATCATAGTTTATTAACCATTGTCCATTCTACATCTCTCCTATGTATGGGCATATAGATATTTACAAGCCTTCTTAAATAACAAACAATGCCATAATGAATAGCCTGTGCTATACATATATATACTGTGGGAGGTACGTTTTCTATTGTAACGGGGCATGTTAAACCAAAATATAAAAACATATATAATTTCTCTAGATATTTCCAAATTTCACTTCATAAGGGTCAATACTAATTTTTATTCCAACCAGCAATATGTTTTAATGTCTTTTTCGCCACATTTTCATCAACAGATTGTGTTATAATTTTTAACACATGCCAATCTATCTGATAACTGAGATATCATATTTCAGGGTCATTTTCATTTGTACCATTGTAAGTAAAGGTGAATTTTTATATGTTTAAGGGCCATTGATCTATGCGATTTTTGTGAATTGTCTATTATGCTTTTTCAAAATGTTATACTGGTTTTCTTATCATTTTCTCCCAGTTTCTCCCAGTGTTTCCCTTTCAACTATGATATATAAAATAATCAGTGACAAGGAAATAATAATTTTCAGTCAGAAGAGATTTTTAAAAAAACCAAGAAATTATTTCAATTGGCTTTCACACAAATAAATTTGAAAATCAAAAGAAACAAATAATTTCCTAGAGAAACATTTACCAATATTCATCTCATAAAAATAGAAAGCTGAAACAGATGAATTTTCCAAGAATAAATTAAGTTTGTTATCATAGAACCACGTCATACCCATATCATAAGGCAATTCTTTCCACCTTCAAAAAACAGAGAGAGCCCTCATACTCTATACTATATATTGTTAAAGAAAAGATCATTAATAATCTGATAAAACTATTTAAAATAACAAGGAATAACAAAATATGCTTAAATATTAATGGAAATATTCAAAATAAAATATTAGTGAACACAATTATAATAATATGATTAATATTAATATCATACCAAGAAAATAATATACCATGGCCAATGGACTTATCCATGAAAAGCAGGGCTGGTTCAACATTAGGGAATCTGTTTATATAACACACTATTTGACAATATTCCACCTACATTCCCAGTTAAAATATAATAAAACAGGAATTGTTAGATATATTCTTAAAATACATTTACCTTAGCCCCAAAGCCAGCATTTTTCTTAATGGGGAGATACTAAATATATCTGTACTAAGACCAGGTAAAAGTAAAATGTCTCACTCTTGTCACTATTCATCATGCATTAATCAATGCATTTAGACAACAGAAATGAATTACTTAGATAAAATCTGAACTAAAAAAAGTAAAATAATATTTTTATGTGAGTATAATTATGTATTTGGAAAACCCTAGATATGCAAATAACAAAATAATTTAATAAATAGCAAGCTATAAAATTAACATAAATTACTAGTCTTCACTTACACAAATAATTAGAAGACACAAAGGGAGGATAATGAACTATTTCCAACAGCAACAAAAGAATGAAATATTTAGGAATCACTTTAATGTGAAATTTATAAAACCTCCATAAGAAAAATATTAAAACAGTCCTGAAAAACACAAACCTTGATTTGAACATAGGTAAGGACACCTGGAGTAACAGGCAAATTTGGCCTTGGAATACGGAATGAAGCAGGGCAAAGACTAATAGAGTTTTGCCAAGAAAATGCACTGGTCATAGCAAACACCCTCTTCCAACAACACAAGAGAAGACTCTACACATGGACATCACCAGATGGTCAACACCGAAATCAGATTGATTATATTCTTTGCAGCCAAAGATGGAGAAGCTGTACATAGTCAGCAAAACAAGACCAGGAGCTGATTGTGGATCAGATCACGAACTCCTTATTGCCAAATTCAGACTTAAATTGAAGAAAGTAGGGAAAACCACTAGACCATTCAGGTATGACCTAAATCAAATCCCTTATGATTATACAGTGGAAGTGAGAAATAGATTTAAGGGCCTAGATCTGATAGATAGAGTGCCTGATGAACTATGGCTGTCTGGGGAGGCCTTACAAATAGCTGTGAAAAGAAGAGAAGCAAAAAGCAAGGAGAAATGGAAAGATATAAGCATCTGAATGCAGAGTTCCAAAGAATAGCAAGAAGAGATAAGAAAGCCTTCCTCAGCGATCAATGCAAAGAAATAGAGGAAAACAACAGAATGGGAAAGACTAGAGATCTCTTCAAGAAAATTAGAGATACCAAGGGGACATTTCATGCAAAGATGGGCTTGATAAAGGACAGAAATGGTATGGCCCTAACAGAAGCAGAAGATATTAAGAAGAGGTGGCAAGAACACACAGAATTGTACAAAAAGATCTTCATGACCCAGATAATCACGATGGTGTGATCACTGACCTAGAGCCAGACATCCTGGAATGTGAAGTCAAGTGGGCCTTAAAGACATACAGATGGCTAACAAACACATGAAAAGATGCTCAACATCACTCATTATCAGAGAAATGCAAATCAAAACCACTATGAGGTACCATTTCACACCAGTCAGAATGGCTGCGATCCAAAAGTCTACAA
>NW_011494902.1:5884133-5884847 GCF_000754665.1 Bison bison bison | reverse complement strand
GAGATGGGAATACCAGACCACCTGACCTGCCTCTTAAGAAATTTGTATGCAGGTCAGGAAGCAACAGTTACAACTGGACATGGAAAAACAAACTGGTTCCAAATAGGAAAAGGAGTACGTCAAGGCTGTATATTGTCACCCTACTTATTTAACTTATATGCAGAGTACATCATGAGAAACGCTGGGCTGGAAGAAGCACAAGCTGGAATCAAGATTGCTGGGAGAAATATAATAACCTCAGACATGCAGATGACACCACCCTTATGGCAGAAAGTGAAGAGGAACTCAAAAGCCTCTTGATGAAAGTGAAAGAGGAAAGTGAAAAAGTTGGCTTAAAGCTCAACATTTAGAAAAAGAAGATCATGGCATCCAGTCCCATCACTTCATGGGAAATAGATGGAGAAACAGTGGAAACAGTGTCAGACTTTATTTTTCTGGGCTCCAAGATCACTGCAGATGGTGACTGCAGCCATGAAATTAAAAGATGCTTACTCCTTGGAAGGAAAGTTATGACCAACCTAGATAGCATATTCAAAAGCAGAGACATTACTTGCCAACAAAGGTCCAATCTAGTCAAGGCTATGGTTTTTCCTGTGGTCATGTATGGATGTGAGAGTTGGACTGTGAAGAAGGCTGAGCACTGAAGAATTGATGCTTTTGAACTGGTGTTGGAGAAGACTCTTGAGAGTCCCTTGGATTGCAAGGAGATCCAAC
>NW_011494902.1:5883537-5884033 GCF_000754665.1 Bison bison bison | reverse complement strand
CCCAGATAATCACGATGGTGTGATCACTGACCTAGAGCCAGACATCCTGGAATGTGAAGTCAAGTGGGCCTTAGAAAGCATCATTACAAACAAAGCTGGAGGAGGTGATGGCATTGCAGTTGAGCTATTTCAAATCCTGAAAGATGATGCTGTGAAAGTGCTGCACTCAATATGCCAGCAAATTTGGAAAACTCACCAGTGGCCACAGGACTGGAAAAGGTCAGTTTTTATTCCAATCCCAAAGAAAGGCAATACCAAAGAATGCTCAAACTACCGCACAATTATACTCATCTCACACGTTAGTAGAGTAATGCTCAAAATTCTCCAAGCCAGGCTTCAGCAGTATGTGAGCCATGAACTTCCAGTTGTTCAAGCTGGTTTTAGAAAAGGTAGAGGAAACAGAGACCAAATTGCCAATATCTGCTGGATTATGGAAAAAGCAAGAGAGTTCCAGAAAAACATCTATTTCTGCTTTATTGACTATGCCAAAGCCTTT
>NW_011494902.1:5879593-5883437 GCF_000754665.1 Bison bison bison | reverse complement strand
GGAGATCCAACCAGTCCATTCTGAAGGAGATCAGCCCTGGCATTTCTTTGGAAGGAATGATGCTAAAGCTGAAACTCCAGTACTTTGGCCACCTCATGAGAAGAATTGACTCATTGGAAAAGAGTCTGATGCTGGAAGGGATTGGGGGCAGGAGGAGAAGGGGACGACAGAGGATGAGATGGCTGGATGGCTTCACTGACTTGATGCACGTGAGTCTGAGTGAACTCCGGGAGTTGGTGATGGACAGGGAGGCCTGGCGTGCTGCGATTCATGGGGTCGCAAAGAGTCGGGCATGACTGAGAGACTGAATTGAACTGAACTGAAGGACACCTTTGTTCTTTGATGGGAAGAATCAACATTAAAGATGGAACTGCTCCCTAGGGTAATTTATATAATTAATGCAATCCAAATAAAAATACTAGGAATTCCCTTGCAACACATTTGTTAGGACTCTGTACTTTCACTGCTGAGGGTATGGGTTCAATCCCTGGTCAGGGAACTAAGATTCCACAAGCTGTGTGACAAAGCCAAAATAAGATAAAAAATCAAATAAACAAAGAAACTTCATTCCGTCTGAGGACCATTATCTTTCCAGGGTCGGTTTCTCGGATCAGGCAGAGAAATATTTACTTATCTGGCTGTACTGCATCTTAGTTGTGACACATAGCATCTTTAGCTGTGGCCTAAGAATTCTTAGTTGTGACATATGGGATTTAGTTCCCTGACCAGGGATCGAACCTGGTCTCCCTATATGAGGAGCACAAAGTCTCCAGGCAAGTTCCCCAGGCATGCCCTCTTACATCTCTTCCCAGAAGTAAGAGCTCTCAACTGGAGGGCAGTTTTTAAAATATTTTCATATGTAGTAATTGTTTTTTCCTTCCTCGTGGTGACTTGATGTCAATTTTAGTTCTGATGTTGGCTCATCTGTTCTCTCTTCCTACACTGCATTGGTCTCTCCCTACCCTTGAACTCCCTGAAGGCAAGGGTTCTGGAGACAGCCCACTGGATTTGGTGGTAGTTTTTCTACTTGATGAAATGCTTTGGTTCTTTTCTGCCTTCTAGTTATACTTAGGCTGTGGATTGTGTGTGGTTTTACTTGTTATTCTCACCATTTCCTATTGTTTGTGGAGGAGAAGTAGGGAATATCAATTTTACATGGATTGCATTGCCTTGGCCAGTACTTCATTTAATCTTTACAGGAAACTTGTGAGGTTAGTCTGTCGACTTAATTCTCAGATGAGAAAGCTAAAACTGAAAATTCACACTCTCATTCACTGTCAAATAGCTACAGAGATAAGGAACTTAAAAAATATACAGTCTAGAGTATTATCTCGGATGCACAAGTTTATTTCTATGATTTGCCATCTAGGTTTAAGAAAAGTTTGATGCTTCAAGATGTGAAGATCAGAAGTTTTATATACATCCCCTATACTATGACTTCTGGCTTTCATAACCCAGTTTATGTAACTAGCACACCCTAAATAACAAATTCTTGATTTCATAAGGATCTACTCTGTTTATACAAAGTCTAAGGCATGCTTATTAATGAGGACATCAATAACGTAGGACCTACTACTGCCAAGAGAATCTGTAGCCATTCTTTTCCTTCAAAACCAGCGTCTTCTTATGGACTCTGTGGGAGAGGGAGAGGGTGGGAAGATTTGGGAGAATAGCATTGAAACATGTAAAATATCATGTATGAAACGAGATGCCAGTCCAGGTTCGATGCACAATACTGGATGCATGGGGCTAGAGCACTGGGACGACCCAGAGGGATGGTATGGGGAGAGAGGAGGGAGGAGGGTTCAGGATGGGGAACACATGTATACCTGTGGTGGATTCATTTTGCTATTTGGCAAAACTAATACAATTATGTAAAGTTTAAAAATAAAATAAAATTAAAAAAAAAAAACCAGCGTCTATGGTCTCAAGATGTTTTCTTCTCAATCAGATTTGTCCTGTAACTTCCATCTTCACAGTCCTCTCCAAAATAAGCTAGCGTACAGTCACATATAACCCAGCTTACAAACCTACATTAATGCTCAGAGGTGTGTATGTACACACACACATACACACACACCTACTGGTGTGCCATGGGTATTCACCAGGGGCTGGACTGTGGAAAAGTATAGTACCACATCCATCTATGGGTGGATGGATAAGCAACTATTTACCGAGCATGCTAAACTATTTTAATATTTCCACAACTAGTACATACCCTCTGATTATCATAATAAACACCCTCTTACAACAACACAAGAGAAGACTCTATACATGGACATCACCAGATGGTCAACACCAAAATCAGATTGATTATATTCTTTGCAGCTAAAGATGGAGAAGCTCTATACAGTCAGCAAAAACAAGACCAGGAGCTGACTGTGGCTCAGACCAAGAACTCCTTATTGCCAAATTCAGACTTAAATTGAAGAAAGTAGGGAAAACCACTAGACCATTCAGGTATGACCTAAATCAAATCCCTTATGATTATACAGTGGAAGTGAGAAATAGATTTAAGGGCCTAGATCTGATAGATAGAGTGCCTGATGAACTATGGACTGAGGTTTGTGACATTGTACAGGAGACAGGGATCAAGACCATCCCCATGGAAAAGAAATGCAAAAAAGCAAAATGGTTGTCTGGGGAGGCCTTACAAATAGTTGTGAAAAGAAGAGAAGTGAAAAGCAAAGGAGAAAAAGAAAGATATAAACATCTGAATGCAGAGTTCCAAAGAATAGCAAGAAGAGATAAGAAAGCCTTCTTCAGCGATCACTGCAAAAAAATAGAGGAAAACAACAGAATGGGAAAGACTAGAGATCTCCTCAAGAAAATCAGAGATACCAAAGGAACATTTCATGCAAAGATGGGCTCGATAAAGGACAGAAATGGTATGGACCTAACAGAAGCAGAAGATATTAAGAAGAGGTGCAAGAATACACAGAAGAGCTGCACAAAAAGATCTTCATAGCCCAGATAATCACGATGGTGTGGTCACTGACCTAGAGACAGACATCCTGGAATGTGAGGTCAAGTGGGCCTTAGAAAGCATCACTAGGAACAAGGCTAGTGGAGGTGACAGAATTCCAGTTGAGCTATTCCAAATCCTGAAAGATAATGCTGTGAAAGTGCTGCACTCAATATGCCAGCAAATTTGGAAAACTCAGCAATGGCCACAGGACTGGAAAAGGTCAGTTTTCATTCCAATCCCAAAGAAAGGCAATGTCAAAGGATGCTCAAAGTACCAACAATTGCACTCATCTCACACGTGAGTAAAGTAATGCTCAAAATTCTCCAAGCCAGGCTTCATCAATATGTGAACTGTGAACTTCCTGACGTTCAAGCTGGTTTTAGAAAAGGCAGAGGAACCAGAGATCAAATTGCCAACATCCGCTGGATCATCAAAAAAGCAAGAGATTTCCAGAAAAACACCTATTTCTGCTTTATTGACTATGCCAAAGCCTTTGACTGTGTGGATCACAATAAACTGTGGAAAATTCTGAAAGAGATGGGAATACCAGACCACCTGATCTGCCTCTTGAGAAATCTGTATGCAGGTCAGGAAGCAACAGTTAGAACTGGGCATGGAACAATAGACTGGTTCCAAATAGGAAAAGGAGTACATCAAGGCTGTATATTGTCACCCTGCTTATTTAACTTATATGCAGAGTACATCATGAGAAACACTGGGCTGGAAGAAGCACAAGGTGGAATCAAGATTGCAGGCAGAAATATAATAACCTCAGATATGCAGATGACACCACCCTTATGGCAGAAATTGAAGAGGAACTCAAAAGCCTCTTGATGAAAGTGAAAGTGGAGAGTGAAAAAGTTGGCTTAAAGTTCA
>NW_011494902.1:5868569-5879198 GCF_000754665.1 Bison bison bison | reverse complement strand
TATTTTTGTGGGCTCCAAAATCCCTGCAGATGGTGACTGCAGCCATGAAATTAAAAGACGCTTACTCCTTGAAAGGAAAGTTATGACCAACCTAGATAGCATATTCAAAAGCAGAGACATTACTTTGCCAACAAAGGTCCGTCTAGTCAAGGCTATGGTTTTTCCGTGGTCATGTATGGATGTGAGAGTTGGACTGTGAAGAAGGCTGAGCACTGAAGAATTGATGCTTTTGAACTGTGGTGTTGGAGAAGACTCTTGAGAGTCCCTTGGACTGCAAGGAGATCCAACCAGTCCATTCTGAAGGAGATCAGCCCTGGCATTTCTTTGGAAGGAATGATGCTAAAGCTGAAACTCCAGTACTTTGGCCACCTCATGCGAAGAGTTGACTCATTGGAAAAGACTCTGATGCTGGGAGGGATTGGGGGCAAGAGGAGACGGGGACAACAGAGGATGAGATGGCTGGATGGCATCACTGACTCCATGGTTGTGAGTCTCAACAAACTCCGGGAGTTGGTGATGGACAGGGAGGCCTGGCGTGCTGCGATCATGGGGTCGCAAAGAGTCGGACGCGACTGAGCTACTAATCTGATCTGATTATCTGCCAAGCAAACACATAAAAACTTACATACATATACACAAACAGTCAAGCTTTCCTTTGTAGGCTATGGGAAAACATGTCAAGACCAGGCTTCAAAATAGTATCTCCAATAACTTAGTCTAATCACCAACTCGATGGACATGAGTTCAAGCAAGCTCCAGGAGTTGGTGATGGACGGGGAAGCCCGGTGTGCTGCAGTCCATGGGGTCAGAAAGAGTTGGACATGACTGAGCGACTGAACTGAACTGAACCAAATGGTGGAAAAACTTCACTAAGCATTTTCTACGGCTCCTTTCTTTGTCCCTTTGGAAAAGGTTAAGGTGATCAGGGGCTTCCCTGGTTGCTCAGTTGGTTAGGAATCTGCCTACAATTCAGGAAGACCCAGGTTTGACCCCTGGGTCGGGAAAATCCCTTGGAGAAGGGAATGGCAACCCAATCCAGTATTCTCCCCTGAAAAATCCCATGGACAGAGGAGCCCAGTGGGCTACAGACCATGGGGTTGCAAAAAGTTGGACATGACTGAGCAACTAAACACAGATGAACAAGGAAACAGTGATTTTCCTTTTATGGAAAAAATTTTTATATATAATTATTTAATTAATAAGAGTTATTAGATTCAAAATGTGTATAGCATGAACAAAGCACACAGTTACAGCAAGAAGCATAAAGGTGGCGGGCAAGTGACAGGAGTTTAGAGAAATAAGCACAGAGTTTTCTTATTCACGTAGCAACTGGAAACTCCCACCATCCTGGAAAGATGCCAATTGCTTTTCTGCCTCCAAGCTTTGCTTTCACAATTCTTTGCACTTAGAATTTTCTATCCATCTCCCGGTTTTCTCCTTCAGTATATCACACCACTGCTTTGAGTCTCATTTGAAATGCCACCTTATCCAGAAAGCTCCTCTAACCCCAATCACCCTGGCCAGAAAAGACATTCGTGATTGATCACCAACAGACTTTAACTACTCTTCCCTTAAGGGCTTTTTCCTTGCTTATACCATTTCTGAATGCATCTGGTTCGCCTCCTGTACTATAAAATCCTTAGTGATTATTTCAAGCATCTTCCCACATTCTAGAACTATACACATGCCCTCACTCTGTTCTGTTGAATCAACACATGCTGTATAATAGCATATTATTTATGATACACCCGTGATCAAACTGGAATAAACTTACACAGTCACAGAACTCTCCCTATCTCCATCTTTTCTCCCACTCTGAGGTTAACTTTCCCATCCCAGTAACAACACAGGAGGTAATAACTCATGAAAAATAAGTGGTGATGGCAGTAATTCCTTCTCTAACAACTCATTCTAAGGAAAGCATAAAGATTTGGTTACATACATAGTCATCCCAGCATTGTTTAAATAACCCCCAAACCAAAACATCCTAAGTATCCAAAAATAGATGAGTCTTAAATAAATCATATTTGTCCTATGATACACAAAGAAGTCATCAAAAATGATATAGAAAAGCATATAAATGATACATAAAGTGCTCATAACACAGTAGTAGGTTGTTATTCAGTATATATGCTAAAATCCATTTCTGCAAAATCCGGGCTGAGTAAGACTGCACCCATGCTACAACGGGGGTAATAAATGGGAGTCCCCAACTAAGTGGAGGGCCAGAGAGTGCTTCCTGGAGGAGACATCACCTAAACTGAGATGAGGGGTTGAGTGATGATGGAAGGCAGACATGGGGGAGTGTTACAAAGATGCAAAGGTGTGAATAAAACTCCAGAGGCAAGAAGAAGCCTAAGCCTGGGGGACACAACGTAGTTTACTAAACATCTAGAAATGCCTAGTTTAAAAAAAAAAAAAAAACACACACACACAGCAGGATTAAAATAAGCACAAGGTTCCCTATTCCTATGCCAGGCTGGGGCAAAGCAGCTAGATAAGCCCTCATTCCAACCTACGCCCCAGACTAAGTCCCCAGTTGAATCTTGAGGCTATGACAAAGGAATAAATGAATACAAGTGATAATGAGAGAATTCATGCAAACTTCTGAAAATTAATTATATTTGAACTATTAAAAAAACCACAATGATATTTTATAATAGCAAACCAGGGTGGAGATGATGAAGTGGAGGAGGAAATCATAAATCCTGCCAGTAATGGACAAGTCTCTTATTGAATAAATACTCCCCAGGCCAGTAGAGAAGGTCACTATGGTGGCAAACTATCTGCTTTTAAACCTGCTTCCATTCTTGAGAAGACTGATCTCATCTGCTGAGATTATCAGCAGCTTCTCTGCAGGTTGAGCAAACCCTCATGAAGAGAGACGCCCCTCCTGGTCCCCAAGACCTCTTGTAAGGTTGATGGCACACTGCAATGGGCAGCTTGGCTTGCACAATCCCGTCAGCAGCTGTGTGGCTGTGAAATGTGGCAGCTCTCAACCATGGCTTGGCCCTTGATAAGCGGTCTGCCCCGAGGAGACATATAACAATTCACTTCCAGCTAACAGCCAGCAGGAAGTCAGTGGCCAGCCGTCTCCCAGGGCACCAGTGGCAGCTGATGGGGGCATGCACCCGTCGACTCTGCACAAGAGGGAAAAGGTGCAATCCCCTTAAAACCCAGGGGAAAAAAAAGCCTGCATTTTTCAGAAATGTGATTTCCTGACAGTGTGAACTACAACTCATTTCCTCTATGAATTCAAGTGGTAGACATGCATAACCAGCCCCCAATGGAGCCTTGTCTGGTATTTAGTGCTGAAGTTGTCACTCTGACTCATGAAAGCCCAGAAAAGGATAATCAGGAAAGCCATGCAGTACAGAAATCAAATTGAAGCCATAAACACCCAAGGAGGCTTTTGCCAAGTGTCGTCAAACTCAGTGGGTTCAGAAAAAGAGCAAGGCCTTTGCTGCAGGTGGGTCTGGCAGAATCCTTTTCACCGTAGCAACCCCACAGCCCCCACCCTCCTCAGAGACAGCTGGGAACAGATGTTCCGATGTTGACGCCACATCATATGCTGCCCCAACTCAGGCAATTTGCTTCAGTTTTCAATCAACACAGAAGAATTGAAAATTGGTAAACAACTGATATGAACTGTAATATAATAAGTGCCTGATACGCCCAGATTTTGAATAACACTTGACATGGACACTGTCTTACTTGTAACCCTCAGTTCAAGCTTGTAAATTTCATAAAATCATCTCCGTCCACCAATGATGGGAAATACTGAGGCCACAGAAAAGGGTAGATTCCCTAGTCAGTCAAAGCCAGAGTAAGGCTTCAACCAGTCTTAATTGTAGGCTACTCCCTGCTTTGGAATGAACAATTTTTCCTGGCAACCTGGACTGGACTTCAACACACAAGTGACTTCATGCAAGTTGCTGTACACATTTAAGGGCTGACCAAGATGATGTCTAAAACACCTTCTATGACTGAAACTCCCTAATTCATTTGAGCATTATGATATATGAGGCAAGGCAGGAAATTTAGAATCATTAAGACAGTCTCTATTTCCAAGGAGTATACACTATAAGAAAGAAGCTCGGGTTAAAAGAATACAGTTAAAGAATTAAGTGTAAAGCTGTGTAGTAATAGCTACACAGAGATAGGATAAGTAGGAAAGGAAAGAAGGGAGTTGTCAGTCAACTCCCTTTCTTAAGAAAGCCCAGACAAAAACAGAAAACATAGGCAGAGTGGGCTCCACCTGCAATGCAGAGAAACATACCATGACCAGTAGAGGAAAGGAGTCAATGGACCAGAAGACCTGAGTAAAGAATCCAGAGGTTCCTGTGGATGAAGCAGGCTTGAACCTGAGCTCTGGAGAGTGCAGGCCATGGAAGATGTGAGTCTCATGCGCTCCTACCCAATGAACCTGCAGGCCCCATGAGAAAGGGCAGGACCTATAGTGGACATCATAATGGGTGTGGACAACACAGGACCCCAGCCAGAGATTATGTTACAGGGCCGGTTTATATACAGTTGTCTGTTTATTGGTTTTAATTTTCTGATTTTTTCCCCCTTTATAGGTTCTTAACAACATCATGACAATTCTTGTGTAGAGAGAAACCAGTTTCCATATCAAGAATTTTGAAAGCCTCACTTCTGGTGAAAAAAGCTGGCCCTCAGGTTTCACAAATCTGGCAGGTGTCTCTGCCTAACACAGTAGCAGTAGGAGAAGCAGTGAGAACTGTTCCATAACTGTGTTATGGAGGAAAGTCAAGGAGGAAGACGGGATGGGAGCCACCTGCCAAAGGGGAGAAGAGTTGAAGAGAAATGGCGCCAAATATGGTGGGGCTGAACTTGGGACAATTACTATGTGTCCACACAAGGACGCTTCTGAGATTGAAAATGGGTGGCATTTGTGTTTATAGAAGAACAATAGAATACACTGGTTTTACTCAGCAAATCAGGTGAACAGCCACTCTACACAAAACCCTTCTTCTGTCCTTCCTAGTACCAAATGCTTAGGTGTGACTAACATCTTTTGGCAAAAAAAGTTCAGTTCTGCCTTCATGTTATCTGTAGACACAGTAGCATAGGAAATAGGCTGCTCCTAAGAACCACAGAATATTATTGGGTAACTTGTTCAACTCTGGAAGTTAGATGCCAGCAGTCCCCAAAACGTCATCCCTGGGAACACTTTTCTACAAAGCATCGGTATACACATAACAAATAAAGTGTTCAATGCTCCAACAATTTTGGGAAACTCCCAAGGAAACACAGTTAAGTAGGTTTCTTCAAAGGTATTCTTCTTGGAGCCCTCTCTGTAGCAATGTGCACTAGGAGTTACCATAAGAAAAAGTGTACAGCACTTTCCGCTTTTATTTAACCAGAAACTTATTATTTTTTTTTTTAGCTTGCTTATTGGAAAGCACTGTAACTAATGGCCCATGATACATAATTTGGAAAATACTCTGTTACAAGGATGAGTTAGGTTTCCAGATATAATATCTACTCACAATGTCCCAACACATAAAACCAGGAACATCAAAGTAGTTCTGCTTTGAGAAATGGAATCTCCATCTGCTGATAAACGAAGTGAGAGAAAGAGGACTTGGCAGGCTGCTAGGTGACTAGATTCCAAATTCAACTCTGTCACTTTGAGAAATCAAGCTTTTTTGAATCTCAATATAATGGCAGGGTTGAATTTAATGCCTGAGCATCATTCAGCTCATAAATCTTAGGATTTCTATGTGCCAATGTAGCATTCTTTTAACTTATCAAACAAATCCTTATTGTCTAATGTATGTCAAGTTCTTTACAACTGTTATAAAGCTATAAGATGAGCAATGAGACCTATTTTGTAGTGTCTGGAGCTGATGTCTTTATCCTCTGGGGGTTTCCCATGGAAAGCAAACAAGAAAATGTTGGTTTTTTTTTTTTTTTTCAAATTTGGCATAAAAATCTTACATCTTGAATATATAGAGTGTTAGGAAAGAGTGTGGATAGAGGGTACATTTGAAAGGAAATTGAATATAGCTAAAAATTGAAAAACATTGAACTACATATATTCTAATCAGCATAGGATATTATTTCATGAAAAATTAATAATAACATACTTCTTTCACCACAGCTCAGCCCCCTCTCTCAGGATTTTCATGCATGGTCTGGCGTGGCAGCAGAGCTGGCATTCGTTTCAGCCCCTCCAAATCGTATCTCCAAATCCTGGATTTTTAGTGTCTTAAAAAAGCAGAGGGATTCAGGAATATATCTGCCTAAGGTCTGTATAGTCAAAACTATGGTTTTTCCAGTAATCAGGTACGGATGGGAGGGTTGGACCATAAAGAAGTCTGAGCGCCAAAAAATTGATGCTTTTGAACCATGGTGTCGAAGAAGACTTGAGAGTTCTTTGACAGAAAGGCGATCAAACCAGCCAATCTTAAAGGAATCAGTACTGAATATCCATTGGAAAGACTGTTGCTGAAGCTGAAGCTCCAATACTTTGGCCACCTGATGCAAAGAGCCAACTCATTGGAAAAGACCTTGATATTGGGAAAGATTGAAGGCAGGAGGAGATGAGGGTGACAGAGGATGCGATGGTTGGATGGCATCATTGACTCAACGGACATGAGTTTGAGCAAACTCTGCAAGATAGTGAAGGACAGGGAAGACTGGTGCGCTGCTGTCCACAAAGTTGCAAAGAGTCGGACATGACTGAGCAACCGAACAACAACAAAAACAAGCTGTGCACTGGCCTGTAACATTTACTCAATGTTATTAACACTGTTTCATTTGTAAACATTTTATTGATGTATAGTTGATTTACAATGCTGGGTTAGTTTCTGGTGTATAGCAAAAAATATATACATATATGTGTGTGTGTGCGTGTATATATATATGTATGTATGTATGTATATACATATACGTGTGTGTGTATATATATATATATGTATGTATATATGTGTGTGCTTAGTGGCTCAGTCATGGCTGACTCTTTGCGACCCCATGGATTGCAGCAAGCCAGGCTCCTCTGTCCGTAGAATTCTCCAGGCAAGAATACTGGAGTCGGTTGCCATGTCCTCCTCCAGGGGATCTTCCCAACTTAGGGATTGAACACAGGTCTCCCACATTGCAGGCAGATTCTTCACTGACTGAATCACAAGGGAAGCTCAAGAATACTGGAGTGAATAGCCTATCCCTTCTCCAGGGGATCTTCCCAACCCAGGAATCAAACAGGGGTGTCCCGCATTGCAGGCGGATTCTTTACCAGCTGAGCCACCAGGGAAGCCCATGTATGTGTGTATGTGTATACATACATGCATATATATGTATGTGTGTATGTATATGTATGTTTAAGTGTGTGCTCAGTCAGGTCCGATTCTTTGCGACCCCATGGACTATAATCCACAAGGCTTCTCTGTCCATGGGATTCTCCAGGCAAGAATATTAGAACAGGTTGCCATTTTCTTCTCCAGGGAATCTTCCCCACCCAGGGATTGAACCTGCATCTCTTGCATTGGCAAGTGGATTCTTTACTACTACTGTCACTTGGGAAGCTCCGTATGGATATGTGCATTATACACACACACACACACACACACTCTTCATACTATTTTCCATATGGTTTATTACAGGATATAGAATATAGTTCCCTGTGCTATACATTAGGACCTTGTGCTTTACCCACCCTATATACAATAGTTTGTATAACACCCTTTCAGAACAGAACTTCAGAAAAAACAAAATAATTTCGATTCCAAAACACTCCCGGATCTCTAAACTATAAAAGGTGGCACTGCTCTTGAGCTTGGTGTCAAACTGACACACATGGCCTGTTTGGCGGGTCACCGTGTACAGCCCACATATCTCCTTCATCCTTTCCCGACATGCATTCATACTCTGGTTGGTTCCCACGTTCACCATCTTTCCTAATCCTTGAGAAGCGATCTTGCCACTCCCTGATGCCTTCCTCTCTCTTCACAAAGCAGTTTGGAAGAGCTGTAGTTACTGAGTATCAAAGATTAGGCAATAGACTGAGCTTCACAGACACAAAATGCTTTCAAATGTCATCCACTAGTGACAGAATCACAATAAGGCGTAAGGAAGCCTAGCCCACGCTCTCTTTATCCTGTCTCCAAAGTCACCTGGCTTCTGTGAGCAGGGCTTTTAAAAGGCACCCGGGATAAAAGTTTGCTGCTAGCCCTGTGGCTAGAAAGTCCCCTCATTTTCTTCTTTAATAAGCTTTGGTTTTGTTTCATTTTAATATGTTGATTGCATTATGGGAACTTATTATTTTTAAGTTGGCATTTGCCATTTCTGGGATTCCTTTGGGGGGATATTCAAACATTTGACCAAGCCTCTCCTTCCTGTTCTGCACAATATAATTCTACACTAGCTGCTGTAGTATATGAGTCAATAGGAAAATGACAAAAGAAAACAGAAAGCTAAAAAGTGGTTATCTGTGACTATAAATAAATACATGCAATCAAAGAGAGAGTAAAGAACTCTCCAATAATGTCATTTGGGGTGAGTGAAATGAAGTCTCGTATCCCCCAAACCTATCATCACCTACGAGGCTTTCCAGGTGACGCTAGTGAAAGAACCTGCCTGCCAATGCAGGAGATGTAAGAGGTATGGGTTCAAACCCTGGCTTGGGAAGATCCCCTGGAGGAGGGCATGGCAACCCACTCCAGTACTCCTGCATGGAGAATCCCATGGATAGAGAATCCTGGCAGCTACACTCCAGGGTTGCAAAGAGTCAACACAACTGAAGTGACTTAGCATGCATACGTTCAGGTACAGATATAGATTTAGAGATGCAGATATGGGCACAGGTGATTCAGATGGGGATGGATACAAAGATGCGGATTTTTAAAATTTCCCCATAGGGAATATAAATATTAGTCAGTGTCTCATCTATATTTCATTATCTGGTTATAGTTGTCTTGACTCTGTTTTCCTATTTAGAATTCCAGGATTCTGTAGCCAAACTTTGGAAATATACTGGTTTAGGAGTACGAAGGCAACACAAGCATTTGCCTTGTGACCTGAGACAAGCCACTTAACCTCTCACATCTTCAATCTCCTCTGCTGTAGATGAGGGTAAGCCACTAACTCCTGACTACCATGCAGGGCAATTGTGAAAGATAAAATGAAATAATGTAAGTGAAGGTGTTTTGTAAAGTGCAAAGTACTATAAAAATGGAAGGTACCATTACCTTTAATCAAAACTGTCAGAAAACATATGTATTTTTCATCATTATTGCATACCATAAACAAATTTTGAACTCTAAAAATGAAATCGGCCCAAAGTAAAATGTTAAAAATGACAATGAGTCTTTTTTCACAACAAAGAAATTGATTTTCCGTAGATGCTCTTTCCTTTTGTACGTAAAGATCCATATCCATCAACGCCTGGGTCCTCGGTGTTGACACTGGGTATAATTACAGCTGATCACACAGTCGCTTGACTCACATTACTCTCGAGCCTGAGGTCACTAAGTTTCCTCCCTATTACTACAGGGATATGACAGGATTTATTGTGAACTCTGCTGCTACCAAGGCATTTTCTTTAATTAATTAAAAAACAAAAGCGATCCTTTTCTAGAATACAATCTGAGCCTGAAGCTTGAGCTAAGCATGCACCTTGAAATTTAAAAGTTCTACATCTTTTACCATCATCATTTTTTTTTTTTTTACCATTTTATACTACTTGCATTTTCTTTTTTTTTTTTTTTTATGATGGATGATGTTCGAATGCACATCACTCACCTGGGGGCTTAACTAAAGTCTGACAAGCTCAGAGAGCTTGTGCAGTGGGTGAGTGGACACAGCTGGAAATAGAACTGCCATATGACCCAGCAATCCCACTGCTGGGCATACACATCGAGGAAACCAGAATTGAAAGAGACACGTGTACCACAATGTTCATCACAGCACTGTTTATAATAGCCAGGCCATGGAAGCAACCTAGATGTCCATCAGCAGACGAATGGATAAGAAAACTGTGGTACATATACACAATGGAGTATTATTCAGTCATTAAAAAGAATACATTTGAATCAGTTCTAATGAGGTGGATGAAACTAGAACCTATTATACAGAGTGAAGTAAGCCAGAAAGAAAAACACCAATACAGTATACTAACGCATATATATGGAATTTTGACAGACGGTAACGATAACCCTGTATGAGAGACAGCAAAAGAGACACAGATGTATAGAAAAGTCTTTTGGACTCTGTGGGAGAGGGCGAGGGTGGGATGATTTGGGAGAAGGGCATTGAAACATGTATATTATCATATGTGAAAAGAATTTCCAGTCCAGGTTCGATGCATGATACAGGATGCTTGGGACTGGTGCACTGGGATGACCCACAGGGATGGTTAGGGAGGGAGGTGGGAGGGGGGGTTCAGTATGGGAAACACATGTACACCCGTGGTAGATTCATGCCAATGTATGGCAAAACCAATACAATTTGTAAAGTAATTAGCCTCCAATTAAAATAAATGAATTAAAAAAAAAGAGACACTGATGTATTGAACAGTCTTATGGACTCTGTGGGAGAGGGAGAGGGTGGGAAGATTTGGGAGAATGGCAATGAAACATGTAAAATATCATGTAGGAAACGAGTTGC
>NW_011494902.1:5868288-5868469 GCF_000754665.1 Bison bison bison | reverse complement strand
AAAAAAATACCATCATCATTTTTAAGTGATGCTTTCTTATTTATTTTTTAAATATAAATTTATTTATTTTAATTGGAGGCTAATTACTTTACAACATTGTATTGGTTTTGCTATACATCAACATGAATCCACCACGGGTGTACACATGTTCCCCATCCTGAATCCCCCTCCCACCTCCCTC
>NW_011494902.1:5863748-5868188 GCF_000754665.1 Bison bison bison | reverse complement strand
ATCAACATGAATCCACCACGGGTGTACACATGTTCCCCATCCTGAATCCCCCTCCCACCTCCCTCCCCGTACCATCCCTCTGGGTCATCCCAGTGCACCAGCCCAAAGCATTCTGTACCCTGCATCAAACCTGGACTGGCGATTCGTTTCATATATGGTATATATTATACATGTTTCAATGCCATTCTCCCAAATCATCCCACCCTCTCCATCTCCCACAGATAAGTGATGCTTTCAAACATCCTTACTAAAGATTACCACACACCCAACTCTTTGTAATCAAGATCCACTTCTAGAAAAATCAAAATAGCTGCCAGATCCTCCTTTAGACCTTTTTATTGTTCTATTTAGCCCTCAAAACCAGGTCTATCGTGATAATTTCAGTTTTGGTTTTGAACAATTGAACTGCGGTCATGTGAGATGTTAACAATGGGGGAAGTGTGTGACTGTACTGCTTTTGCAACTCCTCTGTAAGTCCAAAATTAGCTCAAAATATTGAATATAAAGTAAAAAAAATAAAATAAAAAATCTCATAAAATAGCATCCTATTTCCAAGAGTCTAGATACTAGGTAATCATTTGCCTTCAAATCACTAAACATTTCCATTATTTATACCAGCAATTCATTTGTAAGGATTTACAAGTTTATTTATATAAGATAGAAGATAATAATTGTAATTAAAAAAATATAGCTAACACTTTTGCAGCAGTAACCACATGCCAGGAACTGTCCTAAAAATCTGACATAGATCAAATCAATACCTACATCAACCCTATGATGTAAATCACATTCTAATTCTACTGCACATGAGAAAACAGAGATGACAAGAAGATTAGTAATCTTCTTAAGGTCACATATTTAGCAAGTGGGGAAATGAGGATGATACCCAGGATACATGACAACATTCAAATGGCAGGGAAGAAATACAGGAGCTAAGAGAGTGAATATGAAGTGAATCCAGGAGGGAGGCAATTGGGGTGTCAGGTCAACAGTGCAGTTTTCTGAGCGAGTTCAACAAAAGCCCACCAGGTGATCAGGTTATGGTAAGAATGCTTAATCTAGGCCCAGACAGCCCTTCTTCTAGATATCCTCATGCAAGATGCTGCTACTTATTATTTGAAGGACTTCACTCTCAGACCTTTTGAGGAAATGACAATGAGTTTTGTGGGAAAGAGTCTGTGGTGCTAGAGAAGACTCTTGAGAGTTGCTTGGACTGCAAGGAGATCAAACCAGTCAATCCTAAAGGCAATCAACCCTGAATATTCATTGGAAGGACTGATGCTGAAGCTGAAGCTCCAATACTTTGGCCATCTGATGCAAAGAACTGACTCCTTGGAAAAGACCCTGATGCTGGGAAAGATTGAAGGCAGGAGGAGAAGGGGATGACAGAGGATGAGATGATTGGATGGTATCACCAACTTAACGGATGGGAGTTTGAGCAAGCTCTAGGAGATGGTGAAAGACAGGGAAGCCTGGCAGGCTACAGTCCATGGGGTCCCAAATAGTTGGACGTGACTGAATGACTGAACAACAAAAACTATGGGCAACTGATGTCACAGTAATATGATTCTGTAAAGACAATTTATAGGTTGTCAGTAATTACGTGCTCCAAGCTTACAGCTCTCCTCTTCCCTGACTTAATTCAGGGAAAGACTGCAGACTATGTGGACTAATAACGTTTCTCTCAGCAGTACTTGTGAGAAATATCGGATGGAAATGATATGAAGTTGTGCTCCCACTAGGTGCCTAAAGAAAGGGGTTCTACTTATCTCAATAACACACTCCCACATGCAATACTATTCCCATAAAGAGGTAGACACACTTCTCTATCACATTATTTCTTTCACATCCCCTGGAACATCCTGTAACATAAGAAACCTTATTTACCAATCATGAAACTGGCCTTTCTGGACAAGTGAAATTCCTATTTACTGAAATCTAAAATTTTAACTTGCAGCATGGTCCTTATTCAAGTTCTTTGAATTGCAATGTATTCACAATATGCTGAAAATTTCCCTGTCTTAATTTGTCTTAAGTATTTAACATCAATCAATTCATTAGAATTCATTACTTAATTAAGCCTAACCATTTCTTGGTAACTTTGAAACGAACTGGGCATTTCCTTGTCCTTGATTTTCCATCAGGAGAAATTCTTCTGGGGGTGTCTGAAAATACATGAGGCTTGATTTGGGCTGACACAATGGTTAGAAAATGACAAGTGGTGTTTTAAGGGGAGAAAGGGATATGCTAATCATCTTCAAGTGTAGGAAAATTAAGAACAATGCAGAACTGTCCTGTCCAAAATGGTAATGGAAAATCCACATAATAACCCTCTCAGGCAGAATACTGTGGAGATTCTTACTGTAGGAACCCTGAGAGGAGGTCTCCAGCCTCTGTGTAAATGCCTTAAGTGAAAATGAGCTTGTCATTCTAATCACCATCGCCAGATACCTGTGGGATACATATTCAGACGTTAAACCAAATTTCGTCATCTTTTAATTTCTACCCATTTGTTTTCTGGAACAGTGTCATAAGGAAATTATGTACTCAAAGAATTACTATTAAAGTATATTTAAATAAATGTAGGGGGTGTGGGATGGACTGGAAGATTGGGATTGACACATATACACTACAATGTATAAAATAGATAACTAATGAGAAACTACTGTGTAACACAGGGAGCACTACTCAGTGCTCTGTGGTGACCTAAGTGGAAAGGAAATCCAAGGAAGAGGGGCTGTATGTATACGTGCAGCTGATTCACCTTGCTATACAGTAGAAACCAACACAACATTGTAAAGAAACTATATTCCAATCAAAAAAGAATAAAATTAAATTAACATGGGTTAAGTAAAACAATGATTGACAGGTGTTGAGAAAAATGTTGTAATGATTTCATGCATACTTACCATGCCTATTAAAACATTATTACAACTTTATTTTCTCTTTGTTTTTATTGCTAGGCTACTTTTCTTCTTTGTGATGAGCACAATTTCCAACATTCTTGAAGTAAAAGAAATAGGAAGCCTTCATAAAAGAGTCATATAACTTGTTATTGTGTCAGATGTGGATTAAACTATAGTAATGGTCTAAGTCTAAGTAATGGTCTAAGTAAGTAAAAGTTACTCAGTCATGTCCAAGTCTTTGTGACCCCATGGACTATATAGTCCATGGAATTCTCCAGGACAGAATGCTGGAGTGGGTAACCATTCCCTTCTCCAGGAGATCTTCTCAACCCAGGGATTGAACCCAGATCTGCATTACAGGCAGATTGCTTACCAGCTGAGCCACCAGGGAAGTCCAATGGTCTAAGAATACTGGGGTAATAGGAAGAACCATTTTGTGTAAAGAAATTATTTGCTTTTCACTAAACTCCATGGGAAATACATGGGGAAAGAGCATCAGACTTTATTTTGTTGGGCTCCAAAATCACTGCAGATGGTGACTGCAGCCATGAAATTAAAAGATGCTTACTCCTTGGGAGGAAAGTTATGACCAACCTAGATAGCATATTCAAAAGCAGAGATGTATATATACACAATGGAGTATTGCTGCTGCTAAGTCACTTCAGTTGTGTCTGACTCTGTGAGATCCCATGGACTGCAGCCTACCAGACTTCTCCGTCCATGGGCTTCTTCAGGCAAGACCACTGGAGTGGGTTGCCATTTCCTTCTTCAATGCATGAAAGTGGAAAGTGAAAGTGAAGTCGCTCAGTCGTGTCTGACTCTTAGCGACCCCATGGACTGCAGCCTACCAGGTTCCTCCATCCGTGGGATTTTCCGGGCAACAGTACTGGAGTGGGGTGCCATTGCCTTCTCCCAGTGCAGTATTACTCAGCCATTAAAAAGAATACATTTGAATCAGTTCTAATGAGGTGGATGAAACTGAAGCCTATTATACAGAGTGAGGTAAGCCAGAAAGAAAAACACCAATACAGTATACTAACGCATATATATGGAATTTATAAAGATGGTAATGATAACCCTGTATGCAAGACAGCAAAAGAGACACAGACGTATAGAACAGTCTTTTGGACTCTGTGGGAGAGGGCGAGGGTGGGATGATTTGGGAGAGTGGCACTGAAACATGTATAATACCATGTGTGAAATGAATCGCCAGTCCAGGTTCGATGCATGATACAGGATGCTTGAGGCTGATGCACTGGGATGACCCTGAGGGATGGTATGGGGAGGGAGGCAGGAGAGGGGCTCAGGATGGGGAACATGTGTACACCCGTGGTGGATTCATGTTGATGTATGGCAAAACCAATACAGTATTGTAAAGTAATTAGCCTCCAATTAAAATACATAAATTTCTATTAAAAAAAAAAGCAGAGATATTACTTTGCCAACAAAGGCCCATCTAGTCAAGGCTATGGTTTTTCCAGTGGTCATGTATGGATGTGAGAGTTGGACTGTGAAGAAGGCTAAGCGCCGAAGA
>NW_011494902.1:5863104-5863648 GCF_000754665.1 Bison bison bison | reverse complement strand
GGCTGAATGGATACAAAAACAAGACCCTTACATATGTTGTCTACAAGAGACCCACCTCAAAACAGGGGGACACATACAGACTGAAAGTGAAGGGCTGGAAAAAGATTTTCCATGCAAATAGGGACCAAAAGAAAGCAGGAGTAGCAATACTCATATCAGATAAAATAGACTTTAAAACAAAGGCTGTGAAAAGAGACAAAGAAGGTCACTACATAATGATCAAAGGATCAATCCAAGAAGAAGATATAACAATTATAAATATATATGCACCCAACACGGGAGCACCACAGTACGTAAGACAAATGCTAACAAGTATGAAAGGAGAAATTAACAATAACACAATAATAGTGGGAGATTTTAATACCCCACTTACACCTATGGATAGATCAACTAAACAGAAAATTAACAAGGAAACACAAACTTTAAACGATACAATAGACCAGTTAGACCTAATTGATATCTATAGGTCATTTCATCCCAAAACAATGAATTTCACCTTTTTCTCAAGCGCACATGGAACCTTTTCCAGGATAGATCACATGCT
>NW_011494902.1:5809651-5863004 GCF_000754665.1 Bison bison bison | reverse complement strand
TGCTTTTGAACTGTGGTGTTGGAGAACACTTTTGAGAGTCCCTTGGACTGCAAGGAGATCCAACCAGTCCATCCTAAAGGAGACCAGTCCTGGGTGTTCATTGGAAGGACTGATGCTAAGGATGAAACTCCAATACTTTGGCCACCTCATGCGAAGAGTTGACTCATTGGAAAAGACCTTGATGCTCAGAGGGACTGGGGGCAGGAGGAGAAGGGGACGACAGAGGATGAGATGGTTGGATGGCATCACTGACTCAATGGACATGGGTTTGGGGGGACTCCGGGAATTGGTGATGGACAGGGAGCCCTGGCGTGCTGCAATTCATGGGGTCGCAAAGAGTCTGACATGACTGAGCGACTGAACTGAACTGAAACTCCCCAAAACTGCATGATACAGTGTTATTTGCTAATAACACTGTATCTGTGTTGATTGTGTGTAGTTCTGTTGTTGATTCTCTCTGTAACTCTTCTACTGTGAAGCTGAGAAAAGCTGGCTGTCCCCAATGAGTTGTCTTTTCTACTTTCTCCTTTATGGTTTCATATATCTCCTTTTTCAGAGAATCTCATTCTCTTTGTGCTCTCAATCTAGAATGTTGAATAAGTTCTGTGCTGCTTAGCTGTCTGAATATAATCAAGATTAGAAGTAAAGTTGCCAAGGAGAACAGATAACTAAATCCTATATATCAAACTCCAAGACAATTTGTGCCAGACGGAGACAGGAAGCATGTGTGGGCTTCATTCTTTCATTGTATCCAGGGATCGCTCTCTTGCTATTAGCTCACACCAGGAGAAAGAGTCAAAATGCTTAGTGTGCATATAGAAATGGGTTTCATTTTTTGGACCTATATCAGTCAGCTGGCAGTGGTTGCCTTTAGTGCTGCATTAAGAATGACTCTCAGCCCAAGCCTCACTTAACAAAAAATAACATCTTAACCAATAAAAGTTATTGCATGGGTCTGAGACACAGTAACCTCAGTGTTGATACAGGCAATATGTATTTGCTGACACTGATACAGTTAGAACAACTACTAATTAGGAGTCCCAGGTTTGGAATTCAAAATTCTGGTGTTAAAACTTACTGGCTGAGTGACAGTGGGCTATCAATATCTCTCGGCCAAAACACCCTCATCAATAAAATAGAAATAATAATTATAATTCCCAATTGGGCTTCTGTGAAAATCAATTGAAATAACTCTTTTTAAATTCTATAAATATTTATTGAGTACATTCTAATACGCCTGACACTCTAGCATCACCCCAAGAGTAACATAAGGAATAAGTCAAGTTCTCTGCCCTTGAGAAGTTAAGAATCAAATGGGAAAAAAGGATTAAGTGAGGAGATGATTCCAATATAATGTAGCAAAGATACGGATAACTGAGTCACAAAGTGTTATAAGAACACAGAAGATAGTCACCCTATTAAGTAGGATGATTTCTGCAATAGCTGATATAAACTGGCTTAATAATAAGGAAATCTATTGACTAACATTACAGCCAGGGCTCAAAATGTCGAGTCGGTGGCTCAGTGGTGTTCTCCAGGACTCAGGGTCTTCACATCTCTGCCTACTGTAAGCAGCAGTGCCTGCATCTTGAAGCCAAATTACACAATGGATTACGACAGCAATTTAAATTCCCTGCCTTACTCATTTCCCTCTTCCCTCATCTCATTGGTTCAAACATATTTCACCTGACACATTTCTGAACTAATCATCTATAAAGGAAATGGAATTATCATTATTGACTGTGACACAGAATTGGTGATAGGTGGTAACTGTAATATTCACTTGAGATTCCAAACCAATGAGATGGTTTTCTGTAGGACATCAATCCAAGTTTTTAAAGGATGAATAAGAATTTGGCCAAAGAAAGAAGAGGAGGATGACCATCTCCAGACAAGGGGTAACATGATCATGATTGTGGAGGCAAATTAGGATAGAAGTAACAGGTAGCAGTAGCATTTACAGTAAGCTATGGATTCCCGAAATATCTGTGGTTGATTGAAATCTACCTACAGAGTAAGAGAAGTATCATGGTCTTAACATGTCACTAAATTAACTTTCAACACATTTTTACTTTATGTTTCTTTGCTATCAAATATATGATTTCTCTAATTTTTTTTTGTTTCTACCTCTTAGATATCTCTCCACAGAAAATTAAAATATACAATTCTTTGGGCATAGCACACAATTCAGTGTATGGAATAACTATGCAGCATAAAGAGTAACACACTAATAACTCTCAATTTTGAATCATCAGTTAATTTAGAAAGACAAATATTCTTAAATATAAGTCTAAAAAAATTGCTCTTCTAATCTATTTTGGGATAGATTAGCCTTTCCAGGGTAGATTTATTTCATTATATTTTCTTGAAAACACAGAAGTGTGTACAGTACAGGTAGCCCCTTACTGCATACCCTAACTGAGTCATATTGGCTGTCTTATCAGTGGAAATGACTCCATCATCCTAGCATCGTGTTTTAACCCATATTCTTTACTTATCCTATGTTTACAAAAAGAAAAAAAAAAAACAGAGAGATGGTATGTCAGGAATATCTACCCAAACACCAAATGAAACAGCCATATACAACTTTAAAATGCATTTTAAATGAAATCAAAATTACATCTTCGTGACTAATGTTGTAAGTAACCCCTGTTAGGAATACTAGTGGAACACATAATGGAATAGGGAAAATTCAGAGTACATTCAGAAAGTCGAAACTCATGGGAATGGTGGTGATCTCACAGTAATTCCCACTGAAAGGCTAAGATGACCGCTTAATCATATGAGCTACGTTTTGAAGCATCAGTATAACTTATGATTTAGTTTGCTTTCTGAATCATAAAGAATGGGAACAGAAAGTTGATTGCCTAGTGAGAATTTCAGAAGAGATAGGCAAAGGAAGCATTCTTTCTATAAGAGACGTAGGCACACTCAGGAAGCAATTTACTCTAGCTATTCTAAATATTATAAATCTGGAGAAATCAGACTATATTTAGTCTGATTGCGGAATACCGCTGGGTAGTGATGTGAAAACAGTCATTTCTTTAGGCATCTCAGTAAAAGAGAAAAGAGACAAAAGCTGTCCTGCAAAATCTGGGTAGGTAGCAGAGTGGAAAGAGGAAATAATTTCAAATACAATACCTGTTTATCAACAGACAACATACAATAAATATATTTAAAACTGCATTGCAGTTCCTCTCTCCTTAGCATTTAAATTGATTCACCAGTTTACATCCACTCACCACCTTCCCCTCAAATATGGATGGGAAAACTCTGATTCGAATAAAATCTTTATTTTTCTCTTTTGGATCCCCCTCATTGCCAAACATTATTAAAGTTTCACCTTTAATTTCACTGCAAGACATCTAAATGAAAGGGAATGATGAACTTGGCTACAGGAACTCTCAAATTTAATCTCCTCTGCAGTCTGATTCCTGTAGTGTGAATAGCAGCCTGATCTTATTGGCACTTTCAACTGCAATGCCAGATTCATTTCAAAACTTCATACAATGTATTTGTCATCACCACACTTCCATCGGTAAGGACACTGACACCAAACTGCTACCAGTTGGTGGTCTGAGAAAGATAGCTTGCGGGAAATGAAAATTCTCTCCTCTAAACCTAAATAACTCATCTCATATATTATATGTCTTCTGTTTCTGCAAGAGTACACTATTGCTTTCCACCATTCGATCTTTCAGTAATCCATCTAGGTAACAATAAGGAAATAAAAGAACATTTACTCACTGCTTCCTTCTGGAATGACAGCAATATATTTCACAAATTTCAAGAAAAAGTTTCCCAGCCGGAAAGAAGAAAAAAACAGATTAGAATCAATATCACTGCTGATTATGTTGAAATATAAGACCTGTCTTTCACTATTTCAGTCTACCTCTGCTACGTACTAACATGATGAGGCTGCCCATAGGTCCCCTTCTTTCTAGAACAGAGTTTCTCAAAGTACAGTCCTTGGACCAGCACCATAGCATCTGAAGTTGGGGGAAGCAGTGTCAGAATCTTGCATTTTTATTATCCATCTGAGTGATGGATATATAATATCCATCTTATATATAATCAGTTTTAGAACCAACAACATAGAAAAAAGGAGATAAAGCAACATGTCCCCCTTTCACTTCAGACCCAATTTTTCTACACAAGTAAGTCTGCTAATATTCAGAAGAGTCTGTTTTTCTTGTTCTTCTTCAAAAACATTCCAATACCCTCTGGAATTACTACAAAATGAAAATATGAATAACCTAGTCCTCCCCTGAGAGGCACAAACTGACTTGATTGTTGGAAAACAAGACTCAGGAGGATGGTATAAGTTACCAGTACTGTCTAACTGGGAAAGAAATAGGATTCACTGATGTTTAGTTGTTTTTTGTTTTGTTTTACATTTTCAAAAGAAGGACACAAGCAGCACACTGAAGCCCTTCAGATATTACCCAACAACTGATAAACAGTAGGAGGTGCTCAAAATAATGAATGAAATCACATGAGAAACTATATCATTTCCTCCTTAGAAAGTGATTTTTAAATAGCATCATGGAGATCTCGCTGGCAGTCCAGTGGTTAGGACTTTATCTTCCAATGAAGGGATTGCAGGTTTGATCCCTACTCATGGAGCTAAAGGAGAAGGCAATGGCAATCCACTCCAGTACTCTTGCCTGGGAAATCCCATGGACAGAAGAGCCTGGTAGGCTACAGTCCATGGGGTCCCGAAGAGTCAGATACGACTAAGTGACTTCACTTTCATTTTCACTTTCATGCACTGGGGAAGGAAATGGCAACCCACTCCAGTATTTTGCCTGGAAAATCCCAGAGATGGGAGCCTGGTGGGCTGCCATCTATGGGGTCACACAGAGTCGGACACGACTGAGGTGACTTAGCAGCAGCAGCAGCAGGGAGCTAAGATTCCACAGGCCTAAGGGCCAAAAAAACCCAAAACATTAAACAGAAGCAATGTTGCAATTGGAGAAGACTCTTGAGAGTCCCTTGGACTGCAAGGAGATCCAACCAGTCCATCCTAAAGGAGACCAGTCCTGGGTGTTCATTGGAAGGACTGATGCTGAAGCTGAGACTCCAGTACTTTGGCCACCTGATGCAAAGAGCTGACTCATTTGAAAAGACCCTGATGCTAGGAAAGATTGAGGGCAGGAGAAGAGAAGAACAGAGGATGAGATGGTTGGATGGCATCACCGACTCAATGGACATGAGTTTGGGTAAACCCCAGGAGTTGGTGATGGATAGGGAGGCCTGGTGTGCTGCGGTTCATGGAGTCGCAAAGAGTCAGATACGACTGAGCGACTGACCTGAACTGAACTGAGTGTTGCAATAAATTCAATAAAGATTTTTAAAAATTGCCACATAAAATATTTAATAATAATAATAATGATAAACATCATTATCACTATGGTATGATTTGAATTGAACCCCGTATCTCTTACAGGAGTGGATCCATTAAATATCTTTTCAAGTATCCTTGTCACAGTTTGAGTTGCACTACAACCAAACTCTGTGACAAAGAATCATGGGCATTTATTTATTGTATTTACTGAGCAATAATGCCAAGGAACCGGCACAAGAGTAGGGGAGCGAGACAGTACACGGAAGGAGGCTGATTTTATTATTTAGTCATTAAGTTGTATCTGACTCTTTTGCAACCACATGGACTGTAGCTCACCAGCCTCCTCTTTCCATGAGATTGCCCAGGCAAGGGTACTAGAGTGGGTTGCTATTTCCGTTTCCAAGGAATCTTCCTGACCCAGGGATCGAACTCATGTCTCTTGCACTGGCAGGCGGATTCTTTGCTGCTGCCACCAAGTGTGTACATTTTTTAAAAAATCAGACTATTAGTAACTGGTGCTTCATCTCACTGCAAATTGTAGGATACAGCATAGAACATAACCTCAAGGTTATTCCATCTGAGGGGTAAGGTAACTGGCATTTATATACCACCTCTCAATCACTGGTTGAAGGCTGCTTCCTGGAACTGTTAATTCCCTGGCACTTCTGACTGCGTATATGAGCAACGAAGGCTCCAGTGGCTGGAGAAATTCCTTAGGCAAAGAGATGCAGGTGGTGTCAGTTGAATTTCTAGCTGGCATGCAGACATGGTATGGCTAAGAGGATCTGGCCAGGAAAGAAGAGTACTTGCTAAGTCTGACTGCTCCAAAAAGTCATTAATCTAAATTTACACTGCTAATATAAAATGCATGTCCATGTTTATTCTCTCCTCTTTCGATTTCCTCTGAACACCTGGTAACATAGTTCTAAGATTTTCAAACCCTGCACAAAGATAAGTTTTTTAACTCAAAATAGAAATAAATAAAAAGTTAAAAGGAGAAATGATAATGACTTTCTTTAAAATAGAACTCCAATTACTATTATCCTTTCCAAAATGCACATCTTAATAAACTGTATGTTTATATGAACAATGCTGCCATTATTCAAAATTTTTAGAAGATTTGTATTTGAAATTTAATTTAGAGATACTGTATTCTCTATCATGGCTCTCATTTTATGATGTCTCTTAAATAGGTTGATTGATTGCATGAATATACTTGTATGGCAAAGAAATATCTGATGAATGCTGCTGCTGCTGCTGCTAAGTCACTTCAGTCGTGTCCGACTCTGTGCGACCCCATAGACGGCAGCCCACCAGGCTCCTCTGTCCCTGGGATTCTCCAGGCAAGAACACTGGAGTGGGTTGCCATTTCCTTCTCCAGTGCATGAAAGTGAAAAGTGAAAGTGAAGGCGCTCAGTCGTGTCCGACTCTTAGCGACCCCATGGACTGCAGCCCACCAGGCTCCTGTGTCCATGGGATTCTCCAGGCAAGAGTACTGGAGTGGGGTGCCATTGCCTTCTCCATTCTGATGAATAATCTATTCCTTTTTCTTCCTAAAATATAAGAAAACAAATATTATGCTGAAATAGAAAGTCTTGTTTAAAAAAGAAAAAAAAGATACACAGAAAAGTAAAGCAGTGCTTATTAATCAAATAAAGCACAACATGATCAAAGGTTTTTTTTTAAAAATAGTAAGTTGAAAATACAAATGTGGTTCTATTTAGAATTCTGGTGAATCACAAAATATTCTCATCAACCAATTCCCATATGAATCAAGTTTTACCTTATTCTCACAGGTCAGCCGAAGAATATTTCTTGAGATTTAAAGATAAAAATAAACAAAATAAAACTTCCAATTCCAATCACAGACATATAAACATGTCTAAACATTGTAACCAACTCAAGTAAATGATTATTCTAGTATGCTTTCCACCAATTAAAGTCATCCTAGAAAAGGCACGACAGTGTTAAGGATTGCAAACACATGCCATTTTAGCTAAGATTAAAGATCACATTTTTGGCTTGTTCAAGGTTAATGATGCAAGGCAAGAACTCACAGAAATATGCCTCTGAGAAGAAAAACCAAGTCACTGTAATGATGGGAAATCATTTCTCATGCTTTCTGTGCAAACATATATACCACTTAAGGAAAATATTTGCATGGAGGAGGTTAGTGGAACTGTTAAAACAAGAAACCTTGTATTCAAGGGAGTGATACAGAGGTACCAGAGAACTCAACTCCATGTACCTGTCAGCGTGTGAACCTTGTTCTTCCTGATGTATTGCGGTCTTCTCCAGGATGGATATTTGCTTTATATAAGTACAGAATGTACACTGCATTATTCCTTAATAAACATGTTTCCTGAAATATACAGACACTTTTTTTTTAAACAGCCTATTTAGCAAATTATAGAGTAAAATATGTGCTGAGTACTCAGAATCTGATCGCTCGAGTGGGAAGTTTGGTATTTATACAATGGCACTGCAGTGTCCTCTGCCCATTTTGCATCATGGAGACATGCACAGAGGTAAAGAGTGGTCACCTGCCAGTCAGTGGGAATGCTGTCCACTGCCCTGGCATTATGGGCATTTTCCCAACCTGCTCTGGGAAGATGTCCCCTGATGTTCCATCTTCCTCAACTGCAAGCGAAACCTAGCACAATAAACCAGTTACATGTCAAAGAAACAAAGGTGAAAACAGTGAATTTACTTAATCTAAGGGAGATATATGTCAGCTTGCAGTTTGCATCACACTTCATTTACTTTTAAATGCTCCCCCCTTTTTTATTGAAGTATAAACCATTTACAATGTTATGCTAGTTTGTGGTGATTCAGTTACATAAAATGAATGTGCTATATAGTAGGACTTTGTCATTTATCTATTTTATATATAGTCATGTGTATCTGTTAATCCCAAACTCCTAATTTATCCCTTCCTTTCTTTTCCCATTTGGTAACATAAGTTTGTTTTCTATGTCTGTGAGTCTATTTATGTTTGTTAATAAGTTCATGCATCATTTTTTAAAGATTTCATATATAAATGATATCATATGATATTTGCCTTTCTGTGTCTGACTTATTTCACTTAGTATGATAATCTATAGGATTGTAAGGACCAATACTATTAAAATTACCATACTACCCAGGGCAATCTACAGGTTCAATGCAATCCCTATCAAATTACCAATGCCATTTTCTACAGAACTAGACCAAACAATTAAAAAATTCCCATGGAAACTTAAATACCCTCTTGGAGATGTAGGAAACACACCTGTTAACGAGACAAGAAAAACCTATGTATACTCTATACTCAGTAGACTTCTTTTGATTCATAATAATTATTAGATGTGCAGAGGAGAGAAATCAAAGCTAATTTACCAAAGTACTAGAAATCAGATTTCATATCAGAATACTCATTCATATAATCTATGATATAATTTTATTACTCAAAATAAACACTACTGACTAACATTATCTGTTACCATCACAGGCTGGGTGAGAAATAGAAACATTAGTGAGATTCACTGAAGAGCATCAGTGATAAATAAAAATAGAGAAAGGGTCAAAGTACTAGATATCTACAGAGATACCTGTAGAAAATCATATATGACTACTTGACTCTTAAGTAATCCAAAGTAGATCTCGTTTTTAAACTCACAAGTTTTAGGGATAACAGCTACTTCGTAGTTTCAGTGTAGCATAGATATTTTTAAGTCCTCAAGCTAATGGTAGGAATGAACTTTTGAGGGAAAGAGAAACATGCCTTTCTAGTGAGGGGAGTTATGCTGAACAAGACACTGTCAAGAGTCCTACAGAATCCTGATCACAGCTATGAGAACATCTCTTGGCTCCACAAGCTGAATAGGTTGTCCACTTGTGCAAGGATACTGAATCCTTTTGGTATAAGGGATACCTGGAGTGAGTCAATATGGACAAGTCTTAAAATAAAGAACAAAGTAAGTAACCTTGAAAATTACAGCAAGTCTCAAGTCTAATTAGATTTGAGTTTAATTTTTAATAAAAAATTATTTTCTTTGGTCTCATCCATTTACCTATGAATAAATTCTGAAATAAAAGCCTATGAAACAATAGACTCAGAGTAAAGAAAAGTCTCAATTGTTAAAAGAAAAAAAAAATCACAGGAGATTCATTGAACAGATCTCAACCCTTTTTTTTTCTCTCTAAGCCTTTAAATGAATGTCAAGAGTCCTGTCAACTTCTGTAACTGTGTAAAGGCTATGACAATACGCATGTGTTTGTCACTCAGTCGTGTCTTACTCTTTGCAACCCCATGGACTGTAGCCCACCAGGCTCCTCTGTCCATGGAATTTTCCAGGCAAGAATAGTGCAGTGGGTAGTCATTTCCTTCTTCAGGTGATCTTCCTGACCCAGGGATCAAACCCGGATATCCCGCATTGCAGGCAGATTGTTTACCATCCGAGTAACCAGGAAAGTCCTTATGACAATATGTGCAGAGTCAAACAGGAGCACTCTCTGGCAAACTGGGGTCATCAATCATCTAGAATCTCATAGATGATGAACTTCAAAAACTGCAACCAGATCACATTTTCAGTTTCTCACTGGATCAAAGATTACATCAGCCACGTGGAGGCCAGTGCATTTTTGTAACCATGACTGTGCTTGTTGCCCCATAAATTTTGAAGGAGCCATCCAAGCACTAAAAACTACAAAGACTTCATGAAACTGATCTGAACAAGTAGTAATTCCTACATCTCCCATAGAAACTGTGAGTATAAGCTCATGCTGAAAAATGAGTTATTTCACAGGAATAAGCAATAGAACTCCAGAGCTGCTGTAAAATGGTAAAGTTGATAGCTCTGTCAAAAATGTTCTGCCCTCAACTCCAAGGTGTACATTACATGTATGTGCAGGAGGGGGTGGTTTCCCCACACCACATCAAGCAAATTGCCCAGTCCAGCTGCTTTACCATTCAACTTATTTCTGATACTGTCTATCTGCAGGTAGCATCAGAGTCCACAGGTAAAGGGCTCACTCCCTCAAGTCTGCAGGTAGCATCAGAGTCCACAGGTAAAGGGCTCACTCCCTCAAGACTGCCCTTCGCTTGAGACACTAATCTCAAGTCCAGGTTACCTGTGCTTCTCACCAAACTGACTAAAATCAGAAGTTCCCACGACCTGTTACTACAGTTTGATTAATTTGTTAGAGTAGCTCACAGAACTCAGAAAACCCATTTGCTTACTAGATAACCATTTTGTTATAACAGAATAAAATTCAGGAACAATGAGGTGGATAAGATGCATAGGGCAAGGCATGGGAAAGGACAAAGAGCCTCCATTTGCTGCTGTTCCCAAATATCTATGTATTTATCAATCTGGGAGCTCTCTGAACCATGTCCTTTGGATTTCTATGGACATTTCCTTACACAGGCATGATTGATTAACTCATTAGCCATTAGTGTTTCAGTCAACCTCCAGCCCCTCCCCTTTCCCAAGATATCATTGGATGGGGTTGAAAGTTCTAATCTTCTATTCATGGTTACCTGGGGCAACCAGACCTCACCTTTAGGTACTTTTCCAAAGTCACCTCATTAATATAAATCCAGTAGTGGTAGAAAGGGGCTTGGTGTGAATAACAAGATGCAAATTTCAACTTTATGGACATGATTTCAGGAACTGAGGACCACTGGCCAAATGTTATACCAAAAGCTTCTCCCATTGCTCATACTGCTCAGGAAATGCCAATGATTTTACAAGCCGTGTGCTAGAATAGGGACGGAGACCAGATAGATTCTTCTAATTATAAATCAGAATCTCTCACTGAGCAATACTGAAGAAGGGGCAGTATACACTGTGAAAGGAGTCCCCAGCAGCTGTTAAAATCTTCAAAACCTGCTATGACAAAGCTGGGCAGTCATCTGTCACTGGGTCTCAATCAAACAAATGATCTTCTTTCCACAGCTAGAGGCTGGGAGGATGAACTAGTATGGTCATTCTAATCTCCATTATTATTTCCATTTTACTAGTATAAAAGAATGCTGTTTGCACAAATCCCCTAGGACAGAAAACAATAAGTGTGCATTACAAATGAAATAAGCTCTCAGCTTATTTTGAATGTGCCAGGCATCTCACTTATCACTTTCATATAAGTAATTTACAATCTGAGAGTGAGAGGTAGGTTTTTATTATCCCTACTTTCCAGCTGAAGGAAAAGATGTCTCCATAGTTAAGACCATCTACCAGAACAGTAGCAGACTGGAAATTCCAACCTGTCTGACTCTAGAGCTCAGGTTTTAAACACCTGTTCTACTCTTTTTGAATTCAAAAATTGATCTTAGGTGCTCATGTTAATAATTCACATGTATGTCACCACAATTCAAAAATTGCTTGGTAATATTAGAATCTACTGTTAAATGATTTAGTCAAAAAGGACTATAGCTAGTACAATCTGGTGTGGCTCTCTATTTAATTAAACAACTACCTGGCTTCATGAGGTAATCAATTACATCAGTTGATAAATGTTTATTTGTATAATTATGGCAGTGATTTAAAAAAGGAAGGATGTATGGAGGGAGAGAAGGAGGCAGAAAGGAAGAGGGAAGGACAGAAAGAAGGAAGTGATGGAGAAAAGGAGGGAATGAGAGAGAAGAGGCAAGAGGAAGGAAGGGAAGAGGAAATATTAATACACTGCTGAATGCCAACCCTGTGTGAATGCTAAAATCCATTCTGAATCCACTTTGTAATTTCATTCTATTCTGTGGATCTCTTCACTCCATAAGTCAAAACATTTCACTCCACACACCATGAGTATTATAAATTATGACTATTCATGACAGGACTGATTAATAGACATACTCGATACTCTTCCAGGAGACTGAATATTTTTTTAATTCTAAGATAAAGGTTTTAAATGTCACTTTTCTCATTTCCATGTGACTTATGTATTTGCTAAATCACCCTTCATTGCACAAAACCACTGTACCAGAAGTTTGGTGATGAGGGAAAGACACCACTTTTAATAGTTTTGTTAATCTTGACAACTTATATTTTAACACAGTTCTTTAGAATTGTTAGTATTATGTCTAGAACTGATTCTAATCTAATGCTATATAACTGAAAAGATGCAGCTTTTTACTTTTTATTTTTTTCCTTTTAACTTGGAGGGGGCTTCAGCCCTGCAGTTTACAAGGTGGTATTTGTTAAAAATGATAACATATAAAAAGCATGTTACATAATAACACCAATAAACACAAATAAATCTTGTTTTTGTATTAATGAGTTGGAGGTTCTCCAGACACTTTTTGTATTGTGCATGTCTTAATAAACTAAGAACTCCAGAGATCCCTCTGAGTTCTCTGCACTGCATTTAGGTATAATCAGTGTTCTGTCACAGAGCACACAGCTCTATATTAAGTCAAAGCAGCTTTCTCTGCAGAAATATGTCACTGTCATCAACTCAAACATGGATATTCAAGACTAGGAAAGACTGTTTCTCTCCTTGTGGAAGATGATCTGAGAGTGGTGATGTGTTATTTGGCAGACATTACTCAATCTCCATGTTTCTTTGAGTCATACCTTGCTCATTCTGGCAGACAGCCTTCAGGATGCGATGTCCAGGGCCACACTTGCCATGGTCAGGAATACAGATCCCTTCTGACGTCAGCCACTGGTAACACACAGGATCCTCACAGGGAACAGATTCCACCAAGTGAGGGCAACGGCCCGCAGGCCCTGTAGGTTCCATGAGGACATGGCGCTGTCTCATTCTAAAACCTAAAACAAAAAAGAAAAAAGGGTTCTGAGGATCTATCCTGATCTAGCAAAGGAAAAGAATCAGCAGCCAGGAAATTGGTGAAACTTTTATTTATACATCTACATCTCAAAAGAAGAGAAGCTAAAGGCAAGGAGAAAAGGAAAGATATACCCATCTGAATGCAGAGTTTCAAAGAATAGTAAGGAGAGATAAGAAAGCCTTCCTCAGTGATCAATGCAAAGAAATAGAGGAAAACAGTAGAATGGGAAAGACTGGAGAGCTCTTCAAGAAAATTAGAGATACCAAGGGAACATTTCATGCAAAGATGGGCACAATAAACAACAGAAATGGTATGGACCTAACAGAAGCAGAAGATATTAAAAAGAGTTGGCAAGAATACACAGAAGAACTATACAAAAAAGATCTTCATGGACCAGATAACCACAATGGTGTGATCACTCATTGAGAGCCTGACATCCTGGAATTCGAAAGTCAAGTGGACCTTAAGAAGCATCACTATGAACAAAGCTAGCAGAGGTGATGAAACTCCATTTGAGCTTTTAAAATCCTAAAAGATGATGCTATGAAAGTGTTGCACTCAATATGCCAGTAAATTTGGAAAACTGAGCAGTGGCCACAGGACTGGAAAAGAGCAGTTTTCATTCCAATCCCAAAGAAAGGCAGTGCCAAAGAATGCTCAAACTACCACACAATTGCACTCATCTCACACGCTAGCAAAGTAATGCTCAAAACTCTCCAAGCCAGGCTTCAATAGTACGTGAACCAAGAACTCCAGATATTCAAGCTGGATTTAGAAAAGGCAGAGGAATCAGAGATCAAATTGCAAAATCTGTTGGATCATAGAAAAAGCAAGAGGGTTTCAGGAAAACTTCTACTTCTGCTTTATTGACTACAGTCAAAGGCTGTGTGGATCAAAACAAACTGTTGAACACTCTTAATGAGATGGGAATACCAGATCAACTTACCTGCCTCCTGAGAAATCTGTATGTAGGTCAAGAAGCAACAGTTAGAACTGGACATGGAACAACAGACTGGTTCCAAATAGGAAAAGATTACATCAATCATATAAGTCAACCTGCTTATTCACCTTATATACAGTACATCATGCAAAATGCTGGACTGGGTGAAGCACAAGCTGGAATCAAGATTGCCAGAGGAAATATCAATAACCTCAGATATGAAGATGATACCACCATTATGGCAGAAAGAAAAGAGGACCTGAAGAGCCTCTTGATGAAAATGAAAGAGAGTGAGAAAGCTGGCATAAAACTCAACATTCAAAAACCTAAGATCATGGCATCTGGTCCCATCATCTCATTGCAAATAGATGGAGAAACAATGGAAACAGTGACAGATTTTATTTTCTCGGACTCCAAAATCACTGCAGATGGTGACTGCAGCCATGAAAGTAAAAGACATTTGGCTCCTTGGAGGAAAAGCTATGACCAACCTAGACAGCATATTAAAAAGCAGAGACCTTACTTTGCCAACAAAGGTCTGTCTGGTCAAAGCTATGGTTTTTCCAGTAGTCACATATGGATGTGAGAGTTGGACCATAAAGAAAGGTGAACACCAAAGAATTGATGCTTTTGAACTGTGAAATCGGAGAAGACTGTTGAGAATCCCTTGGACTGCAGGGAGACCAAACAAGTCAATCCTAAAGGAAATCAGTCCTGAATATTCATTGGAATGGCATCACTGACTCAATGACATGAGTCTGAGCAAGCTGAAAGAGTTGGTGATGGACAGGGGAGTCTGGTGTGCTGCAGTCCATGGGATCACAAAGAGTCAGACATGACTAAGTGAACTTAACTGAACTGCTTCATTAGAAGGATTGATGCTGAAGCCCCACTACTTTGGCCACCTGATGCAAAGAACTGACTCATTGGAAAAGATCCTGATGCTGGGAAAGAATGAGGGCAAGAATAAAAGGGGACAACAGAGAAAGAGATGGTTGGATGGCATCACCGACTCAACAGACACGAGTTTGAGCAAGCTCCAGGGGTTAGTGATGGACAGGGAAGCCTGGTATGCTGCAGTCCATGGGGTCGCAAAAATTTGGACATGAATAATCGGCTGAACTGACTGAAAGATCAAAACCACATATTCTTTTAATGTGTTTTATTTTATGGGAAATTGGAAGATAAGGGGAAGAACAAAAGACAGAAGGGAAAAGAACTAGAGCAGGAAATCTGTCTTCCAAGAGTTTACAGTCTAGGAGTTGAAGAGGCCAGGCAGAATCAAATGCACTAATAAGCAGCAAATGTTCAAGGGTATCAGTAAACCGGTACAAATAAATGAAGACTCACAGATTCCTGATAGCTGGGTGGGAAGATCCCCCAGAGAAGGAAGTGACAACCCACACCAGTATTCTTGCCTGGGAAATCCTATGGACAAAGGAGCCAAGCAGGTTACAGTCCATGGGGTCACAAAAGAGCTGGACATGATTTAGTGACTACACAACAACAGAGAAATAGCCTGAACATAGATAAACCCCATGTTCTTTTGTTACTGTTTTTCACATTCTTATTTATGACCAACCTAGATAGCATAGTCAAAAGCAGAGACATTACTTTGCCAACAAAGGTTCATCTAGTCAAGGCTATGGTTTTTCCTGTGGTCATGTATGCATGTGAGAGTTGGACTGTGAAGAAGGCTGAGCGCCGAAGAATTGATGCTTTTGAACTGTGGTGTTGGAGAAGACTCTTGAGAGTCCCTTGGACTGCAAGGAGATTCAACCAGTCCATTCTGAAGGAGATCAGCCCTGGGAGTTCTTTGGAAGGAATGATGCTAAAGCTGAAACTCCAGTACTTAGGCCACCTCATGAGAAGAATTGACTCATTGGAAAAGACTCTGATGCTGGGAGGGATTGGGGGCAGGAGGAAAAGGGGACGACAGAGGATGAGATGGCTGGATGGCATCACTGACTCGATGGACGTGAGTCTGAGTGAACTCCGGGAGTTGGTGAGGGACAGGGAGGCCTGGCGTGCTGCGAATCATGGGGTCGCAAATAGTCGGACACAACTGAGCAACTGATCTGACCTGATCTGATTAGTCTGTATGAAGGTGAAATACATCTATATTTGGACACATTCCTGGTCACTGTTTCAGGCCTTGAGAGTTCCCTGCATTGCTCCCTTGACATTTCCAGGTCAGCCTGCCCTGTGAAGGCAGGACTATTTGGGGCTGCATGCCCCACCCTAGCTAGACATAGGTCTCTGGACAACTACTCAGTTTTTCAAAAATGTTTTGTGGAACTAGGGACAAAAGTTATGCCATAATAAGGATGTGAATGGACCTTCCATGCTACATGCCTACAGAGTCACAAACTCATCAGATACAAATGGAGGGATATGGGTCAACCACAAGACTGTAGGAAGTGGTGAAGTCTGTGGTAAAATGGAGGACATGTGCTGAATTTAAAGTGTACAGATTTCAGTCAGGCTCCACTGACAGTTACCACAGGAAAATGTGAACCTTCTGTTGTCAAATCTTCTGATTCTAAGACACCAGAAGTCCAAGCTATGTTCAATTTTCATATGAAATCTATTTTTAAATGATGGAAACAAATTTATGTTTTTAAAAGCCACATAAGTTTTAAAATGTGACAGAGAACAAGATGCAACCCTTTTGTTTTTTAGTTTTCCATTTCTTGCCTTCAGGATATATCACTTCTAAAAGTTAGGCCCAGGACTTCCCTGGTGGCCTAGTGGCTAAGACTCCACAATCCCAATGTAAGGGGCCCAGGTTCCATCAGCGGTCAGCGAACTAGATCCCACATGCTGCAACTAAAGAGGGCTTCCCCAGTGACCCAGGGGTAAAGAATCCACCTACTAATATAGGAGAAACAAGAGACATGGGTTCAATCCCTGGGTCGGGAAGATCCCCTGGAGAAGGAAGTGGCAATCTACTCCAGTGTTCTTGCCTAAAAAGTCCTATGGACAGAGGAGCCTGGTGGGCTACACTCCATGAGGTTGCAATGAGTCCAACATGATTTAGTGATTGAACTCGTGCACACACAGGTCAACTGAAAGATCCCACATGCTGCAATTAAATGTCCAGTGTGCCACAACAAGGAGCAAAGATCCCACGTACTACAACTAAGACCAGCACAAGCCAATAAATACATAAATATATCTTGTTTTAAAAAAAGAGCTAGGCTTACCTCCCATGGATCTCATATTTTACTGTCCATCCTTTCATTGTCCAAATTCAATCAACAGATTTAACTCCTCTTTCAAAAAAAAATGAAACCCAATCTTATTACATAATAGCATCTTGAGATTATTTCTTGGGATAGGTAAAGATATAAAAAGATAGATAGGTAGGCAGATAGACTTAGCTAGGAAGATAGAACGCCTGAGAACACTGAACTCAGAGCCAAAGACTGTGATACCCCACAACCCTTCCCACAAGAGAAGGGGAGAAAGGCAAGTTTGGGTGCATGAGCAGTAACTAAGCCAGTTGTACATCAGTTTAGCAGGGCTGTGTCTATTTTCCCACAAGGAAGGATAGAAAGCTCAAGATGTAGTTGGCAAAAGACTGGCTCCTATAAAGTAGTCAAGGAGGATGGAACAAATGGACACATGTTTTTAGGCCACAAGAGGGAGCCGAGCTCCCTTAGAATATTGCAGGGTTGGGTAAGTGTTTTAGAGACACAGTCCTAAGGGCTTTATTTGTTTTGTCTAGGGCTAACCCATCAGCCCCCTTTACAAAAGACCATTAGACTCTTACTTTGTGGAATGGTCACCTGTGGGGAGGCATCATTCAGTCAATCAGAGACCATATCCTCCAGGCATGGACAGTATTAAGGTCAGAGGTAATTAAAGCAGTAGATAGCTTCTACCACACTTCACACCTCCAAGCCTATGTCATTAATTAGTCAAAATAAAACCTGCAGAAGAGGTCAGCTCCCTTCCCAGGCCACCTTGAGAAGAGCGGCAGGAAAAATACAGGACTGAGCTCTACTTGATGAACATCAACCTACAATGACCTCTGAGCCCTCCCTGCCACACAACTTGGATGACCTCTGTTCTTTCATGTAAGACCCACATGCTGCTTATTTATTGTCTTATGCCTGCACTTGTTTTAAGTTTATATCTTTGAGCAGGACGCGGCCTGGGTCTCCATGATTTATGATGTTTGACAATCGGCCCAGAAACTTAGCCATCTTTACAGGGGAAGGCTGGCTGTCCTATTACCCAGAGCTCAACCCCATTGAGGGGCAGGTGCAGCTTTCCTCTATAAATCCAGTTGCATCCATCTCACCATAAATCTATAGATTATATCTCCTCAGTCAATAAATTCTTTCACTTTTTCATTTGTGTTGCCCTTGTCCTGACTCTAACCAGGCTCACATCAAAGCACAAGCTCAGCATAAAACAAAAACCTTGGATTCTCTTGTTAGCACTTAGCTTTAATCACACATTGGTGTTCATGGCTGCAACAGATGTCAGGCTTCCCCAGGGAGCTTCTGTTCTGAAAGATACAAAACTGCCAAGTCCATGGTGGCTGGGGCCAGCCAACCACTTACCTTCATTTGCTGAATTTCATACTAATCACAGAGTATCACTCAATATACATTAATTGCCATATGTAGATCAGAGTAATATACCATGGGTAGTCACAGGAGGAACAGGAAACACAAACCCACTTTTCACAGAGCATACAGTCCAAGAAGGCAAAGAGCACATATGTTAACTAAGCATCTACCCTACACCAAGCCACTTAAGTTCTATTACACAAAATCAATGAATCCCCTAAACTATGTCGTTAGTTACTATTCTCATTTACACATGTGAAAATTAAGACTAGATGATACCTTATAACTTCTCCTATGGCACATTGCTGATTAAATGGATATGTATAAGGATAAATTAGGCTAGGATTAACATATACATAATACTATATATAAAATAGATAATCAACAGGACTTACTGTATAGCATAGGGAACTATACTCAATATTTTGCAAATATTGTGTACCTATAAAGGAAGAGAATCTGAAGAATATATACATGCACACATTTATACATACATATATAACCACATATATATACATACACTTAACTGTATATACATGTATATGTGTAAAGCCGTGCTATATACCTGAAACTAGAACAATATAGTAAATCAACTACACCTCAATAAAAAATGGATATGTATGAAATCCAGCTGAGGTCTTCTTGATCTGTGACCTCTTTACAAGAAAGGATTCAATTCAGCACTTTATGACATGTTCTAGCCCCACTTCAAACAGTGAATATGAAAGTTACCATGTATCATTTCCTTAAAATAAAGTTGTACAGATTAGATAGCTGAATGTTAGGTGCTGGGTAGCAAGAAAGAGTTCTAATCATTACTTTCTGACCAGAGCTTAAGTTCACCTTTAGTGAAACTAATATTTGAGGATTTTTTTTTTCCCCTTTGGACCCAAGGATTTAGTATGTAATCTAATATTTTAGTGCATATTCTACTGAGGAAAATTAGAAAAGAATGATTTGTGAGATGGGGCAAGAAAGCGAAAGAAGCACAAATGCTAGAAGACAGGTCAATGTTTTTTTAATTGAAGCCATAGAAAAATTGAAGGAGGCTCTGGAGGATCAATCCAGGTGTAAGAACCTATATCTTCACATGCTTATAGCCCAAAAATGTCCACGTGAACTTCTATGAAACCACCATGGCCAACATTTGTCCCCTACCAACTCCACCAGGACAGGCTTGAAGCAATACCCAGCAGGTTGACCAAAGATGAAATACAGAAGTTTATTCTCTAAGCATTCCATTTGCTCCTGAACTCTGCAGCCCTGGACACTGGGGAACAACTCTGAGTCAAAGAACCTGAGCAGATTGAATCTTTGATTCCAGCTCTTATCAGCTACCATTTCTGTAAGTGTTGCATTTTATAGTATTATTATAAGTTGACACCCTGTTATGAATACAGAGAATAAGAAGCCAAAGATCATGAGCATGAGAACCCTCAATGTTCAGAATGAGAAATAGGCATAGCCCCCTACAAGCTCCAACACACACAAACATGGAAAAAAGTAAAGAGAAAAAAATATATCTTACATTTAATCTGTAACAAAGCAAACTTATTTCACAGACTTCTCATAATGGTGGAACTTTCTAGGAGGCACAGATGGAAATGAAAATTTTTTCCATCATTGTTACATAAGATCTAAAACATGTCAGCATTTCCCTACTTTAGCATATTATCTAAATTGATTTGTCTGAGAGCATAAAAGACTGTATTCATAAAAATGGTCACAGGTTCTGTTTCATAGTGTCTTTTCCTATGGGGATTTTTAGACCGTTAGGTGCCAGTCAATCCTAAAGAAAACCAACCCTGAATATTCATTGGAAAGACTGATCCTGAAGCTCCAACACTTTGGCCACCTGATGCGAAGACCTAACTCACTGGAAAAGACCCTGATGCTAGGAAAGACTGAAAAGGCAAAAGGAGAAGTGGGCAGCAGAGGATGAAATGGTTGGATGGCATCACCGATTCAATGGACATGAATCTGGGCAAACTTTGGGAGGAGCCTGGTGTCTTGCAGTCCACAGAGTCACAAAGAGTCAGACGTGACTTAGCGACTGAAAAGCAACAAGGTTTTATAATAGGGTGGGGGTAAAGGCTACTTTAGGATTCTCTGGAGTCCTACCTCATAAGCATTCCCTATTGTAAGACCATATCAGGAAGCCTCCATCAAATTCCTCTTTACAAAAACTTCTGTACACAAGGTTGCCTTTCTAGAATGTGTCTGTAAAAGGACAAGGATGTCATATAACTATATGTCCATGTATCAAAAATAATTTTAAAAAATGCATTATACCTATGGAGTTCACCAATCAGCAAGTTTTCCAGGTTATTTCTCTTTCATATATCTCTAATTATAACTCTCTGGGAGAATATCAAAGATAAAGCAATGAATGATAAAACCGGATCCAATTTAAATTCCTCTGAAAGTCATTCTAGCTTCACTTGACAAGCACTGGCCTGCCAAGCACTGTTCCCCTTGTCTGCCTGTCACAGAGCTGATGGAAGGCGTGAAGCCTGTGTACAATGGCAGGTTTTCTAATGTACTTTGAACAGCTGACAGCCACAAACCTCAGAGGATTCCTGATTGAAGGATGTCGACCTAAGAATAACAGCCACGTGAAGATAATTTCTACAATAACTAATTTATTCTATTAGATAAATCATTTCCTGCTTTCCCATCCTTTACTACTTTTTTTTTTTTTTTAATGTGAACACAGGAAGCAAACCAAAGCAATAACACGTGATTGGAAAAAAAGACAAGTGAGAAGAAAAAGTCATAGCCTCCAGGATCACACATTTATGTCTTGCACTGGTGGGTGTGGTTGTTTTTTTCTCCTCAAATCCTCCACCATCCACACAAAAAAGGGGTATAAAATATCTAGGAAAGTATGACTATCCCAGATTGCTGTGAGGAGGTTCACTGCATTTCTTTGGGGTAGGCAATTCAAATATGAAACTAAGCAGTTCAGTTTACATCCTAGAGTTGTGTCATGTTTAATGCATTAGCTCTGTATTCTAGCCTCTGTGGAATTCGCAACTGCATTTAGTATGTGCCTATCAAAGACTCTGGCAGAAACCATGGCAGGACCACAGGACACGCTGAGACTGAGAGGATCCCAGAACTCATGCTCACGATGACTTGGTAGAAATAACAAGATAACTTAGCCTTATCATAACACGCTTGGATTCCTTTCAGGCAGAGAATCATTTCCCTGGAGGGAAAACTCTATTTGTTATTCTTCCCAAGAGGGATGATAGGCAGGTGGTCCTGGAAGGTTTTAGCAAGATCTTAAAAACCAAAATTATCTCTGCTCTGGTGAAACATTTATGAAAGAGCACACTCTGAGACTCCAATAACAATCACTGAGGTTTATACTCTCTCCTGGCTATGATTACTTAGTTCCTAGAGCAGGTCACTTAGCCTCAGTAATTCTCATCAACTCCAACATGCCTCCATACTCTGCAGGTGGCTGATGACACTACTACCTTCAAGTAAGAAGTTTTTCTGTCTCTGTGCTTACCTTCAGTCCCAAAGGCTGAGCTTTTCTTTGAAAAATATATTGACGAAGGCAAAAAGCACACATCCCAGTTAGCTGGTGCTCTCAAGCTGTTCTTGGAACACCCTCCCCTTATCATACAACTGCAATCTACTTTTCCTTTCTCTCTAAAGATGACACACTGAAGCTAAACTGAATCCCATGCCTCACACTGTATCTCCTTCATCAGCACAGTGATTCATACCCAAGCCAGTGGTTCCCATGGGCAGAGGGCTTCTTCTAAGCTCAGTATTGGACTTCTGTCTCGATCCAAACTTCTTTATACTTATGAGAAGAATCACTAAAGAAACCAGTGCTAGAAGGAACACTGGACTCAGCATGTTGGCCCTGGCTTGGCCATTATTAAGTCACTATAGGACTTAGGATAATTTCTTTACTTCTCTACACTCTGGTCTTGGCATTTTAGGAAGTATTGGATCCTCGCTGAGCCTAAATGCTGACACAAAGTTGGGAAGTATGAAAGTTGCCTAGGATGACCAAAATAAAATACCATAAACTGAATAACATAAAACAACATCAATTTGCCTGACAGTTCTGGAGACTAGAAGCCCCAAATCCAGGTGTCAGTAGAGCCATGCTCCCTCTAAAGGGAAAGACTGAAGCCACGCTCCAGGGAAAGACTGTTTACAGACCTCTCTCTTAGCTTCTAGTAATTACCAGCAATCCTTGGCTGGTACAGGCCCGACTCTAATGTCTGTCTCTGTCTTCATATGACCTTCTCTTTGCATCTTCAGTGTCTTTATAAGACACTCCGCTCTGAGTGTAGCTGTGTGTCTAGATGTTCCTCTTTGTATAAGGATGTCAGTCATTAGAATAGGGCCTACCCTAATCTAATATGACCTCATTTCAACATGATTACTTCTCCAATAACCCTATTTCTAAATAAGGGCATGTTCACACGTCCCAGGGGTTGGTACTGAACGTATCTTTCTGGAGAACACAATTTAACCATGGCAGGTGATGTCCGACAGTGCACCACAGTGCCTTTGTCAGAGCTGACTTATACAAGAGAGGGATACAAGCCAACGCTGAAGATGTCTGGCATAAAAGCATCTTGGACAAATGGGGTGAATGAAAGAAAGAGCCAGAATATTTTGAGTTCTCCAGATGAGTTCCATAGACCTGTTCTGAGTTATGCGGAAGAGGAAAACTGAAATAAAGGTTGAAAGTGTGGTTTTTCACAAAGGGTTTTATGAAAATTTGGCTCAAGTGAACAAAATAGCAACATACAATTGGAAAAAGAAGTATTTTCTGAATTGTTACAGAGCCTCTATGGGCCAGAACAAAGCAGTTAATAAACATCTGTTAAGTTGGACTCCTGCATTGGCTCTACCTTCTTACTGTATCAGGACCTCAAATTTCCTTAAGGGAGTTGTCCCTCCCTTACTCTGTCTGTGAAACTTGGGTGGAGTTATCCCTGCAGTGGTGGCCACATGCTCAGGACCTGGCTGGGTCAGTCCTACATCCTGCAGTCAGAGTATTTGCATCAGAGAGGAGCACATGACACAAAGCAGCCAATGAGATTCAACTCCAGGAATCCCTGAAATTATTAAGGAAGATACTTCTTCCTATATTATTTATTATCTAAAATAAAAATGTCCTTATGTGTATATGTGTGGTGGGTGTTTTTAAGATTTACTCACTTAGGAACGTAAGTACATAATATACTGCTGTTAACTACAGTAAACCATTCTGGGCATTAGATCCTCAAATAGTACTTATCTTATAACTGGAAGGTTGTACCCTTTAATCAATATCTCCCCATTTTCCTAGATATGCCCATGTGTGCCTGTGAGCCCTGTGGGGAGTGCTGAAATGTGGGTTTTCAAACGGACAAAGAATTAAGCTGATGGCATCAGTTCTGTAGCATCATGCACTTGGCCACATTAGTTTTTCTTTGCATGGGAAAACTGGAGGAATTAGTGCTTAACACGCTAGTGCTAAGCACAACAAACTTGTAGAATGCCCTTGGATCTCATTTCTCTTACTAAACGTAGTATTTCTTTCTAGCACTGCCATTGAAGAGAGCATGATATCAATACAAACTGAAAGGTCAACAAAAGATGTCACCAAAGATGAATGTTTGAAGATGCAGATGTGTATATAACAGCAAACAAAAGAAAACAAGATTGCCGAGACCTACACAGTTAAACAAGGACACAAAGTTTGAAGATTCTGTTTAAGCTTTGAGGACAGCATCAAAAAAGGAAACAATAATAAGTGCCCTCCATGAAAATTTGAACCATAACATCAAATTGAGCATGTGATTCAGCCTTTGGAAATCTAAAAATAAAAAATATATACAAAACAGTTGCTTCTTGATGTGATTATAGAAGCCATGTCTAATTTCTGCAGTATAAACATTATATGTTAAAAACATTACATTATGGTCAGCAAATATCTGCTTTGGCCCAAAATATCCATAAGATATTTGGTGCAAGGCAAAATGTCCTTGAAATTTATTCCCAGCCAAACCTAGGCAACATGGACCAAATATGCTGATGGATGTTTTGGCCAGGAGAAACTATCAAGGGCATTTTGGTGTGAACTAAATGTCTTCTGGGTGTTTTGGTCAGCACCAAATGTCTCGCAGAGTTAAGTTACATCATTTTTGCATAATAATCACTTTATCAACTATAAGCCTAATTAAAAGGCAACTAAAGTGGGATACTGTGCTCCAAAGAAGTATCCCCAATGTCTGCTTAATAACTGAATGCTGTCAGAGCTACTTATCTACATTTTATAGACAAATATTGTCCTAAACAAACTTAAGGAACTTTTCAGCAACCAGAATAAATCTGTGTGCACTGAGGAATTGAAGCACATGTAAACAAGGCACTCACCTTTTCTCCCCTGAGGATCACGGCAGTTTTCATGGACACACAGGCCCCAGGCCGACCAGGAAGACATTATACAGTCTGTAGAGCAAGGGATATTGCAGAGCTGAGAGGCCGAAGGGGCAGGTCCCAAACATAATGTCTTTGCCACAGGTCTAGAGACTGCATGGATGAGAAAAGAATGGCCGGAGTCACATTCTCTGAACATCCCTAGAATTTTCCCTGTCTATTTGTGTACCTGCCTTGCTCACATCAGCTTTGTGGTTACACAGTTTATATGCAAACAAAATATCAACACTCTTCCAATATGTGCTACTTAGCTCTACATTATTAGCATTTGGGGTGAGGAAAGGCAAGAAAAGACAGTGACAAAGGGCATGCATTTAAGTTTTCTGTTTGACAGAGTGTTCCCTGGGAATCCAAGAGAGGACTAGCAATTTAGGTACAAATTATCTAGAGTTATGAATTAAAAAAAAATTACGTGGCTCTGTGAATCTTCGAGATGAGTCTATCTCGACTATACAAATGACTGAGTTGCTGTGAAAAATTCAAAATCAAACCCCGAGGTGGGGTGTTTAGCATAACCAATCTACTGCTATTACTCCCCGGAGTGGTGGAGCTCTTGAAGACACAGAAGAAAAATGGCTCTTAGAATAAAAAGAAAAATCAGGATCTGTGACTTCAGAATTAGCCCCTAGAAGTCAGTTTCATTAGTGAAGCAACCCAGAGGCACAAGGAGTGCCTGAGGAGCCACAGGGAATGCCAACTAGGAAACTTCCAGGTCTTCCTGATGTGCTCCTGCACCCAGAGAAGCCCAGAACTGGGTCACTGCGGGAGGCAGTACCCATCTGTCCAGTGGTGGTGCTTGTCAAGTGTCCTCTCTAGGCAGACCCATTCTGGGAACCATGGAAATACACAGATGAAGAAGATAGGATCCTGATCCATATGGAGATTATAATATATTAGGAGCATGGATAGCAATACTCCAAAATGACCCAATAAAAGAACACCCAAATGCATAGCTACACTTGCACAGTGTGATCCCACATAAGCAAGTTTTAGAGCAATTCAGTTTGTGAGCCAATGGTTTAAGATCAGATGTTTTTATCTTACAGATTGCCTTGTACTATGGTTGAAATATTTCCTATATAGCACTTCTCTCCAGTTAAGCAGATGAGAAATACTTCAAAGATGGAGACTGGTATGAGACAATAGGGTGGTAAACCACCTGATCTATTTTGCTTCCTCACTCTTTACATAAGATGCAGATAGAGATGGCAAAAAATCACAGCTCTGATCAGCAGAACTTTGAATGTAAACCAAAGCAAAAGCAAAATCAAAAAATACTATCTAGGTGTTTATGAGAGTAAATGGGAAAAACAAAAGGTTGCCAAGGAAAATAATAATGGTTTATCTGCAACTAATTTTTTTAGCTTCACTGCTCACTGATTAGGAATGTGAGCAAGTGAGTTTATCGCTTTAAGTTTTAGAATTCTTTTAGTTTATTAAAAGGATTTGATCTGACTTAGAGAGGGGCAGGCAATGGCACCCCATTCCAGTACTCTTGCCTGGAAAATCCCATGGACGGAGGAGCCTGGTAGGCTGCAGTCCATGGGGTCGCTAGGAGTTGGACACAACTGAGTGACTTCACTTTCACTTTTCACTTTCACGCATTGGAGAAGGAAATGGCAATCCACTCCAGTGTTCTTGCCTGGAGAATCCCAGGGATGGGTGAGCCTGGTGGGCTGCCATCTCTGGGGTCGCACAGAGTTAGACACAACTGAAGCGACTTAGCAGCAGCAGCAGCAGAGAGCAGCAAAAGCAAGATTGCTAATGTAAATGTCAAAGCTTGCAAGCCATGTGGAAAAGATAAACAAAGGAAGAGAGAACAGATATTGGGGGAGAGTAAAAGGTTTTCCTGAGGCTGAGGAGTGTTGATGTTCAGAGACTGGGCTAAAGAAAACAGCTGGGCGGGGAGGATGGGGTAACCAGAACTATGGATGCATACATGACACTGATGGGCTGCACACAGGTAAAGAAGAATCTGAGAGAGGAGGCAGAAGTCTGTAACTCCTTCTCCAAGAATAAAATAATCACAAGGCAGCCATTCACTGAGTGCATCACACATTCATTCCAAAACTACTGAGCACCCGTCTAAATCATGCCCTATTGGATGCTGTCTGCTTTGAAGGAACTCTCAGTCAAGAAGGGTAAGTCAAATCGCATTTTAACAGAAGTGTTGGAAAGAGATGTTTCAGAGCATTGCATAAATGGAAAGGTGCACAGCCAGAGGTCTTAACACAGAAGTGTATCTGGGCCCAGCCCCATGTTTGGTTAGCATGTATTCTCATAAACTCAAACTTTAATTCCAAAACCAAAACCTAAGTCAATCATGGAAAATGAAGTGGAGAGTGTAAACTGATTAATCTAGCTGTTTAATAAAAATTTACAGTGCATGCCAGGTACTGGTTATAAACATCAATTCATTTAACCTGCATAACTTTGAGACGTGTATTATTATTAGTCCTAATTTAAAACAGGTAAATTGAGACATGATTTACTCACTTGCTCACATTCCCAATCAGTGAGCAGTGGAGCCAGAATTTGGAACAAAATGGTCTGGCCCCAGAATCTGTGCTGTGGACCACTGCACAAGGTGGCCTCATCATCAGACATTCAAACTACACAGCTAAGTATTTCCATGAGTTAACACTGAAGGTGTGAGGTTCTTTTAGATGCTGAAGCCAGATTAGTGAGTGAAACAGACAAGGTCCCTGTCCTCAGGGAGCCCATTTTCCAATGTGAACTGATATTAAATGTTCATGAGTCCATGAGCCTCAACAAGCCTGGATATGCTTTACTGCTGCTTCTCTTTGCCATGGCTGTCTCCCTGTAACACCAGTTAGACCTGGAGGATCTGATGATCAGCGCTTAGAAGATGCCCCAAACTCTCAGCTCCATGACTCAGCAGACACTTGCTGCCATAATCACTGAACTTGATGTTGGGTCCTGTAGTTGAAACTGGCCAATCCACCAGTGCAATCCCCAGGCTCTGAGTTGATCTGCACCAAATCTCTTTAGAAGCTCCAGAATAGCTTAACTGTCCAGAAGGCAGTTAAGCTTTGGGATTGGCAATGTAGTTAGAAAGAAACTGGGGAACTTGTCCTAAAACTGCATATGTCAAGGACAATGCTTTTACAGATATTATGTTTCTTTGGCTTATTTCAGAGGGCTATTGATGATTTTGAGGAGGTGAGAGGTTAAGTCCTCTAAGGTCCCTTTTGATAAACACTTAACTGTCAGTCAATTGACTGTTGGACATTAGGGCTAATGGAAGGTAAGGAGAGACATGGTATGCTGGTGAGGAATGGGGGCATTTCCCTGGAGGCTACTCAGTGGCATAACTGGAGGCTCAGGAGTGTGAGTGAGGCCATTTGTCAGAGCATGCACGCAGCTTCAGCACCTGCTGCTTTGAAAGACAGTTGATCTTAATCCATATCAATAAATTCTTCCAGTCTCAGAGACATGTCTAAAATGCTTCATTTAGGCTTTGAATCAATGGGTTTCAGTCAACCTTTCTCTATTTCAGCCCCCCGGGAGACATTTTCTCTAGAAATAAATCATGAGTAAGTCACAAAGCACTTACCAGCTTCAGAACACTTAGGAAATCATCTCCTTGAGAATAGTGAACACAGGATATTGCTACGCCTATTGACTTGTAGAGCTAGAAGGGAGCTTTAGAGCTAATTTAGTTTAATTCATCAATTTCACTGAAAAGCCATACTCCAAAGACCTTAGGTAGTTTCTCCAAGTTCATTCAGCAAGTCAAGGCAGAGTAAGACCTGAGCCTTGTCCCAGGTGGCTGGCTCATTTCCACGTGTCCCTCTTGGCATTCCTTCAATGGAAGAGGGCAACCGACAGAACAGATGAGGTCTTCTGGACTGTTTATGAATTACAGTGACCTCAGTGGAGGCAACCAGTGACACAACAGATCAAAGATACCTACCAAAGTTGAAGGCTCAGTTTAACCCTTTAAACAAAATCCAAATTCTGTTCCTACTTCATTGCTACTTCAAAACCCCTTTAAGCCCCATCCCAGATCTCCCCAACTAAGCAGAAGGTAATGAGACCAAATATCTGCTCACTTTAAACAACTATACTTTTATTTGTAGCATTCATGCTGTGGGAGGTAGTTTAACTTTGCCATCAAAGATCCATCTAGTCAAAGCTATGGTGTTGCCAGTAGTCATGTATAGATGTGAGAGTTGGACCATTAGGAAGGCTGAGTGTGGAAGAATTGATGCTTTTGAACTGTGGTATTGAAGAAGACTCTTGAAAGCCCCTTGGACTGCAAGGAGATCAAACCAGTCATTTCTAAAGGAAATCAACACTGAATATTCATTGGAAAGATTGATGCTGAAGCCAAAGCTCCAATACTTTGGCCATCTGATGCAAAGAACTGACTCATCAGAAAAGACCCTGTTTCTGGGAAAGACTGAAGGCAGGAGGAGAAGGGGATGACAGAGGATGAGATGGTTGGAGGGCATCACCAATTCAATGGACATGAGTTTGAGCAAGCTCCGAGAGATGGTGCAGGACAGGGAAGGCTGGTGTGCTACAGTCCATGGGGTCTCTGAGACATGACTGAGCAACTGGACAAAACAAACAAAAAATAGCTGCTTTACAATGCTGTATTATAATAATTTATACTGTACAGCACAATGAGTCAGCCATACATATACATATGACCCCTCACTTTTGGACTTCCTTACCATTGTGGTCACTACAGTGCCTTAAATAAGAGTTCTCTGTGCTACACAGCACATTCTCATTAGTTATCCATTTTTGACGTAGTATAAATAATGTGTATGTGTAAATCCCAATCTCCCCATTTATCCCACCTCTCTTCCCTGTTGTTCTCTACATCTGTGTCTCTATTTCTGCTTTGTAAGTAAGATCATCTCTATCATTTTTCTGGATTCCACATATATGTGATAATATATGATATTCGTTTTTCTCTTTCTGACCTACTTCACTCTGTATGAAACTCTCAAGGTCCATCCACATTACTACAAATGCCCTAACTGTGTTGCTTTATATGAGCCCTCAATTCTTCTTGACCAAACTCCAGTCATGATGCTTGTGGGAAGAAGAGTCACCTGAAGTCCTTGCTTTTTTAGTCACCTGAAATCTTTCTTTAGACAGACTGACTGAAACAACTTTATTTCTATTTGCTAACTCTATCTGCTCTAATGCAGTGGATCCCTGATGTGATCAGTGTCCCTATTCAGTGAAGGTCTGTGCTGGCCCTGCTTTCTCCAGCTGCCTTTGGCCATGTCACCTTGACATCTTCTGCCACTCTTGTGTTGACCAGTTGCCTGACTAAGTTAACAATTACCCAAAGTTTTATAGGATATTTAGGTTTTGTATACGGCAATGTTAGTCCCTATAAAGACTTCTCATGGCCACAAGTGTTAAAGAGAAAAAATAACTTTTCACTCAGATCAACCAAGATCACTACATAGCAGAAGCTTTTTAAATGCTAGGGAATACATTACAGTGTAAGTGATTGTACATATGCAGTAGTCATTAATGCTTTGAATATTTTGGTGCCTAACCTGGAATTTTTCATTTGCAATAAGAAAATTATTAAATTGACCTGCCTTACAAGAAATGTGCAAGTCTGCTACTAATGATTGCAAAGTAACCTTAAATAATGAATTACTCCATGAACAGAATGCTAATTAACAAAGGGGAGCAAATATTCTGGGTAGCTGCTATATTTAATATTAAAGAAAAAAACTGTTCTAATTCCATAAATGTACAAAGGTCATACTTTTCCTTAATCACAAAGTGATCTTACATGGACATACAAATTCAATTGAAATGATTTGTAATTAAGAAGAAAAATGCCTGTTGTGATCATTAGCATGTGACCACCACTGTAAAGAAAAATGAGTACCTTCACGTTTCATTCTTTGAAACTAAATCAAGCTCTAATCAACACAGAAATAAATTGGCAAAGATTCAATAAGAGCATATTATCCCCCACCCCTACTGCTGGTCATTTTTTAAGATCTAAATTTCAATGCCATTTAATGCCTCAAAAAGAAATTAGATAAAATTGCATCATCATCATGATAATTAGTTAATTATACTTAATAACTAGGTACACCTCTGTATTTTATTTTTTAAAAATGAGGAATGTTTGCTTAATGTAAAAATGTTATCACGGGATTCAATATTTTTTTTTAATGTCTATTACTGGATAAAATATCAAGTCAGTCTTTAAAAACTTAGGATATGTTTGAGGCAATTCTGCTGTGGCATAATGGAACTCAGCTTTCCCTCTGAACAGAAAGAAAGATCTTGATCATGGGTGAGAAATTAGTCAAAGATACTGATTATTATTTTTTTCCAATATTTTCAGGGAGGTAGAGAAGAAAAGAAAATAAAGATGCTATTTCCTGAGAACTCTTAAAACCTTGATGATATTCCCTGCTTTCTATCTTAGGAGTACCTGAGTACCCCTACACTCTACAGTCAGCTTATTTTACATAAGATATTTGATTTGCAGAAAGACATCAGCCTTCACAAAAAACTTAGACAGAAATGTTATATTTGTTTCAATTTTCTGAATCAAATGTAGGCCCTGTAAACCCCAATGGGAATTCTCACTCAATATTCAGGACCCCCACATTCCACAAGATGTCTAGGAAAGCACCATAATATATGCAGCAATTGCTCAGATTTAATTCAAAACTAATGAAAGGGCCTACTTATGTAAAAATCCTGCTTTCTAAATGACTTTTGAGAAACAATATTCCCTCTGACGTATTCATTTAGGGGAGTACACTGACTTGGCAGAAATTCAATCGACCTTACTGCTAAGATAAATAGACTTCTTCTACAAACTGAAGGAGTCAAACAGTTGAAGAGAAAAAACAAATAAAATTACAATTTTAACCAGAAAGCTATTTTCCTTCAAGAAGCTTCATGTATTATTTCAATTGCCTTTACCACTGGGATTTGCAAAATAAGGTATCATTCTTTTAACTTAGTGGGTAGGATTAAAGCAAATATGTCTTCTAGCACTTATAGAGACCTTAAAGAATTAAATCACGTCTCATCCTATTATATCTAATAAAGCTTAATTTTAACCATATTGTGACTCTTGGCAAAGTACTGTGCAATTCAGTTTGGCAGGAGGATTGCATGTGTATGTACAATAAATATAATATCTAAAAATAATTCCTGCAATTAAAAATAATTATGTGAAATTTGGCCACATGTCAAAAAATTCTCCAAATTTCCTTCATTTCACATAGCAAATTAGAAAATGACTACTGACTAGTGATTTTAATGTTACAGAGTAACAACACGATTAAGTAAAGATTGAAAACAATATTCAGAATAAAAATGAATACAGAATAAATGTATGTATGCAGTTTTAGAAGTAATTAGATCAATATCCAACAATTATGAAATTAAGGAAGAAATACAGGAGTTTTCAACCCTATATTCACATATTTCTGTGGTTTCTTCTCTGTTCCTCTTTTGAGGATTTTGGTCTGATCATTTCTCAGATTCTGAACTCAGAGCTAAAACGAAGGTATAGAGAGGGTGGAAAGAATAACAGCTGACCTAAATGGTATCTTTTACATCTTACAGAGTTAAAAATACCATTATTGTTGAGAGAGAATGGAAAGGAAATAAGAGAATGTAGAGAAGTGGTCAGGCAAAGAGAAAAAGTAAAAAGGTAGAGAGGCAGGTAAGAGAAAGAATTATCTTCCAAGCTATCAAGGATAGAAATGTGCACCCTCAGGGAAGCACAGCTTTTAAAGAGGTTTTAGAGCAAGGGTCCCATGAACAGAGGAGTCTGGTGGGCTACATAGGGTAACAAAGAGTTGGACACAACTGAAGTGACTCAGCTCAAACACTCTTCTTCTCAGCACTTTGCAACCTGGAATTCATTTTGCAATAGAAACAATAACAAGATTAAAATGAGAGTCAGTTTTAGCCTGGATAGGAAGGGAGTTTGGGGGAGAATGATGCCTGTATATGTATGGCTGAAAAAACAAAAAACAAACCCAAGCAAACAAAAAACACTAAGCTTTGCGATTTTTCTCAAAGAAGATTAGCATCCTATATAGTAATTTCTCACATTTAACAAGTACATACAATACACTATCTTTAAAAAGATAAAATAAATGAATACATTAAAAAAATGAGAGTCAGTTTTCCCATGAATGACTGCAAATGTGTATTTCACTGATTAATGATAGAATTAATAGCTAATGCATATTACTAACCAACTTGTCCCAAAATACTGCATGAAGCACTTAAATGCAATTTCTCATTCATTCATCAAAATCACTGCAAGATAAGTAAAATCATTATTCCCATTTTATAGATGAAATAACTGAGGACAAATTATTGCTGAGCATGCCAAAAGCAATAAATGACAATCCTGGTGCAGGACCCTTAAAAGCCAATACCCTTTAACACTATGCTATAGTATGATTTTATATTGGCAATAAAAGTTATGATAGAAATGAGCAACTGTAGCATTAATAGTCAGAAAATAAATAAGTGAACACTTTCAGTTCAGTTCAGTTATTCATGGCCAACTCTTTGCAACCCCACGCACTGCAGCATGCCAGGCTTGCTGTCCATCACCAACTCCTGGAACCTACTCAAACTCATGTCCATCACGTCAGTGATGCCATCCAACCATCTCATCCTCTGTCATCCCCTTCTCCTCCAGCCTTCAACCTTTCCCAGCATCAGGGTCTTTTCCAATGAGTCAGTTCTTCACATCAGGTGGCCAAAGAATTGGAGTTTCAGCTTCAGCATCAGTCCTTCCAATGAATATTCAGAACTGATTTCCTTTAGGATTGACTGGTTTGATGTCCTTCTAGTCCAAGGGACTCTCAAGAGTCTTCTCCAACACCACAGTTCAAAAGCATCAATTATTCCGTGCTCAGCTTTCTTTATAGTCCAACTCTTACATCCATACATGACTACTGGAAAAACCACAGCTTTCACTAGACAGACCTTTGTTGGCAAAGTAATGTCTCTACTTTTTAATATGCTGTCTAGGTTGGTCATAGCTTTTCTTCCAAGGAGCAAGAATCTTTTAATTTCATGGCTGCATTTACCACCTACAGTGATTTTGGAGCCCCCCAAAAATAAACTCACTGTTTCCATTGTTTCCCCATCTATTTGCCATGAAGTGATGGGACTGGATGCCATGATCTTAGTTTTCTGAATGTTGAATTTTAAGCCAACTTTTTCACTCTTCTCTTTCACTTTCATCAAGAGGCTCTTTAATTCTTCTTCAATTTCTGCCATAAGGGTGATGTCATCTATGTATCTGAGGTTATTGATATTTCTCCCAGAAATATTGATTTCAGCTTCTGCTTCATCCAGTCCAGCATTTCGCATGATGTACTTTGCATATAAGTTAAATAAGCAGGTGACAATATACAGCCTTGATGCACTTCTTTCCTGATTTGGAACCAGTCTGTTGTTCCATGTCCAGTTCTAACTATTGTTTCTTAACCTGCATACAGATTTCTCAGGAGGCAGGTCGGGTGGTCTGATATTCCCATCTCTTCAAGAATTTTCCACAGTTTGTTGTGATCCACAGTCAAAGGTTTTGGAATAGTCAACAAAGCAAAAGTAGATGTTTTGCCCCCTTAAAAAAATTCTTTTTGCTTTTTTGACTGTGCCATATGGCTTGGCAATCTGTTTCCTGACCAGTGACTGAACCTGGGTCATGGAAGCAAAAGCCCAAAATCCCAACCACTAGGCCACCAGGGAAAATGGAAATGGAAATTAAAAGATGCTTGCTTTTTGGAAGAAAAGCTATGGTCAACCTAGACAGCATACTAAAAAGCAGAGACATTACTTTGCCAACAAAGGTCTGTATAGTCAGAGCTATGGTTTTTCCAGTAGTCATGTATGGACATGCGAGTAGGACCGAATCAGTTCTGATGAGGTGGATAAAACTGGAGCCTATTATACAGAGTGAAGTAAGCCTGGAAGGAGATCAAACCAGTCAATCCTAAAGGAAATCAATCCTGAATTTCATTGGAAGGCCTGATGCTGAAGCTGAAGCTCTAATACTTTGGCCACCTGATACGAAGAGTCAATTCATTGGAACAGATCCTGATGTTGGGGAAGATTGAAGGCAGGAGGAGAAGGGGATGACAGAGGATGAGATGTTTGGATGGCATTACTGACTCAATGGACATGAGTTCAAGCTCCAGGAGATGGTGAAGGCCAGGGAAGGTTGGCAAAGAGTTGGACATGACTGAGCAACTGAACAACCACAAAGCCACCAAGGAATTCCCTAAGGAAATTCGTAAGCTGAAATAAAAATTTTTTAAAATAGTTCTAAAAAAATATGAGTAGTAAAGGCCAAAACTCAGAAAAGTAAGTGTTGTTAAAGGAAATTAAGGATCTAGTCGAGTATTTTTGATGTGACTCTGAAAGGTACTTAAAATTATTATTAACGGGTTGATGAAGAGAATGAAATTTGAATAGAATGACTATTTTCATAATAAAATTTAAGTTTAGAGCCATTCCCAAGGGATTATAATGAGTTCAGCATAAGACCCACTCCCTCCCACCGCCACCAAGATTTTCTTAAAGAGCAAAGGATGACCAAAGGAGCCTTTAAGGCAGGTTGGAACCTGGAGAGGAAGGCAAGTGGGTGTAAAGCTCACCCTCCTCTGGGTACCTAGCATCACTAGCACAGGTCTTTTTCCTTAACAACTATATCTAATCCCTCAACTGAGGAAAAATACAAGTAACAGTAGAATGTTTCTAAGTTCATTGGGCAAGAATTGGAAAGATATACTTCTTAAGTTAATTATTTTATTTTTGGCCACCCCCTGAGGCATGTGGAACTTCCCTAAGCAGGGATCAAACTTGTTTCCCCTGCATTGGAAGGGTGGAGTCTTAACCACAGGATCACCAGGGAAGTGCAGAATAAGGTGTTTTTTTTTTGTTTTTTCTTTTAATGACTGCGATTAAGAGTATGCGAGAGAGCAGGAGCAGGGAACAGTGAGATATGGTAAGAAAGATCAGACATGGCTAAAGAAAGCAGACCTAGGTCTCCAAGTCTTCGGTACCAACCACAGGATGCCCCCGTGAGTCCATCAGTAAGACAGGTCTTCACATGTGTGGATTTTGAACACAGATATTTCAACTTGGGAACAACTAAACAGAAATTTTTAATAATGGTAAGAAGAGGAAATCCATACTCTCTGAGATGACCCAGTCCTCCAAGAAGAACACTGCAAACTCCAAAGCTTAAAGCCACTTCCAAGGGACCAAAAAACCAGTAGGGAAATATGTGACAATGATTTTAGAGCGCCAAGAAAAAACTATCGCTCTCTAAAATAAATATGCATACCATCTTATTTTTAAAGAAAGGGCTCACTGTACCTTGTTAGCATATGCTGCTTTAAATATGCAAATCCTTTTAGACTGAATAAGTTAATTTGACTTCAAAGGAAGGCTCGTGGGATTCACTAGGTCCCAAAGTAGTGATAGGAACGAGACACCATCTAATAAATTCTTAAATGCAGAATAGTTCATTCTTTCATCTGAGAAACAGCATTAGGTATTTTTATGAGAAACACAAAAATTACAAACCAAAAATTCTGCACTACAAAACTTGATGAAAGCTCTTTTCCTCTCTTCCTCCTATTTTTATATTATAAGTCCTACCTTGTAAGCTCTTCACTATGTCGAGGCCAATGTTATAAAATAGTAGCTTCCAACCTGACTAAACCAATGGGATCAAAGGGAGACCCAACTCAGAAGAATTGGGTCAGAACTGGGAAGGGGGAAACAGAGAGAATAGTTAGAACTTAAATCTTTGAAACTCTTTATGATTAGCAGGTTGGAAAGTCAATGCCCTGAATAACTTCTGGAGTATGATTTTTGAAAAGCCAACTGGCCAAACACTATCATTAAAATCCATTAAATTGGAAGTCTACCATTGCCTGTGTAAATTGGGCAACTTGTTTAGCAACTGAACTTCTGTAAAACAGACTATGGGCTTTCCTGGTGACTCAGTGGTAAAGAATTCCCCTGCCAGTGAAGGAGACAGGGGTTTGATCCTTGATCTGGAAAGATCCTCTGGAGAAGGAAATGGCAACCCACTCTAGTATTTTCGGTTAGAAATCACTATGGACAGAGGAGCCCAGTCAGGCTACAGTCCATGGCGTTGCAAAGAGTTGGACATGACTTAATGATTGAACAACAAAATAGACTATCTAATGTTTCTCACCTTTGTTATATTATCTCCTCCCTGTGAGCTTCTGTAAACATTGTTTCCCTAATTGTCCTTCCATCCCCTATGACATTTTCACAACACAAATATGCTGTCTAAATTGGTTATATATAGATACATGTGGCTTATGACTCTTTGTGACTCTACAGACTGCAGCCCACCATGCTTCTCTGTCCATGGAATTTTCCAGGCAAGAATACAGGAGTGGGTTACCATTTTCTACTCCAGGGGATCTTCCTGACCCAGGGATCAAACTCGTGTCCCTGGCATTGGCAGGTGGATTCTTTACCACTTTGCCATCCGTGAAGCCCATATATAGGTACATGTAGACTTTATATTGGAGAAGGCAATGGCACCCCACTCCAGTACTCTTGCCTGGAAAATCCCATGGACAGAGGAGCCTGGTAGGCTGCAGTCCATGGGGTCTCTAGGAGTCAGACACCACTGAGCGACTTCACTTTCACTTTTCACTTTCATGCATTGGAGAAGGAAACGGCAAGCCACTCCGGTGTTCTGGCCTGAAGAATCCCAGGGACGGGGGAGCCTGGTGGGCTGCCGTCTCTGGGGTCGCACAGAGTTGGACACGACTGAAGCGACTTAGCAGCAGCAGCAGACTTTATATATAAAAAGATTTTTTTCATCCCAAGAACCATTTGTGTCCCCTTGGGGGCAATATCATCCCCTTTGGGAATGCATGGACTAGACCATATATTGAACTTGAGTTTGTAGGCTGAGCAATCTACAAGTGTATTCTGAGTTTATTAGCAAAACATTCCATGCAGCAAGTACTACCAGTGTCTCCAATTTCCAATGAGACATCTGAAATTTTAGAACTCTGCCCAAGCTTCTATAATTAGCAAAAGCAGAGGCAAGCCCTGAACCCAGCCAGTGTGATTCTGATTTGCCCTGTTTTTACCATGTTAGGCTGTTCCAGCTCAAAGCTCTGAAATTCTTGGGTCCAGTGCATTGTTTTTATGGCTGTAGGTTGGAATCTATCTTTTTTAATTTGACTCCAGTGCTCCTCAATATCTGTATTTTGCTTGAATTTGGAATCTACATGCTAATTTTTTGTAATAATCAGGAGATAATACATTAACAAGATAACATTATTAATCAATAAGATAAGCTATTCTCTGGTAGAATACTGATACATGCAGAGAATACAGACATTTAAAACAGCTGAAAGGCTGTAGAATTTTATAAATTTTGTCTTTTATTTAAACAGTAATCGAGTTATTAAAAATCTTCCCTGAGAAGTTGCCTATTCTAATTTTGTGTACATTTAAATATATCAGCAGAGCAAAACAGGTTACAATGTCAAGAGGACAGTGATTTATATTTTAAAATATTATAGCTCTTTTCATGAAGTCTTAATTTAAGAGAAAAAGCAACAAATTATTTTGTTGAAATAATTATTTAATTAAAAAATAGATGATTTTATATTAAAGCAGTATGGATGTATCCATAGGCTATTTAAATACAAAAGAATATTAATTCTGAAAGTGTTCTTACCTATTTTTAAAAGGGAGAGGGAACTGAATTTTCCAAAGTAATACAGATTTTTTATATCATAAAATGAGATGCCACTGCATGCAACAATTGATTTTTTTCTAATGTTTGTGTATCTAAATTGAGTCTCTCTAACAAAAACACTGTTTTGTTCAGTCTGGTAAAGATCAAAGGTAAGTCATGTTTATCGTGGTTATACTTTTTGGTGGAGGGGACCCTGAAAGAACCGTAAGCATGATTGGTCAGAAAATGTTCAGACCTTTGGCAGCTAGAGATCTTTAAAGTAGAGAAAGCAATTTAATATGAAAGTCAGCCTTCAGGACTCCCTATGGGCCTTACAGAGAATGATGAGTCACCTCACCTGAGGACCAAATGGTTACCAACCAGAACCATCTTGCATCCTCCCTAGCCAAACAGAATCTAAGCTTTACAGAGACTTCTACCATCTCCACTCCTGCTCTCTAACATATGTCTTATGCTGCGAACAAATACAGGACCACATCCTGCAGGCCACCAGGCCATAACCAGTTTTGTCCTCTTTACTTAACATGGCTTGCCAACTAATTAATTATATATGACACTTTTCATCTGAAGTTATTTTGTCAGTTTGTAATGATCAAAACCAGATATACACTGCTACAGTTTTAGAAAAAAAGAAACTTAGCAATCCTACTCTTGAGTTGATGCTTGTATGGTCTGAGAAAGTTTTATGTCTCATAAAGTAACCAGCCAGAACTTAAAGAAAATGGAAATCTACTTGAAATGTCTTTCCCCTCTGAGATAAGCTCCCTCATGGAATCTTGTAATGGAAGAGATCTTCAGTTCAGTTCAGTCGCTCAGTCATGTCCGACTCTTTGCAACCCCATGAATTGCAGCATGCCAGGCCTCCCTCTCCATCACCAACTCCCAGAGTTCACTCAAACTCAAGTAGTGTCTTATATAATACCTTATTTCTAAAAATGAGAAAATCAAAGTCTATAGTGGTTCTATAACTTGTCCAAGATCAACAGATTGTGTAAGTATCAACCTAGAATTCTGTCTTGCTACTTAGTTGACTTATTTATGCTGCCTCTAGATTTTTTTTTTAAATTTCCTTGATTAGCCTTACCATACCCCATTCACTGTAAAACCACAGTAGATGAAAGAAGTAATCAGAAACCAAGTCTTAGGGTCTGAGATTAGCTAATGTAGTTTTTTAGTGTTAAGATACTAAGGCATGGAGTGAAACATGGCTAGAACAAAGAATGTGGTTAATAGAGACATTCATCAAAAGTCAGAATGTTATATTTTTCGCTAATGATTCCAAAGTCCAAAAATTTAAATAGAAGTAGTGTGAAAGTGTACACATGAGGCCATTTACCTTTTGTAACCTCTTAGCAATAAGCAGTGTCATGTTAAAAGGAAAGGCTACATTCATCACTAGAGGAAATATTCTGGAAGCAGAAAGGACCTGCTAAACACAAATCACTGTCAAATAAGACAAAACAATTGAGCTGAAATTGCAATAAAATGGAAAACCACTAAATCCCCCTCCCCATCCCACTGCCTGATTCTCCAAGGCAACGGTTACTAATACCCAGCCCCTTTTCTAGGCACTGGTAGAAAGTACTGGAGAAGAGGCCATATCATCCCATATCTCGTTGACCTTATAACCTGAACAAATGAACTAGATTTACATATAAAAACTAAGCACTCTTAAACAACAGGTATGTAATTAGGCAATCATGGGCCTAGTACTTGTACAGGAGGCAGGTATTCCCAGAAGAAAACAGATCAGGGACAGCAAGTCAGTTTTTGTGGGATGCAAGCCTGGGCTTCTTAACACTCCAATGTTATTCTCTCTACTCTATATTACATTTCCACTCTCACCATGTAACTGATCACAGTTGGTATTTTGTAACCTGATGCTAGAGGACATCAGAAGAAAAAACATTCTTATAAAATGAAATTGCACTTATAAATAAATGCAAAAATCCAAATGATAATCATCTACTATGGAAATCTACTATGTTCAAAGAACTACAAATTTAACTCAACAACATATTAAAATATTGCAAATTTAATTCAGTAGTACATTAAAACACTAAAAGATTTGAAAATTAAAAAAGGAAATGTTTTTCCCTAAAATTGCAAGGATGGTTCAACAGTGGTATATCTGCTAATTTAACTTACTACAAGAACAGCTTGAAGGAAGAAATACAAAAATTCACCTCAGAAAAAAAAAAAATATATATGTATATATATTTACAATGACATAATACTTGATATAATATGGCATAATAATTATGATATACAAATGATATTTATATATAAATTTCATAGCCATTAATAAAAAATACCCCAATACTCTCCCCAAAGTAAAAGTACAAATTCTCTTACTCAGTAAATGTCATTTAACATGACCAAATCATATTTATAAGTGAAAAACTCCAGATATTTAAGTCAGAAACAAGGCAGGGATACCAGCTAACATTTTATGACCTAACTCTATAGGATTGCCTTGCCAGTGTAATAAAACTTAAAAAGATACAATAGTTATAAATATCAAATGAGAAAAGATAAACATTACCATTTATATGATTATTGCCTAGATAATTTAAGAACTTCAAATATTCTTAAGAAGCCTTTTTTATCAAAAAAAACTTAAGAATTTATAGGACTATCTCACAAAGTTTTACATATTGTCTTTAGTTTCTTAGACTTCCCTTATGTTTACTTTTTAAAGCTACTTACTATATTTTGTAATGCTCTCCCTGCTAATAAAAAATATTATTATCATGAGTGTATGCATACTAAGCTGATTCAGTTGTGTCTGACTTTTTGCAACTGGTCAACCCTATGGACTGTAGCCCTCTAAGCTCCTCTGTCCATGGGATTCTTCAGACAAGAATACTGGAGTGGGTTGCCATGCCCACCTCCAGGGGATCTTTCTGACCCATGGATGGAACCCAAGGCTCTTACTTCTCCTGCATTGGCAGGCAGGTTCTTTACCACTAGTACCACCTGGGAAGCTCACTGTTAGCAAATTGTTTATCAAAGTATGGAGCCTCATACATAAAAAACTATATACTATATAGTTTTTGGTAAGAGTTTAAATAAACTTGTAGCTATATGTATGTCTTGACCTGTATTAAAACCTAGTTCCCTCTATCCATTATCCAAGTGCTTTGCAGACAAAGGTAACAAAGAACATTGCAAATAGATGACCAGTGCAAGTTCCATGCATGAAGAAGGGCACCCAAAGCCAGTGCTCTGGGACAGCCCAGAGGGACAGGGTGGGGAGGGAGGTGGGGGACGGCTACGGAATGGGGGGAACTCGTATACCTGTGGTTGATTCATATTGATGTATGGCAAAACCATCAAAATACTATAAAGTAATTATCCTCCAATTAAAATAAAATAATTAAAACAAACAAACAAAAAATATTGCACATAAGTTGGAGGCTGTAGTACTAAGTACCAAGAGTGGGGTGAGGGAGTAGTCTGCCCCCTGGAAAGAGTATTTTATCATTCATGTTGCTAAGCATCATAGGTTCCCTGTGATATATATATATTTTTCACTTTTAATTTTGAACTAATTATATTTTCACAGGAAGTTACCAAAAAATAAGAATAAATATGCATGGATGTGTACTTTCAACAAGTTTCTTCTATGGCAACTTCTTGCATAATTGGTGTTGAATATCAGAACCAAGAAATGGACATGGGTACTGTTTACAATTTTACATATACTGATGGCATATGCATATGTACATGTGTGTTCACTTCAGTTAGTCGCTCAGTTGTGTCTGACTCTTTGTGACCCCATACACTGGAGCACACCAGACTTCCTTGTCCATCACCAACTCCCGGAGCCTACTCAAACTCATGTCCGTCGCATCAGTGATTTCATCTAACAATTTCATCCTCTGTCATCCCCTTTTCCTCCTGCCTTCGATCTTTCCCAGCATAAGGTCTTTTCTAATGAGTCAGTTCTTTGCATCGGGTGGCCAAAGTATTGGAATTTCAGCTTCAACATCAGTCCTTTCAATGAATATTCAGAACTGATTTCCTTTAGGATTGATTGGTTGGATCTCCTTTTAGTCCAACATACTCTGAAAAATCTTCCTCAACACCACAGGTCAAAAGTATCAATTCTTCTGAGCTCAGCTTTCTTTATAGTCCAAATCTCACATCCATATATGACTACTGGAAAAACCACAGCTTTGACTAGATGGACCTTTGTTAGTAAAGTAATGTCTCTGCTTTTTAATATGCTGTCTAGATTGGTCATAGCTTTTCTTCCAAGGAGCAACAGTGTCTTAATTTCATGGCTGCACTCACCATCTGCAGTGATTTTGGAGCCCTCAAAATAAACTCTCTCACTGTTTCCATTGTTTCCCCATCTATTTGCCATGAAGTGAAGGGACTGGAGGCCATGATCTTAGTTTTCTGAATGGTGAGTTTTAAGTCAACTTTTCACTCTCTTTTACTTTCATCAAGAGGCTCTTTAATTCTTCTTCGCTTTCTGCCATAAGGGTGGTGTCATCTGTATATCTGAGATTATTGATATTTCTCCCGATAATCTTGATTCCAGCTTGTGCTTCATCCAGCCCACCCAGCACTTCACATGATGTACTCTGCATATAAGTTAAATAATCAGGGTGAGAATACACAGCCTTAATGTACTCCTATCCTTATTTAGAACCAGTCTGTTGTTCCATGTCCAGTTCTAACTGTTGCTTCTTGACATGCATACAGCTTTCTCAGGAGGCAGGTCAGGTGGTCTGGTATTCCTATCTCTTTAAGAATTTTCCACAGTTTGTTGTGATCCACACAGTCAAAGGCTTTGGCGTAGTCAATAAAGCAAAAGTAGATGTTTTTTTCTGGAACTCTTTTGCTCTTTCAATGATCCAACCAATGTTGGCAATTTCCTCTCTGGTTCCTCTGGCTTCTCTAAATCCAGTTTGAACATCTGCAAGTTCACGGTTCACATACTGCTGAAGCCTGGCTTGGAGAATTTTGAGCATTACTTAGCTAGCATGTGAGATGAGTGCAACTGTGTGGTAGTTTGAACATTCTTTGGCATTGCCTTTCTTGGGACTGGAATGAATACTGACCTTTTCCAGTCCTGTGGCCACTGCTATATGTAGTTCTATGCAATACTATTGCCTGCAGCACCATCAAGATACAGAATGGCTCATCTCCACAAGGACCTCTCTGTGATGCCTTTATCACCACACCCATGCCCGCGCATCACTAGATCACCTGACACCTACTACTCTGTTGTCTGCTTTTTTCTGATTGGGTTCACCATCACCTCCTGCCTATCTCCCCTGTTTCACAGGCCTCTGTGTGAGAGGCTTTTTGCTTCATCAGGGAATATTACAAGCACACAGCTACCATGGAACTTTGTACTTGTTCCCTCTGCCTGGAACACTTTTTCCCAGAGAACCACTCTCACTCTCTTCTTCTACTGAAGTCTCTGCTCAATGGCACCCCACTCCAGTACTCTTGCCTGGAAAATCCCATGGATGGAGGAGCCTGGTAGGCTGCAGTCCATGGGGTTGCGAAGAGTCGGACATGACTGAGCGACTTCACTTTCACTTTTCACTTTCATGCACTGGAGAAGCAAATGGCAACCCACTCCAGTGTTCTTGCCTGGAGAATCCCAGGGACGGGGGAGCCTGGTGGCCTGCTGTCTATGGGGTTGCATAGAGTCAGACATGACTGAAGCGACTTAGCAGCAGTAGCAGCTGCTGAAATATTACCTCTTGAGAAAGAATTTTTGATATCACTGTTTGAAGCAGTTCATATTTTTACTCACATATTCAGCAGTTTCTTTTTTCTTAGTCTGCTTTAGTTTTATTCATAGCATCTGCTTGCTGCTGCTTCTGTTTAGTTGTTAAGTCATGTCCTACTCTTTGCAACCCTATGGACTATAGCCCACAAGGCTCCTCTGTCCACGGAATTCTCCGGGCAAGAATACTAGCGTGAGTTGCCATGCCCTCCTTCAGAGAATCTTCCCAATCCAGGGATCAAACCAATGTCTCCTGTGTCTCCTGCTTGACAGGTATATTCTTTACCACTGAGCCAAACTTGGAAGCCCCTTAATAGCATCTATCACCCTCCAATGTGTATTTTTCCCCCAAATTAGTCATTATCTCTCTCTCCTCATCAGAATATAAATATCACAAAAAAGACTTGACTATCTTGTTTACAGCTATGTTCCAAGTATCTAAAATATTTCCTACACATAATGGATGCTTAATAAATATTTGTTGAATAAATAAATTCTCACAAATGATCACAAAGAGAAACTTTAAATACAAAGACTACAGTTCTCTCTTTTCCAGTTGGCAAAAACTGTAAACAAATGAAAACACTTAGTACTGGCAAGAATAGGAAGAAACTGGCACCCTTAGACACTGTTAATGAATTTAAAATGGCACAGCAGTTTTAGAAGGAATTTTGGCAGTATTTATCAAGTTTGAAATCCCCAAATGCAATAACTTCACTTCTAGGAATCTTATTAAAATACTGACATTTAAAATCTGAACAAAGCTAGGTGTATAGCTAGATGTTTTCCTCAACACTTTTTTGTTATCATTAAAAAAAAACCTCTTAAATGCCCTTCAAATGTAAAATAATTAAATTAACTAGGATCTTACCATGGATATTAAACAATTATTATTATGAGGGATCCCTATATATTTACTATCAAGGAAAAAATGAAAGAGCAAAAGGTAAGTTGTAGAAAATTATGTTAGGTATAATTATCTTATGTGATAAGGAAAAAGCAGATCTGAAAGCACATTTAGATGCGTGTGTGTGTGTGTGTGTATGTGTATGCACATGCACACTCCGTACATACAAAATTAGACCAGGAAGTATTTATACCAATTCATTTACAATAACTGAGAATCACTAAGAATCTAGTAATCAGTGAGATTACTAGACCAAACTTGAGGGAAATGTTTGAATTTTTTGTACTATATATTTTCTATATAAATTTTTATATTAGTGCATTTATTTTATAAATAAAATCTGATGAGAAAAAAGTAAAAAGTAAATGGAATGTAGTCTCATTAAACTACTTCAGATTAAAGTACGTTTGACAAATAACATCGTAAGATATTTGATACAATGTGCTATCCTTTTAACGAAGAGACTTTTATTCAAACATAGTTCATAAGCCAAAGGAATAAAATCCTAATGGCAGAATTTCAGCTAGAATGTTTCTACTATGGAGGGCTTCCTAGGGATCATTCCATATCCACATCAATCAAAGAGCAGTATATAGGAATGTCTAAATCTCCTTTTATTCCTCATCCCATATCATGCAAACTATTCAAGGGCTTGTGAGGGAACATTCAGGATTCCATACCTGGAATTTAAATGACTACCAATAGATAGTTCCTTACCCTTCTTAAAAAAAAATTATATATATATATATATACATACACATATATGTATGTATATCTTTTTAGATGACTTCTCAAAATGTATTTTTTCTGGTTGCTACAGATAGCATGTGGGATCTTAGTTCCCAGCCTAGGGATTAAAACCGAGGCCCTTGCACGGTAAGTGCAGAGTCTAACCACTGTGCCGCCAGGGGAGTCCCAGTAGTTTCTCAACCATCTTAATACCAGACCCCTACTGTGACTGGGCTGCTTCCTGGCTCAGCTAGTGGTCCCCTGTAGCACTGTTCCTTGGGCGGATTCACAACTGCTTCATGCTGGTTGTACACTACATCCTTCAAAATGCATTCCTTTACATCTAGGACAGCAGATCCTCTCAGTATTTAGCTTTTCCCACATAAAAATTCCCAAAAGAACTTATCAGATAATCTGCTAGGAGTGTGGGGATGACTAATGGCAATCTAGTTAATATTATTTGAAAACAATTCTATGCACATACCCTACTCTCAACCAGCAACATGTCCAAATAGTAGGTGCTGAATTTTAACATAGCACTTACGCTCAATGAATAACTATAGGGTAACCTTCAAGCTGAAAATGTAAGCAAAGAAAGGAAAAGAACCATGTAAAGCTGTAAAGTGGAATAGACAAAGGACAGAATGTTGAATGGGATGACAGAAAAAGACAACAGTAGAAGATATTCAGTAATACACAGGAATAAATACTTGGGAAACTTTAAAATAGCACAGTAATACCACCATACAGAACGAATTAGAAAGATAACGAGATGAGGTAAATAAGATGTGGTGAGTAATACCATGACTTGCTGGGCTAAAGCATTCAACTGGTGTATGGTACCTGCATAGCCCTCCACAATTTTATATTCAGAAGGATGGAGGAAAATAATTCAAATCTGTAACATTGACAGAATATAATGTTTTTACATTTTCTCACTAAATGCCACAGCTCTGCTTACCTGCTTGGAAATCAGTGGATCTAAACATGTGATGTATTGTTCAAGGAGGGCACCAAAAAGGGACAAAGGAAGAGAAGCAACCTTTAACAACCTTGGTAAACACAGCCAAGCTGCTAACAGACTTGGACATTGTTATTTTACACTGAAAACCATCTCAGTTCTCTTCCAATGAGTAAGAATTCCAACTTCGCAAAACATACAATAAGCAAATGAAAAACCAACCAAGTCATGAGGAAACACAAATTAAAATCACAATAAGACATTCATCCACCAACACAGCCAAAAGTAAAAGGACTGAAATTATCAAATGCTGATAAAGATATAAAGCAATGAGAATCTCATTGTTACACACAGCTGAAAGGTATGTAAAAGAGTATAATCTATTGGGGGAAAATTTTTTGAGACTTTTTAAAAAATAAAACTACATAACCTATTACCTAGAAATTCCATTCCTAGCTAGTTACCCAAGATAAATAAAGGAATTCATTCACAGAAAAATGTTTCTTTCTGTGAACAAATAAGCATATGAATGTTATAGTTTTATAAACAACAATGAAAAACATAATATTGATTGACAGGAGGAAAAAGAAATTGTGTTATATTCATCACTGATATATTACTCTATAATATGAGGATAACATGAATCAGATTCATAAATATCATGCTGAGTGAACAACACAAAAAGGTACATGATATATTACTCCATTTATATAAAAGTCTGCTGCTGCTACTGCTGCTGCTGCTAAGTCACTTCAGTCGTGTCCGACTCTGTGCGACCTCATAAACGGCAGCCCACCAGGCTCCCCTGTCCCTGGGATTCTCCAGGCAAGAACACTGGCATGGGTTGCCATTTCCTTCTCCAATATAAAAGTCTAGAACTGTATAAACTGACTGAAGGTTATAGATAGATAAATGGTTGCTTCTGGTGGAAGTTGGGGTTGGAAGTGAAATGGGACTGATCGGGAAGGGACAGAGCAAAATTTTGGGAGCAACAGAAATGTTGGTTCTAAAGATACATTCATTAAAATATACTCTTATCTTCTGAATATTTCATTGAATATAAACTGTATGTATATAAAATACACCTTAATTAAAAATCACAGAGCTATGTTAAGATAAAATGAGAATGTCAGCTGTGCAAATATTTTATGAAAATTTCATTCAACTAAAACCAAAATTTCTGGAAAATTCTGTTGGCAGTACATTCATAGTGGAAGTTGTAAAGCAAGTAGGGAAAGGAGCCGTCACCCCAGAAATAAGTCTGACAAATGAGAGGCTATCTTTGGTACTGAAGACATAACAAGAGTGCAGAAAGAAAGGGTTTGAATTGGATTAACTGAGATTCTGTCCCCTACGGTTCTATTTAATGGAAGTATATAGACACTACTTTTCTAGTCCTCAAATTTGTGATTGGCTCAGTATAGTACAAGTATGTGCTCAGTCACGTCAGACTCTTTGTGACCCCCTTGGACTGCAGCCCACCAAGCTCCTCTGTCCATGGGATTCTCCAGGCAAAAATATTAGAGTGGGTTTCTATTTCCTCCTTCAGGGGGTCTTCCCAACCCAGGGATGGAATCCATGTCTCCTCTGTCTCCTGCATTGCGGGGGGAATTCTTTACTGCTGAGCCACCAGGGAAGTCCTTGGTTAACATGAAAAGAACTGAATTGTCTTGGAGGAGGGGAAGGAATGATGGGGGAGGACTGTGGGGCAGGGGGAAGAGGAGAAGAATATGAGTTGAAAGAGGACAAAAAAGATAAAGAAGCCAGGAGAGAATAAGAATACCAAAGACAGAACTGAGACAGAAGACATACAGAAGAACAGACTTCTGGACACAGCAGGGGAAGGAGAGGGTGGGACGAACTGAGAGAACAGCACTGAAACATATACATTACTGTATGTAAAAGAGATAGCCAGTGGGATTTTGCTGTATGGAGCAGGGAGCTCAATGCAGTGCTTTGTGACAACCTAGAGGGGTTGGGATAGGGTGGGAGGTGGGAGGGAGGTTCAAGAGGGAGGGGACATATGTATACCTATGGCTGACTCCTGTTGATGTATGGCAGAAAACAACACAACATTGTAAAGCAATGATCCTCCAATACAAAAACAAAACAAAACAAAAAAACTGAAGCAGAACAATGTATCTAATGGCCTAATGAGGAATGTATTGAGTTGAAGAGTTTGATGTAATACATGTCTCTTCATTTTTGATTTCTTCAAATCTTCAGGAAAACATCAGTTTCACATTAAATATCATTGTTTCATTGCAGCTCTATTTGGAGGCTATGTTCAGAGACTGAGTCTTGTTCTAAAATGGAGATGAGTCCATTTGGGACCAGCCACGGACCGGTCCTGCTGCCCCCTGTTCCCTTCAAGGTCTTAAGAGTCTGTGACAGAGGCAGGGAGCTGAGCTAGACTTGCACCCAGAATTCAGAAATGCACATTCCAAAAGCCAAGGGCTAAATCTCGTAAGATGGAATACATTTTAAAGTGAATGCCTCACCCTGAAGGGAATTTTGATCCTCCCAAATATTACAAGAACACCAAAGAAGATTTGACAGAATAAAACTCCAAGGGGTTTTGTGGGGCTGCAAGGGAACTCTCCAAGGAGCACACAGTTTAAAGTCTTGCACAAATTTAGAAAGAAGGAAACACAGCCAAGACCATATGTTAGTGACTTTAGCATGGCATTATAATAACATTATAAGAACTAAAGCTTGGAATAAAATGGGCCTGTAAAAATGTTAAAGAATGCAAAAGAGGGCAAAGGGTACTTTAAAAGTTTTATGGTAAGAAAAATAAGACAACTGGATGATTTTTCAGCTTGGGCAAATGGAATAATGATATAAGGGATAGAATAGCAATGGTAATTTAATAGTCAATTTTCATGGCATTTTTTCCTCAATGTCAGGTACTAAGCTGCTGCTGCTAAGTCGCTTCAGTTGTGTCCAACCTCGTGCAACCCCATAGATGGCAGCCCACCAGGCTCCATCATCTTTGGCATTCTCCAGGCAAGAACATTGGAGTGGGTTGCCATTTCCTTCTCCAATGCATGAAAGTGAAAAATGAAAGTGAAGTCACTCAGTCGTGTCGGGCTCTTAGCGACCCCATGGACTGCAGCCCACCAGGCTCCTCCGTCCATGGGATTTTCCAGGCAAGAGGACTGCAGTGGGGTGCCATTGCCTTCTCCGACTAAGCTAAGCAGTGTACGTTTACTATTTTATATGATGCTTACAACAGCCCTGTGAAACCAGTGCTATCATTAATTAGCTCTACTTTAGGCTTGTAGAAAACAGGTTCCTAGAAGATAATAAGTGCCTCTAAGCCACACAGCTAGTGGGGGACATGATCGAGTCTGAACACAGCATTCAGAGTCCAGACCCTACTTTTGGAAGCACCACTCAGTAGTTTACCTTTCAAACTCCATTGTTGCTATTATTACCGAGATCCTTGTCTACAGGTGAAAAAGCTAGAAACATCTTGGCTGAGAAGGGATCAGACATCTAAAGCTGGTAAAGAGATGCTGCAGCTTGTCAAAATAAAGTCAACCTCCTGCTCCAGGTAAAATTACAACCCAGAAGAGGTGGAATTTATATAATCAATGCGTCAACCAGTGTTGAGATGGGAGAAAGAAACCCACAGATTCACTGTTTTCTTTTGGTATAAAAACAAAAGTCATCCAAGCCCTCACCCCACATGGGTGTGGAAGGCCTGATCCCTGGGAATAGGTGTAAGAATTCACCTAGGGAGCAGGAGCACCTCCTGGGGCCGACCCCGTCTCCGTCTAGACACTGGACCAGATGACCCAGGCGCCTCTGTGGCCTTGTTGCCATGGCTGCAAGTATAAGCCCCAAATCCTCCTTCTTTCCCCACCAATCTCAATCCCCAGAGGCACTGTCAACAGGAGGCCTCTGTTACTAAACTATAGAAGTTAATCAACACCACCAAAGGCTTAAGGATATCATATGGAAACTATATATACTCATCCTTTAAAAAGCAATTTGCACCTCGAGATCAGAGTCTAGTAGCCACACCAGCTCACAGAATCGTCTTTTCTTCCCGAAGGCCAAGCCTGCTGCTCCCACTCCTTGAAGACTTGCTTCCCTCAGAAGTCCCCTGCCCTGGATAAATGGTGAAAAACACAAGCTCCAGAGTCAGATTCTAGATCAAATCCTAGCCCTGCCATTGTGACCTTAGGCCAGTTACTGCCAGTTCAAAGCCTTGATTTCTTATGAGTTTAATGGGGACAATAATGACTCATCTAAAGCATTTATATGGTACTTGTATCTCCTAGCAGTGCCATGTGCAAAGCAAGCATCAACAAATACTAGTTATTTGTGTTATTTCCAGGTTCTGAGAAATCCAACTCTCTATACTTTGAGCTGTACTATCCAATATGGTAGCCAGTAGAAAAAAAGCCACATATACTAATAAGCACTTTAAATATGGTTAATCCAATAGATGTGCTATAAATACAAACTATATACAAATTTTCAACATTTAATACAAAAAAGAATTTAAAATAGGTCAATTACTGTTATACTGACTGCATGTTGAAATAATAATGTATTATATATGTTGGGTTAGAATATTACTTGAAAATTAATTTCACCTATTTTTTTATTTTTGAATTTTTTAATGTGGCTACTAGAAAAAGTACTATGTGACTTACATTTGTGACTCTAGTATTGACCATTATTTCTACTACTGTGGGCAGGAATCCTTTAGAAGAAATGGAATAGCCATCATAGTCAAAAAAGAGCCCGAAATGCAGTTCAGTTCAGTTCTTGGATGCAATCTCAAAAACGACAGAATGATCTCTGTTCTTTTCCAAGGCAAACCATTCAATATCACGATAATCCAAGTCTATGCCTGACTAGTAATGCTGAAGAAGATGAAGTTGAATGGTTCTATCAAGACCTACAAGACCTTTTAGAACTAATACCCAAAAAAGATGCCCTTTTCATTGTAAAGGACTGGAATGCAAAAGTAGGAAGTCAAGAAATACCTGAAGTAACAGGCAAATTTGGCCTTGGAGTACAGAATGAAGCAGGGCAAAGGCTAATATAGTTTTGTCAAGAGAACGCACTTGTCATAGCAAACACCCTCTTCCAACAACAAAAGAGAAAACTCTACAGATGGACATCACCAGATGGCCAACACCGAAATCAGATTGATTATATTCTTTGCAGCCAAAGATGGAAAAGCTCTATACAGTCAGCAAAAATAAGACCGGGAGCCAACTGTGGCTCAGATCATGAACTCCTTATTGCCAAATTCAGACTTAAATTGAAAAAAGTGGGGAAAACCAGCACACCATTCAGGTATGACCTAAATCAAATCCCTTATGATTATATAGTAGAAGTAAGAAATAGATTTAAGGGACTAGATCTGATATACAGAGTGCCTGATGAATTATGGACAGAGGTTCGTGACACTGTACAGGAGACAGGGATCAAGACTATCCCCAAGAAAAAGAAATGCAAGAAAGCAAAATGGTTGTCTGAGGAGGCCTTACAAATATCTGTGAAAAGAAGGGAAGTGAAAAGCAAAGGATATAACCCAGCAATCCCACTGCTGGGCATACACACCGAGGAAACCAGAATTGAAAGAGACACATGTACCCCAATGTTCATTGCAGCTCTGTTTATAATAGCCAGAACATGGAAGCAACCTAGATGTCCATCAGCAGAAGAATGGATAAGAAAGCTGTGGTACATATACACAATGGAGTATTACTCAGCCATTAAAAAGAATACATTTGAATCAGTGAAAGTGGAGAGTGAAAAAGTTGGCTTAAAGCTCAACATTCAGAAAACAAAGATCATGGTATCTGGTCCCATCACTTCATGGAAAATAGATGGGGAAACACTGTCAGACTTTATTTTTGGGGGCTCCAAAATCACTGTAGATGCTGACTGCAGCCATGAAATTAAAAGATGCTTACTCCCTGGAAGGAAAGTTATGATCAACCTAGATAGTATATTCAAAAGCAGAGACATTACTTCGCCAACAAAGGCCTGCCTAGTCAAGGCTATGGTTTTTCCCGTGGTCATGTATGGATGTGAGAGTTGGACTGTGAAGAAGGCTGAGCACCGAAGAATTGATGCTTTTGAACCATGGTGT
>NW_011494902.1:5808296-5809420 GCF_000754665.1 Bison bison bison | reverse complement strand
GACAGAGGATGAGATGGCTGGATGGCATCACTGACTTGATGGACATGAGTTTGAGTGAACTCCGGGAGTTTGTGATGGACAGGGAGGCCTGGTGTGCTGCTATTCATAAGGTTGCAAAGAGTCGGACACGACTGAGCGACTGAACTAAACTGAACTGAAGTGAATCAGTTCTAATGAGGTGGATGAAACTGGAGCCTACTGTACAGAGTGAAGTAAGCCAGAAAGAAAAACACCAATACAGTATACTAATGCATATATATGGAATTTAGAAAGATGGTAATGATAACCCTGTATGCGAGACAGCAAAATAGACACAGATGCATAGAACAGTCTTTTAGACTCTGTGGGAGAGGGAGAGGGTAGGATGATTTGGGAGAATGGCATTGAAACATGTATAATATCATATAAGATATGAATCGCCAGTCCAGGTTGAATGCAGGATACTGGTTGCTTGGGGCTGGTGCACTGGGATGACCCAGAGGGATGGAATGGGGAGGGAGGAGGGATGGGGTTCAGGATGGGGTTCACGTGTGTACCTGTGGCGGACTCATGTTGATCTATGGCAAAACCAACAAAATATTGTAAAGTAATTAACCCCCAATTAAAATAAATACATTTATATTTTTAAAAAAAAGATCTTCATGACCCAGATAATCAGGATGGTGTGATCACTCACCTGGAGCCAGACATCCTGGAATGTGGAGTCAAGTGGGCCTTAGGAAGCATAACTACTAACAAAGCTAGTGGAGGTAATGGAATTCCAGTTGAGCTGTTTCAAATCCTGAAAGGTGATACTGTGAAAGTGCTGCACTCAATATGCCAGCAAATTTGGAAAACTCAGCAATGGCGACAGGACTGGAAAAGGTCAGTTTTCATTCCAGTTGCAAAGAAAGATAATGCCAAAGAATGCTCAAACTACCTCACAATTTCACTCATCTCACATGCTAGTAAACTAATGCTCAAAATTATCCAAGCCAGGCCTCATCAATATGTGAACTGTGAACTTCCAGATGTTCAAGCTGGTTTTAGAAAAGGCAGAGGAACCAGAGATCAAATTGCCAACATCCACTGGATCATGGAAAAAGCAAGAGTTCCAGAAAAACATCTATTTCTGCTTTATTGAC
>NW_011494902.1:5797747-5808196 GCF_000754665.1 Bison bison bison | reverse complement strand
ACAGCGTCAAGGCTGTATATTGTCACCCTGCTTATTTAACTTCTATGCAGAGTACATCATGAGAAACGCTGGGCTGGAGGAAGCACAAGCTGGAATCCAGATTGCCGGGAGAAATATCAATAACCTCAGATACACAGATGACACCACCCTTATGGCAGAAAGTGGAGAACTAAAGAGCCTCTTGATGAAAGTGAATGAGGAGAGTGAAAAAGTTGGCTTAAAGCTCAAGATTCAGAAAGCTAAGATCATGGCATCCAGTCCCGTCACTTCATGACAAATAAATGGGGAAACTGTGGAAACAGTAGCTGATTTTATATTTCTGGGCTCCAAAATCACTGCAGATGGTGAGTGCAGCCATCGAATTAAAAGACGCTTACTCCTCGGAAGGAAAGTTATGACCAACCTAGATAGCATATTAAAAAGAAGAAACATTACTTTGTCAACAAAGGTACATCTAGTCAAGGCTATTTTTTTTTCCAGTAGTCATGTATGGATGTGAGAGGTGGACTGTGAAGAAAGCTGAGCACAGAAGAATTGATGCTTTTGAACTTGGTGTTGGAGAAGACTCTTGAGAGTCCCTTGGACTGCAAGGAGATCCAACCAGTCCATCCTAAAGGAGATCAGTCCTGGGTGTTCATTGGATAGATGTTGAAGCTGAAACTCCAATACTTTGGCCACCTGATGTGAAGAGCTGACTCATTGGAAAAGACCTTGATGCTGGGAAAGATTGAGGGCCGGAGGAGAAGGGGACGACAGAGGATGAGATGGTTGGATGGCATCACCGACTCAGTGGACATGGGTTTGGGTAGGCTCCGGGAGTTGGTGATGGACAGGGAGCCCTGGCGTGCTGCAGTTCATGGGGTTGCAAAGAGTCAGACTCATCTGAGGGACTGAACTGAGTATTAGACTTCTGTTGGATAGCGCTGTTCAAAGCCTGGTCCATGGAACAACAGTGCAGGCAGTCTTCTAGGAGCCTAGATATGCAGGATCCCAACACCACCCCAGACCTATAGAATCACAATCTGCATTTTAAAAGATAGGTAATTTTATGCACATTATATCTGAGGAGCAGTATTCTAAAGGGAAAACCAGATAGCCTTTTGCATTGTCTGCCTGGCAGAGAGGGGAATCCCTCTTCACTCTAGTAGATAAAGAAACTGACGATGTTTGGAAAAACCAATACAATATTGTAAAGTTTAAAAGTAAAATAAAATGAAAAATGAAAAAAAAAAGAAAGAAATTGAGGCCCCATCTAGCCAACTTCGGGCTTCTGAGTTGGCACTCGTGGTAAAAAACCTGCCTGCCGGTGCAGGAGATGTTAAGAGACACAGATTTGATCCCTGGGTCAGGAAGTTCCCCTGGAGGAGATATGGCATCCCACTTCATTATTCTTGCCTTGGAAATTCTTATGAAAGAGAAAGAAGCCTGGTAGGCTACAGTCCATGGTGTCACAAAGGGTCAGACACAACTGAAGCCACTTAGCACACACGTTACCCAACTTCTCCTTTTTATAGACTTCACATTTCACTTAACTATCAATTAAAGACCATATAAAAAATTGCTACTCCCCACCTTTACCAAAGGAACTCTGTCATTTTAGGCTGCTTCAAGGTAAATTATTCTAGGCCTTACTACATGAGAAGCTTTAGACATGAAAATGGAGGTAGAAAAGAAACCAATCTTGAAAAGGGAAAGAGGGTGAATTCCACAGGATATTCAGTGTGATAATAATCCCAGGCCAAATTCAAAGGCTTATTTTTAAATAGACAGTAACCACACAGAAAGGAAATCATACTTCATTATGAGATGATTAGGGTTCATTAAGCATCCTTTATGATGAAAGAATAGAAAATATGACCCTTGAAGAAAAAGTTGAAGACTGGGAGTGTTTGGTATAGAGAGAAAAAAGTAAGGAGTATAGTGTGGCTAGCTTTAAATTTTTGAAGGGTTTTCATATGCAAAATAGATCAATTTTAGGTAGCCCCTAAGTATAAAACTGGGAGAAATGGATGGAAATTAACAAGAAGCTATACAACATGAGAGACGTCTACATAGTAATTGGAAATGTATAGCATAAAAAATTAGTTATCACTAGCATGCAATCTGAAACCATATGGAGAAATGCTTCAAAAGGAAATCACTGTCTGAGACAGGTTTGCACCAAACTACAGACACTATGATTCCACTATCTCAGGCAGTAGAGGAAACAGGAATGGTCACCACCATACTAACAGCCTTCTAACCTCCACCGACATAAAGACAGAGCACGTTAGTTTGGAACTGAGAGGCAGTCACTTAATATTGGGCATTTAATACATGTACCACTAAAATGTTACATGAACATACGTTACATGAACATACATAAGAAAGATTCCTTATCTTACCAGTAGAGAAGGTTTTTATTCCCCAATAAAAGAGAAACATTTCTAAGGACAAATAGACACAAGCTGTTTCTGAAAATGGAAGTGGGTTCGAGGAAGGAGTGGGGATTCTACTAATTATAGGGATTATAAAGCATGATGCAGGACAACCCTTTGAGCAAGTAAGGCAACAATAGACTGTTAAAATATATGAAGGAATTTGTCATGCAACATGTCTTTTCAGTGACTGTCCCATCCAAGTTTTTGAAATCAGCCTCACCTTCCCATATCCAAAATTAGTTATGGTCTCACCCACCTGCCCCTTCTGCTCCCCTCTCTCTCTCCACTGCAGCCCCCTCCAGAGTGGCTCTTACTTATTTGATTTACAAACCATCTCCTTTCTCCCCCAACTTCAACAATCTTCTAGAAAAACATCAAAACTCAGCCATATTCCAGTGTGTCCTCTAACATCAAATACCAAGTACATTAGAATAAAAATTTCTTTCATGTCCTATGTTTCCCCTAAAAAGCTCACCCATATTCTCATTTGGAAATGATCATGAGGAACTCAAAAATGGATGTATTTCATAGGTTCCCTGCCCATGACAAAAATGGTCAGTGCATAGGTAAAAAATGCTTGTAATTGTTAATGGAATAAGAAAACTGCTGTGGAAAACTGAGTTTAAAAGTATTACATAATGTTCAAAATAGGATGAGCAGAACAAGAAAATAAAGCTTCTATAAGAAGCCTTCTTTTTGACATAAAAGAAGCAAAAGCACATTGACCTGTGATAACAAGGTCTAAATTACACTGTACAAGGTTTTCCCTCCTACTAAAGATAAAAGGGAAAGCCAGACAAAGTCTTACTAAACTGAGCTTCACAGTTTTAAGATGCAAGTAATCAGACTGATGGCTGGTATATAGCCACCATGCTTTTTTAAGCTTTAAATCTACCTCAAGCCATTTGGAATCTAAGTACAAAAATAATCATCTTCATCTTTGTAACAGGTTATATAGATTTTCAAGAATCTTTGACACTATATTATCACATTAGACAATTCCTGCAGGGTCATAAAGAAAAAACCATATACCTTATATAAAATGTAAGAGTAACCAGGAAACAGAAATCCATAAAATCCTAGGTAAAAAACAATTAGGAGTTAGCAAGTTATTAAAAGCTTTGATGCTAAAACTATAAACCTTACACCAAGTCCTGACATAAAATTATCATTGGAACAAGTTCTTATAGCAACTCTGTAATTCCTGGGGCTGCTTTCCAGCCCCTAGAACTTGAATACTTGCTAAACTGAGCTTGAAAGAAAATTGTTAAACTCGTATGAAGAAAAATCAGTGTAAGTTAGTACAGATGGTGCATACTTTATAAGCACATTAACTTTTAGGCCAGGGTAATGAATGGAGAGGTGGGTAGTTAGAAGTTTAAGGCACGGGCTTTACCCTTAGGTCTGCAATTAATCAAATTTGAGAATCAGGCAAATTCATCTACTGCAGGTCTCAAGTTGCATATTCAGGATAAAAGTATTGAATTGTGTCAATTTTCCATAATCTTCCTCATTTATAAGAATCATCTGTTTTATCACTTTAAAAATGTACAAATTTCAAGGCTCTGAGACGCACTGAAACAGAATGTCAGGAGAGGAGCTGAGGAAGGCATACTTTTGCCAAGTATTACAGGTAATTCATATCACTGGGTTTGTTGATAATTTATGCTTAAATGATAGCTAATTTTTCTCTCAGTTCCAAGATTACATTTCTTTAGATCTTGCTTCAAACAATAGTTTCTCATAGCCTAAACACATAAATGTGGAAAAGTACTCTTAAATCAACAAATAATTCATATTTAAATGAATGTATCAGTCTTAAAAATGACAGATGTGGTTTCAAGCTTTATCCAGTCTAAAGATACTAAATGAGTCTGACCAATTTCATAATATACCCTAACTAAAAAAAAAAGAAAGTTGCAGACATAGAATTTTGGGGAAATTATGTACCTTTAGTGTCCTCAATCAATTCTATTTCAAGGAAAGGAGATTATATGATAACAAGAATGCATATAAACAAATTTTATTCAGAATGCAACTATTTCTTTCACTTATATTTACACTAATATTTAATATACCTGTGAGATGAAAATGAATACATTCTATCATCTTTATAAAAGGATAAATTGAAGCCAGAATTGAGTAACCCATCTACCCAAGGCTAGGGATCATCAACAGTGACACAGACAGAATTAGAATTCTATTCACTCCCAGTCCAGTATTTCTTTTCACATAACTTCATTTATCAAAGTGTAATAGCTATTATCTCAGTTTCATGTAAATTTGAATATTCCCACAATAAAATCTTTAAAAATATATATTACCTTGAGATAAATAGGTGGCAATCTCTAGATAGAAACCTTTCATTTTCTAGAGCAGAACTTCCAGAATAGTGGCTCTAGAAGGCATGGCACCCCACTCTAGTACTCTTGCCTGGAAAATCCCATGGACAGAGGAGCCTGGTAGGCTGCAGTCCATGGGGTCACTAAGAGTCGGACACGACTGAGCGACTTCACTTTCACTTTTCACTTTCATGCATTGGAGAAGGAAATGGCAACCCACTCCAGTGTTCTTGCCTGGAGAATCCCAGGGACAGGGGAGTCTGGTGGCTGCCGTCCATGGGGTCGCACAGAGTCGGACACGACTGAAGCGACTTAGCATCGCAACCAATAGTTTTGGGAGAATCATTTAAAAGTTCACATCTCTACAGAATTTGTCAAATCTTTGAAACTTGGAATATATTGCTTTCATAATATGAAAAAAAAAAAAGTTCACATCTCAAAAATTTCTGCAGGAGAAGCCAATCTGCTACATATTTATTTCTCTATGCTTAATGCATTCTTCTTACAGTTTGCTGGATAAAGCTGCACATCAATAGCCCAATACCTCTACAGTGTCTGTCTGAAGTTCCCAGGAGTCTGAATGCTGCTATTTTCAAAACAGAAAAGACGTTTTCTAAATAGAAGTATCTGTTGATTGTATGTATGTATGTATTTTACTGTAATAACTGCATTCTATGAACTAACATCAAAACTAGGATACTGAAAAACAAGGTTGCTTTTAGCCAATCAAAGATTTTGGAGGGCAGAGAGTCACTTTATGGTTTCATATATTGGAGAGCTTGCCTGGGGGCTCAGTGGTAAAGAATCTGCTTGCCAGTGCAGGAGACATGGGTTTGATTCCTGGTCTAGGAATATCCCCTGGAGAAAGAAATGGCAACCTACTCTAGTATTCTTGACTGGAAATCCCCTTAGCAGAGGAGCCTGGTGTGATATAGTCCATGGGGTCTCAAAAGAGTTGGACACAACATAGCGACTGTACATTACCACCACCACAGTGGAGATACTACTTCCTGATTATAATCAGAAAACCAGAAGATCACTCACTATATATAATTTGTTATATTTTTCATTGAAAGGGACATATTAACCAATATGTGTCTATGTGATGTGTGTGTGTTGCTGTTGTTTTGGAGAGACAGTTTCTTCACGATCTTTCTTATTTCTGCATATCCTATGATTAGGATACTGACAGCTTTTGTTTCAGACTATTTTTTAAAGTATGCTTATATAGTGATTAGCCTTGGGAAAAAAGGCTCTGTTACCCTCTGGGGCAAAGGCTGTACAGGTTTGCTTTCAGCCCGTTTTGAAGGATTGGGGTCTCTAAGGTTCAATGTCAGGCTTCCCAGGTGGCTCAGTGGTGAAGAATCCACTTGCCGAGAAGGAAACCCAGGTTTGAGTCATGGCCTGGGAAGATCCTCTGGAGAAGAAAATGACAACCCACTCCAGTATTCTTGCCTAGGAAATCCCATGGACAGAGCTGCCTGGTGGGCAACAGTCCATGAGGTCTCAGAGAGTCAGACACAACTTAGTTACTAAACCACCACCACCACCACCGTGGAGGCTCAGTGTCTCCCTCCTGTTACATAACTCACCATGTGTGCAGGCATTAAGGGCCCCTGTGAGTCGCACGATGGGAACCAGGGCTCCAGAAACCAGTCCAATTGATGATATTCTGGCAATTGACATGGCTATAAGTAACAAATGCCCTTTGTCTCTGACCAAGGGATATTATGTCTTCTGCCAGCATCTATGAAAAGGTTGCAGGCAAACATGTTAGTTGGCAAGTAGAATAATATCTGAGACCCTCTACTGTTCTTGACGTGTATGTGTCAGTTATCCACATTTGAGCTTACTGATAGCTCTTGCTATAAAGACTGCATAATTCCTTTAAAATTGTCTTTCAACTTTATTTACATTATAAGAAATCCAGGAGCGTCATTTTATGACTTGTCATCTCAATTAAGTAACTGAATAGCCTTGGGCAGTATTCTGAAAAAGTCAAAAAATTTTTTATACTATTCTAAAATTCTCATCTATCACCCATATTTTTCTATGTCAAACTATGGCAACAGAGTGCTTAAGTCATGGCCTGTAGACTTCATCCGTTAAAGTCAAATGAGATGGTTTGAAAGAGATCCCATTCAAATTTCTAAGGAAGTACCAAATCTGTTAGTTGTAGATTCTGAAGGTATTGAGACAGAATGTACAGATTAGTGCCATGTTCTTGGTGACTGACTAATCTCAGGTAAGATGGTAACTGACACAGAACTTAAGGAGTGACCGTTTCTGTACCCATCTTACCAGGTTCAGGGCAGCAAAGCAGCTGGCCAATCCTGGGTTATGCCCTTTCCCAGAGAGAAATGATCACATAATCTTATTACTGAAAGAAACTTTGTTGTTGGATCATATTCGAATTTCCTCATTTACAGATGAGAAGCTGAACTATTTGCATTTTAACACAAATTTTAAAATACACACTCCTCCTTTTCTGGGTGGCTTGTTGTGTAATCTTGCACTTGAAAAATAATTTTACTTACTTGTAATATAATATTCTTTATATTATATCTGCATAATTTATTTTTGTGTTTCCTTCTCCAAATTGGCTTTGACTCCTAATAGCCAAGGTTGATTTGTTCACCCCTCTGTCCCTAATATTTGATTCACTATGTTGCCTATGGCAAGGCTCCAATAAATGTGAGTGCACAAGAAAGCAAAGCCTTTATTGTCTATAAAAGAAAAAAATAATCACAACACTTTTTACATATTGAGTGTTTACTACATATCAAGCACCGAGCTGTGATTTTTTCTCCTTTAAATATAGATCATCTCATTTACTCCAGATAACTATTGTTATCTCCATTTAACAGATGAAAAAACTGGAGACAGACTGGCTATGTGACCTGCCCAACATCATTGGTTTTGTTTAGTCACTAAGTTGTATATGACTCCTTGCAACCTGGACTGTAACGCACCAGATTCCTCTGTCCATGGGATTTTCCAGGGAAGAATACTGGAGTGGGTTTTCATTCCCTTTTCCAGGGGATACTCTGGACCCAGGAATCCAACTCATGCCTCTTGGCAGGCAGATTCTTTACCACTGAGCCACCAAGGAAGCCAGTCCAACATCACATAGGGAGTAAATGGGAGAGCTAGTACTCAAACGTTCCAATTCCCACTTCAGAGCTTAAATTGTTAATTATAAGCTAATTGGACCTCTGTATGTCTTAACATCATGACATACAACCCATATATTCATAAGAATCACCCTGTAGTTTAGTTTTCAGTTCAGTTCAGTTCAGTCGCTCAGTCGTGTCTGACTCTTTGCGACCCCATGAATTGCAGCACGCCAGGCCTCCCTTAGTTTTAGTAACCCCCAAGTATTGATTTCTCAATAAAATGCTTCAAAAGGGAGAATAGTATCTAAATCTTACCCCTACTGTGTGTAATACATTAGGTTACATGGCAAAGGGTAACTGAGTTTGTATAGGTTAACAGGGGAGGGCAAAATCTGACTCCATGTTATATCTGTTTCTTTTCCTTAACCTTTGTTTTTTGTTGCTTTTGTTATTATAATCATACATAATGACCTAACTCAGGGAATCCTGCACCTCTGCCTAAATGTTTATCTAAAGTGCCTTTATTCAGCTCACAGGGAGATCAGACTCTGTCTACCTCTGAATGGCTGCAAAGAAGAAGAAATTAACATATCCCCTCCCTGATGCTGGCCAAGCCAGAATACATTTTGCAAAACTAATGACCTTTTTACTTTAGTTCCTCACCTCCTCCCTCTATAAAAGAAACATATCCAGACCCCAATAAGATGGTTTTTGGGGACAATAGTCCACCATCTTCTCAGTCTGCTGTCTTTCCGAATAAAGTTGCTATCCCTTGCCTCGACACCATGTCTCCCAGTGTGTTGGCCTGTCATGCAGCAAGTAGAGTGAGCTGGGACTCCATTACATGTAGATTTCAGATTGTTCATCATCTGACCTTGAGATGGGAGATTATGCTAGATTATCCAGGTGGGACCAGTGTAATCACAAGGATCCTTATAAATGGATGAGAGAGGAATAAGGGTCATGGAAAGATATCCGAGGATGCTATGTTGCTGGATGGCTGTGAAGACAGAGGAAGGAGTCATGAGCCAACAAATAAGGGGAGCCTTTCAAAGCTGATAAAAGTGACGGAAAGACTGTCCCTGAGAGTCTCCAGAAGGAACTGTGCTCTGTTTCCATCTTGATTTTAGACCAGTGAGATCCATTCACATTCTGACCTCCAGAACTATTAATCAATTTGTGCTAAGTCATTAAGTGTGCTATAGCAGCAATAGGAAATTAATACAGGGGTGTAATTAATAGTAAAGAATACCTGTGGCAGAGACAGCTAGCTACCCTCCAATTATCTTCCAACGTGTACAGCTATTGCTAGAAAATGGCTAATTAGCCAGAGGTCACACCCTTCAGGGACATCTAATCCCCATTCCCTTACTCTTCTGAAACAGGGACAAAATGACTAATCTCTTCAGTATACTGGGAAAGAGTGTCAGTTCTGAATCAAGATGAGTTCCCTGTTCTCTGCTGCCTGTATGATGCAAGGCTATCTTCTTGCCACACAACATGGAAACTCAGACACAGAAAGGTCAACTAACTTGCTCAAGGCCACACTGTGTGGCTGTGATAGGATGAATGGAAGGGTGGGTGCAGCCAGGAGAGGCAGACAAGGGATAGATCATACATGGCTCTGTGAGAGAGGTGAAGTTTTAAATCAGACAGGGGCACTGAAGTCATTTTGCATGGGAACGATAGATTCATATAAGCTTTCTTGTGAAGCTGCTTCATCTGGAGAGTGGAAGAGAGGCTCTAAGTAACAGTGCATAAGGCTCTAAGTAATGCGTAAGCATATGTATGCTCATTTAATCCTCACAGCAGTCTATAAGTGAGGAATGATCATCATTTCACACATCTCCCCTGTAAGGGGTAGAGTGAAAATTTGGACAGAGGTAATGTGTCTATTGTGATCCACACAGTCAAAGGCTTTGGCATAGTCAATAAAGCAGAAATAGATGTTTTTCTGGAACTCTCTTGCTTTTTCGATGATCCAGTGGATCTTGGCAATTTGATCTCTGGTTCCCTCTACCTTTTCTAAAACCAGCTTGAACATCTGGAAGTTCACAGTTCATGTATTGCTGAAGCCTGGCTTGGAGAATTTTGAGCATTACTTTACTAGTGTGTGAGATGAGTGCAATTGTGCGGTAGTCTGAGTTGCAATTCTTTGGCATTGCCTTTCTTTGGGATTGGAATGAAAACTGACCTTTTCCAGTCCTGTGGCCACTGCTGAGTTTTCCAAATTTGCTGGCATATTGAGTGCAGCACTTTCACAGCATCATCTTTCAGGATTTGAAATAGCTCAACTGGAATTCCATCACCTCCACTAGCTTTGTTTGTAGTGATGCTTTCTAAGGCCCACTTGACTTCACATTCTACGATGTCTGGATCTAGGTGAGTGATCACACCATCGTGATTGCAGATGGTAACTGCAGCCATGAAATTAAAAGATGCTTACTCTCCTTGGAAGGAAAGTTATGACCAACCTAGATAGCATATTCAAAAGCAGAGACATTACTTTGCCAACAAAGGTCCGTCTAGTCAAGGCTATGGTTTTTCCAGTAGTCATGTATGGATGCGAAC
>NW_011494902.1:5790617-5797314 GCF_000754665.1 Bison bison bison | reverse complement strand
TATTTCTGCTTTATTGACTATGCCAAAGCCTTTGACTGTGTGGATCACAATAAACTCTGGAAAATTCTGAAAGAGATGGGAATACCAGACCACCTGATCTGCCTCTTGAGAAATTTGTATGCAGGTCAGGAAGCAACAGTTAGAACTGGACATGGAACAACGGACTGGTTCCAAATAGGAAAAGGAGTTCGTCAAGGCTGTATATTGTCACCCTGTTTATTTAACTTATATGCAGAGTACATCATGAGAAACTCTGGTCTGGAGGAAGCACAAGCTGGAATCAAGAATCCCGGGAGAAATATCAATAACTTCAGATGTGCAGATGACACCACCCTTATGGCAGAAAGTGAAGAGGAACTAAAGAGCCTCTTGATGAAAGTGGAAGAGGAGAGTGAAAAAGTTGGCTTAAAGCTCAACATTCAGAAAACGAAGATCATGGCATTTGTTCCCACCACTTCATGGGAAATAGATGGGGAAACAGTGGAAACACTGTCAGACTTTATTTTTTGGGGCTCCAAAATCACTACAGATGGTGACTGCAGCCATGAAATTAAAAGACGCTTACTCCTTGGAAGGAAAGTTATGACCAACCTAGATAGCATATTCAAAAGTAGAGACATTACTTTGCCAACAAAGGTTCGTCTAGTCAAGGCTATGGTTTTTCCCGTGGTCATGTATGGATGTGAGAGTTGGACTGTGAAGAAGGCTAAGCACCAAAGAATTGATGCTTTTGAACTGTGGTGTTGGAGAAGACTCTTGAGAGTCCCTTGGACTGCAAGGAGATCCAACCTGTCCATTCTGAAGGAGATCAGCCCTGGCATTTCTTTGGAAGGAATGATGCTAAAGCTGAAACTCCAGTACTTTGGCCACCTCATGCGAAGAGTTGACTCACTGGAAAAGACTCTGATGCTGGGAGGGATTGGGGGCAAGAGGAGAAGGGGACGCCAGAGGATGAGATGGCTGGATGGCATCACTGACTCGATGGACGTGAGTCTGAGTGAACTTCGGGAGTTGGTGATGGACAGGGAGGCCTGGCGTGCTGCTATTCATGGGGTAGTAAGAGACTCGGACATGACTGAGTGACTGATATGATCTGATCTGATTGGAGAAGACTCTTGAGAGTCCCTTGGACTACAAGGAGATCCAACCAGTCCATCCTAAAGATCAGTCCTGGGTTTTCTTTGGAAGGAATGATGCTGAAGCTGAAACTCCAGTACTTTGGCCACCTCATGCGAAGAGTTGACTCATTGGAAAAGACTCTGATGCTGAGAGGGATTGGGGGCAGGAGGAGAAGGGGATGACTGAGGATGAGATGGCTGGATGGCATCACCAACTTGATGGACATGAGTTTGAGTGAACTCCGGGAGTTGGTGATCAACAGAGAGGCCTGGCATGCTGCAATTCATGGGGTCGCAAAGAGTCGGACACGATTGAGCGACTGAACTGAACTGAACTGAATGTTTCTATGAACCACATTAAATACACCCCACTCTATTTATATGGGGCTAAGAGGACAAAGAGGGAAATAAGTCAGAAAACTATTATAGTAGTCCATATGAGAAATACTGCTAGAAGTGGAGATAGAAATAAGCAGAATAAACAAACAAAGAAACAAAGAGAGAGAAGTAGAGAGGTAACCAATCAAGACCCTGTGGGGCCTTTCCAGAATAATTGCTGTTCATTTGCTCAGTCATGTCTGACTTTTTGTGACTTTTTGAGCGCCAAAGAATTGGTGCTTTTGAACTGTGGTATTGGAGAAGACTCGAGAGTCCCATGGACTGCAGCATGCCAGTCTTCCCTGTCCTTCACTCCCAGGGTTTTCTCAAACTCACATCCATTGAGTTGGTGAAGTCATCCATCCACCTCATCCTCTGTTGCCCCCTTCTCCTGCCTTCAGTATTTCCCAGCATCAGTGTCTTTTCCAATAAGTCAGCTCTTCACATCAGGTGGCCAAAGTATTGGAACTTCAGCATTAACATCAGTTCTTCCAATGAATACAGACCCCTCCCAGTATCCTCTCCTCTAGCTCCTCTGAAGTACCTATAATAGCTGTATCTGATGCATACTTCCTGAGTTGTCTTAGAGATGCCAAAAACCCCACCAAATGGAAGACATTAACTACTTGACGACCATGAGCATATGGCCCTCCAGACTTCTTGGCACCTGAGGGTTGATACTCTTGACCCCTGTGACACTGCTCTGTTACCTTACCATCAGCCAACTGGAGAATCATGCACGAGCTGATCACGTACCCTGCAACTCCCCTCCCTCCTTGCTTTTAAAAATATTTTGCTGAAATTCATCCAGGAATTCAGGCTTTTTGAGTACTAGCTGTCCCAGACTCCTTGTCTGGTGTCCTACCATAATCATTGCACTCTCCTTCACCACAATCCAGTGTCAGTACATTGGCTTTACTGTATGTGGGTGAGTAGATGCAAATTTCAGTATGGTACAACAAAATTAACAAAATTTAGTGATAAGCTAAATGTGGGCAAAGAGGTGAATGACAAGAGAAATGCCAAGGATATTGTTCAGGTTTCTAGTACAAATGTTTGCAGGAAGAGAGAAAATTTCCTGAATTTTGAAGCCCTGGAAAAGAACCTGATATGCTGTTCGGCAGAACAATGAAAAGTCCAATCTGGGGAACATTGTAGTTAAAATGCTATGGTTTACTCCAAAAGAAATATCTGGGTTCTGTACTGACCTCCATGCCTAAAATAACTAGGACAACTCAGAAACATTTCATCAAGTCAGAAAGAGCATTTAAGTCTTAGAAAAGCAGATCTTGAAAGAATAAAATGAACTACAATTATTTATTCCACACTGAAACACAGAGACTCTTAGAATTAGAAGGGGTATCATGATTCAGCTATTCTTTTTTCAGTTTTTTCTAACATGGAAACTGATTCTCTGCTCCAGTATTGAGAAAATGGCAGAAGACATAAAGAGTCATCTAACCATTCTTAAATACACAGAGACCTTATGATTAAGATCTAAATGACTCTTCCGTCTTGAACACAGAATCTGGCAAGAAGCCCAAACCTCGAGCAGAGAAGAAAGCTAATGACTACAATAAGTTGGTGAGAAAGTTATGAAACTTTCATGAAGGAAGAGCTGGACAAAAAGTTGATATGTCTTCAATGTCCTACTTGCATTCAGATATTCAAAAAGACTGGAGAGAGAGATTTGGAAGGAACAACTTTGTTTCAGAAACTGCACTGCCAAGAGAAACCTCATTACCTCTTGGCTTGGTGTTCGAGGAAAATGTAATCCAGGTGACAGTTTAGAGAGACACCTAACTAAAGATTGTAAATGCACCGGTCTCAACATGGTTTGTTTTTTTTTCCCCAAAAATACGATCTTCGACTCTGAATGGAGATCTTAACTGTTCATTAATGAAGTGCAGGTGTATGTGAATAACTGCAATGAAGAGAAAAACTGTTCCAAAGTGAAAATAAATGCCTGAAACTGAATGGTGAAACTAGATGCAGAGGTTTCTATTCATTTGTTCAAGAAATACCTACTGAGCTCTTCCTACTTTTACTGGATGATATACTAACTGCTGTGAAGTTGACCAAAGGTACTGAAAATGTTACAGCTCACAAAGATTCATGTCAGATGAAAAGAAGAGGAAAAGGACCAGGAATGGGAAGAAATGGGGAAAAAAATGAATGATGAGGAAGAAGGAATATATAGAAGGAGGAGGAAGGAAAATGAGGTTGCAGCGTGGGGGGAAGAGAAGAAAATGAAGGAGAAAAATAACGTTTACCGCTGCCACTGTACTTCAGGCTCATACTACGTCTCATGTAGACTGTTATAATAAATCCTTCAAAATAGTGTCTCTCATTTTTTCTTGTGATACATACTTGAGTTTTGTTGTTGCTGAGCCCTCTAGAAAGCAGAGCTTATGATGAGAATTAGGGTGTTAATACTTTATCTGTGAGATACAAGGCTTACCAGGCAGTAACAGAAAAAAAAACAAAAACAAAAAACCTATGGGTAAAGCAGGGAAAATAAGAAGTTATGCTATGTGATGTGTTTTGCAGGCTACCATTTTACAATGCACCACATGATATATAGCAGATTTGAGTATTTGGAAAACAGAATTTCTCTAGAAGGGTTAAAAAAATGTATTGGAATCATATACAGGCGCACAGGGAATAACCTGTTGTCATTGCTGTTGTTGTTTAGTTGCTAAGTTGTGTCTGACTCTTTACAACTCCATGAACTGTAGCCTACCAGGCTTCTCTGTCCATGGAATTATCCAGGCAAGAATACTGGAGTGGGTTGCCATTTCCTTTTCCAGGGGATCTTCCCAACCCAGAGATCATCCCCTGCATTGGCAGGCAGATTATTTACTACTGAGCCACCAGGGAAGCCCTAGGAGTAGCCTAGGTCACTCCTAAATTGTATTTCCCTCTGATGATGTTTCATTCCTCAAGGATCTAGGTCTCCTCTCCTTCTGGGTTGTATTTCCCAGTCCGAACTATCCAGCCCCTCTTACTGCTGCTCAGGAAGCCAGATCCCAGGAACAACAACATGGTGTTTCACCCAAGTCTGAAAGTGGATTAAGAATCACATTACTGCAGAGCATCAGCCAAGAGAAAGAAAGATGAAGGTGGTAAAAGAAACATGAGAGAGGACAAAGCTTGAATTCAGTTCAAGCATCTTTTGTGTGTCAGACACTGTGCTAAGTGCTGGGGTGGTGGGACAGCAACGTCACAGACCTCACAGACCTTGCACAGTAGCCTGGTTAACAGTGAACACACGCAGTGCAATTACAATGCAGTGAGATGACATGGCTGGGGAGCAGAGACTCTTTGCCATCTCATCTGACTGATGCTGAAGCTCTTTCAGTTTCAGGTGAAGCTTGGCCACCTGATGCAAAGAGCTGACTCATTAGAAAAGACCCTATGCTGGGAAAGACTGAAGGCAAGAAAAGAAGAGGACAATAGCAGATGAGATGGTTGGATGGCATCGCCGATTCAATAGACATGAACTTGGGCAAACTCCTGTAGATAGTGAGGGGAAGGGAAGCCTGGCATGCTGCAGTCCACGGGGTTGCAAAGAATCAGACTCGACTTAGTGACTGAAAAAAACAACAAATGTCAAGAACAGGTTGATAATCTAATGAATGCTTAAAGTAGACACTCTTCAAAATTTTTTACTAAGTTCAATAATTCAAAAACATTTGCTATACTAAGATGTTTGTTACACTTGATTAAAATATCACTGAAATACAAATGCAGTGAAACAGAATCAGTAGAAACCAATTTCAACTTAGACTCCTCATGACCTAATTCCCTATAAGTATTTCATTTTCAACTTTTCTTAGCTTTCACACTTTTGGAGAGAATATTTGAGCTACATTTGCATATACGCTATATGTTCCCAATAATTGAGTATGTTTCTAAGGTAGAAAGATTACAGGTCAACAGACGTTTCTGTCTCTTGGTCTCATGTGAACTGCCATTCAATACCCAGCTATTAATTGGCAGGAATTACTTTGTCTAGTTATCTGTGCATCTCTATTACTATAAAACAAAAAGAAAAAAACTCTGTAACCCCATTTAAACAGTCTCATTTCTCCTCTAAGGGTCCACACTAAGGAAATATCTAAGCACATTACTTTCCTGACAATTTTTTCACACCCAAATGAGGTTATTGACCTTTAAATCAATTTCTAAAGACAGGTAAAGGACATTTCTAGACCTTCAAATGATGGTAGAGCACCTCCTTCAACTGTCTCTTAAGAAATCTGTTCAACTGTTTATAATGTAAATTATTTCAAATCTCAAAATGTTCTTGGATACTCAAATAAATCTGCAAATAGGACACGACCATTCATAACAATTCTCTTAGCACACTGACATCTGTACTCGAATTGTTTACCCCTATAGTGCCTCTATAGGTGACCTAGAGCCAGACATCCTGGAATGTGAAGTCAAGCGGGCCTTAGAAAGCATCACTACAAAGCTAGTGGAGGTGATGGAATTCCAGTTGAGCTATTCCAAATCCTGAAAGATGATGCTGTGAAAGTGCTGCACTCAATATGCCAGCAAATTTGGAAAACTCAGCAGTGGCCACAGGACTGGAAAATGTCAGTTTCATTCCAATCCCAAAGAAAGGCAATGCCAAAGAATGCTCAAACTACCGCACAATTGCACTCATCTCACACGCTAGTAAAGTAATGCTCAAAATTCTCCAAGCCAGGCTTCAGCAATATGTGAACCGTGAACTTCCTGATGTTCAAGCTGGTTTTAGAAAAGGCAGAGGAACCAGAGATCAAATTGCCAAGATCCACTGGATCATGGAAAAAGCAAGAGAGTTCCAGAAAAACATCTATTTCTGCTTTATTGAATATGCCAAAGCCTTTGACTGTGTGGATCACAATAAACTCTGGAAAATTCTGAAAGAGATGGGAATACCAGACCACCTGATCTGCCTCTTGAGAAATTTGTATGCAGGTCAGGAAGCAACAGTTAGAACTGGACATGGAACAACAGACTGGTTCCAAATAGGAAAAGGATTTCGTCAAGGCTGTATACTGTCACTCTGCTTATTTAACTTCTATGCAGAGTACATCATGAGAAACGCTGGACTGGAAGAAACACAAGCTGGAATCAAGATTGCCAGGAGAAATATCAATAACTTCAGATATGCAGATGACACCACCCTTATGGCAGAAGTGAAGAGG
>NW_011494902.1:5768978-5790517 GCF_000754665.1 Bison bison bison | reverse complement strand
GACTGCAAGGAGATCCAACCTGTCCATTCTGAAGGAGATCAGCCCTGGCATTTCTTTGGAAGGAATGATGCTAAAGCTGAAACTCCAGTACTTTGGCCCCCTCATGCGAAGAGTTGACTCATTGGAAAAGACTCTGATGCTGGGAGGGATTGGGGGCAGGAGGAGAAGGGGACGACAGAGGATGAGATGGCTGGATGGCATCACTGACTTGACGGACGTGAGTCTGAGTGAACTCCAGGCGTTGGTGATGGACAGGGAGGCCTGGCGTGCTGCGATTCATGGGGTCGCAAAGAGTCGGACACAACTGAGCGACTGATCTGATCTGATAGTGCCTCTCCCCACTATTAAGCTGTTTTCAATATCTGAGTCTCTTTATGTTTTTTATATTCATCCATTTGTTTTATAGTTTATATTCCACATATAACATCATACACTATTTGTCTTTCCCTGATTTATTTCAATAAATATAATATTCTCCAAATCCACCCATGTTTCTACAAACAGAAAGTTTTCATTTTTTTTTTATGGCTGAAAAGTATTTCATTGTATAAATGTATAAATCTTCTTTATTCACTCATACACTTGATGAACTTTTAGGTTGATTTCATAACTTGGCTGTTATAAATAATGCACAATGAACATTGACATGCATATATCTTTTTAATATAGTGTTTTGCTTTCTTCAGATATATACCCAGGAGTGAAATAGCTGGATCTTAGGTTTGTTCTATTTTTCGTTTTCTGAGAAGCTTCAATGTTGCTTGCCACAGAAGCTGTACCAATTTACACTCCCATCAAGAGTGTATGAGGGTTCCCTTTTCTCTAAATCTTAGCCAATATTTGTTATCTCTGGTCTTTTTGACTATGGTCATTCTGACAGGTATGAGGGTAATCTCATTGTGGTTTTGATTTGTACTTCTCTGATGATTAATGATGTTGTGCATCTTATCATGTGTCTCTCGGCCATTTGTATGCCTCCTTTGGAAAAGTGTCTATTCAGGTCTTCTATTTTTTAATTGGATGATTTATTTTTTTTGAAGTCATGTTGTACAAGCTGCTTATATATTTTAGATATTAACCCCTCATTGTTCACATCATTTGCACATATTTTTTCCAATTCAGCAGGCTGGCTTTTTATTTCACTGATGGTTTCCTTTGCTGTGCAAAAACTATTAAATTTAATGTGGTCCCATTTATTTTTCCTTTTATTTTTTTTAAAGACTTTTTGTGGACAATTTTTTTAAAATGTAAATGAATTTGTTTCAATATTCCTTCTTCTTCTTATATGTTTTGGATTTTTGGCCACAAGGGCTGTGAGATCCCAGTTTCCCAACCGGGAATCAAATCTGTACCCCCTGCACTGGTAGGCAAAGTTTTAACCACTGGACTGCCAGGGAAGTCCTATTTTTGCTTTTATGTTTATTTTTGCCTTAGAAGACAGACACAAAAATATTGCTATGATTTATGTCAAAGAGTGTTCTGCCTATATTTTCTTCTAAGAAGTACATCTAGAAGTTCTCAGTTCACATGCTGCTGAAACCTAGTTTGAAGAATTTTGAACATAATCTTGCTAGTATGTGAAATGAGTACAATTTGTATGGTAATTTGAACATTTTTTGGTATTACTTTTCTTTGGGATTAGAATGAAAACTGACTTTTTCCAGTCCTGAGACCACTGTTAGTTTTCCAAATTGCTGGCATGAGTGCAGTGCTTTAACAGCATCATCTTTTAGGACTTGAAATAGCTCAGCTGAAATACCATACCCTCCACTAACTTTGTTCGTAGTAATGCTTCCTAAGGCCCACTTGACTTCACACTCCAGGATGTCTGGCTTTATGTGGGTGACCATACTATCGTGGTCATCTGGGTTATTAAGAGCTTTTTTGTACAGTTCTTCAGTTTATTCTTGCCAACTTTTTTTTAAATATAAATTTATTTATTTCAATTGGAGGTTAATTACTTTACAATATTGTATTGGTTTTGCCATACATCAACATGAATCCACCACGGGTATACACATGTTCCCCATCCTGAACCCCCTTCCCTCCTCCCTCCCTGTACCATCCCTCTGGGTCATCCCAGTGTACAAAGCCTCAAGCAACCAGTATCATGCATCGAACCTGGACTGGCGATTCATTTCATATATGAAATTATACATGTTTCAATGCCATTCTCCCAAATCATCCCCCCACCTCCCTCTCCCACACAGTCCAAAAGACTGTTCTATACATCTGTGTCTCTTTTGCTGTCTTGCATACAGGGTTATCATTACCATCTTTCTAAATTCCATATATATGTGTTAGTATATGGTATTGGTGTTTTTCTTTCTGGCTTACTTCACTCTGTATAATAGGCTCCAATTTCATTCACCTCATTGGAACTGATTCAAATGTATTCCTTTTAATGGCTGAGTAATACTCCATTGTGTATATGTACCACTGCTTTCTTATCCATTCATCTGCTGATGGACATCTAGGTTGCTTCCATGTCCTGGCTATTATAAACAGTGCTGCAATGAACATCGGGGTACACGTGTCTCTTTCCCTTCTGGTTTCCTCAGTGTGTATGCCCAGCAGTGGGATTGCTGGGTCATAAGGCAGTTCTATCTCCAGTTTTTTAAGGAATCTCCACACTGTTCTCCATAGTGGCTGTGCTAGTTTGTATTCCCACCAACAGTGTAAGAGGGTTCCCTTTTCTCCACACCCTCTCCAGTATTTACTGCTTGTAGACTTTTGGATCGCAGCCATTCTGACTGGCGTGAAATGATACCTCATTGTGGTTTTGATTTGCATTTCTCTGATAATGAGTGATGTTGAGCATCTTTTCATGTGTTTGTTAGCCATCTGTATGCCTTCTTTAGAGAAATGCCCAACTTTTCTTAATCTCTTCTACTTCTGTTATGTACTTGCTGTTTTTGTCCTTAACTGTGCCTATCTTTGTATGAAATGTTCCCTTGGTATCTCCAATTTTATTAAAGAGATCTCTAGTCTTTCCCATTCTACTGTTTTCCTCTGTTTCTTTGCACTGTTCACTTAAGGAGGCTTTCTTATCTATCTTTATCTATCCTTGCTATTGTCTGGAACTCTGCATTCAGTAGGCGACAGAGGCAGTGGTGAGGCCAGGATACCCTCTGCTCCCGGGCATCCTCCAACATTAGTTTCACCCTTCCCCAGACCCCCTTCCCACCCACTCCAGCAGGGCCTTTGCCTCCACCCTTGGGCACACACTGACCGATACGCGATGGAAAATGAAGGTTTACATGCTTAACAAGGACCAGTATGGGACAACCAGGGCACCAGGCGTGTCATCCAGCTACATTAAGTGGCTGAAGGCCATGTCTCTGCTAGTTAGGGCCTGACATATCATAGTCTGCTGGAGAAGGGAATGGCAAAGCACTTCATTATTCTTGCCTTGAGAATCCAATGAACAGTAGGAAAAGGTAAAAATATGACACTGAAAGATGACCCCTCTCCCAAGTCAGTAGATGGTCAATATACTACTGGGGAAGAGCAGAGAAAGAGCTACAGAAAGAATGAAGAGGCTGACCGAAGTGGAAACACCCAGTTTGGTTTCATCTGGTAGTGAAAGTAAAGTTTGAAGCTATAAAGAATAATATTGCATAGGAATCTGGAATGCTAGGCCCATAATTCAAGGTAAATTGGATGTGGTCAAATGAGACAGCAAGAGTAAACATTGACATTCTAGGAATCAGCGAACTCAAATGGACAGGAATGGGTGGATTTAACTCAGATGACCATTATATCTCCTACTGTGGGCAAGAATCCCTTAGAAGGAATGGAGTAGACCTCATAGTCAACAAAAGAGTCTGAAATGCAGCACTTGGCTGCAATCTCAAAAACGACAGAATGATCTCAGTTTGTTTCCACGGCAAACTATTCAACATCACAGTAATCCAAATCTATGTGCCAACTAATAATGCTGAAGAAGCTGAAGTTGAATAGTTCTATGAAGACCGACAAGACTTCCAAGAATTAACACCAAAAAATGATGTCCCTTTTCATCACAAGGGACTGAAATGCAAAAGTAGGAAGTCGAGAGATACCTGGAGTAACAGAAAAGTTCGGCCTTGGAGGACAAAATGAAGCAAGGCAAAGGCTAACAATTGTGCCAAGAGAATGCACTGGTCATGGCAAACACTCTCTTCCAACAACACAGGAGATGACTCTACACATGGACATCACCAGATGGCCAGCACCGAAGTCACATTGATTATGTTCTTGGCAGCCAAAGATGTAGAAGCTCTATACAGTCAGCAAAAACAAGATCTGTGGCTCAGATCATCAGCATCTTGTTGCAAAATTCAGACTTATTGAAAAAAGTAGGGAAAGCCACTAGGCCATTCAGGTATGACCTAAATCAAATACTTTATGATTATACAGTAGAGGTGATGAATAGATTCAAGGGACTCGATCTGGTAGACGGAGTGCCTGAAGAACTACGGACAGAGCTTCAGAACATTGTACAGGAGGTGGTGACCAAAACCATCCCCAAGAAAAAGAAATGCAAGAAGGCAACGTGGTTGTCAGAGGAGGCCTTACAAATAGCTGACATAGACTCACAATTCCCACAAATTTCTCTCTCAGAACTGCTTTTGCTGTGTCCCATAGGTGTCAGATCATTGTGTTTTTTAGTTTATTTGTTTTCATTTGTTTCCAAGTATTTTTTATTTCTTATTTTTTCAGTGGCTATTCAGTAGCACATTATTTAACCTCCATGTCTTTATATTTTCTGAATTTTTGTTTCTTGTAGTTGATTTATAGAGTCATATCTTTGTGGCCAGAAAAGATGCATGATATTACTCTAATGTTCTTGAATTTAATGAGATATTTTATTCCCTAGCATGTGATCTATCCTGCTTAAGTGCTCAATGTACACTTGAAAGGAATGTTTTTGTTTGTTTTTTGCTGTTTTGGGACTGGATGCTCTATAGATCTACTAATATCTATTAAGTCCATTGGTCTAATGTGTTATTTAAGGTCAGTGTCTCCTTACTGATTTTCTGTCTGAGCTGTCCATTCGTGTAAGTGGGATCTTAAAGTCCTCAACTATTAATATGTTTCTGTCAATTACTCCCTTTATGTCTGTTGTTATTCGCTTTATGTATTCAGGTGTACCTATGTTGCATGCATATACACTGCTGTATCTTCGTCTTGGAATGATACCTTAATCATTATGTAATGTTCTTCTCAGAGCCTAGTTTTTAAGTGTTATCTAACTTCCTATGCTCCCCTTATAACAGTTCACATGCCACTGTTGACTATAAACACTTCTACATATTTTCATCTGTTCTCCCAGTCTTGACTTTGAGTACTTTCTTCTGTTGATTCTCCAAACTCTCTCTAAGCATCATCTGCATTGTGAAGATTAATGTCAGGCATCATTAAATGGTTCTAACTATGCCATATATATGGGGCTTGCTCAGCAATAATCTGCCTGCAGTGCAGGAGGCCCAGGTTCAATTCCTAGGTTGAGAATATCTCCAGGTGAAGGAAATGGCAACCCATTCCAGTATTCTTGACTGGGAAATCTCACAGACTGAGGAGCCTGGCAGACTATAATCCATAGGGTAGCAGAAGAGTTGGATATGCATTGGTGACTAAACAACAACATCATATATATAACATATGCATAAACATATATATACACGTATACACACATATATATTGACAGCCTAGCATGCTGCAATCCATGAGGGTTGCAAAGAGTTGGACATAACTGAGCAATTGAACAACAACAACATATTATACAAGATTACTGAAATACACAACCTAAGACACTATAGCATAATTGTTAGTACAACTGTTGTCACAATTAAAAGACTATAAGTTAATGAGGCATCTTTATAATTCCTGCGTCTAGGACAGGCCCTAAAATATAGCTAGTACATAACAAATCATTTGGGGAAAAAAAAACAACAACAACGTATGTGTGACTGTCATCCATTTTTTTACTCAGCAAACCAGCATATTTAAAACTATGACATATCATGTACTGCCTTAATGCCAACTCTGGGCCTAGCTTCATAAAGACATAGGACTCAAGAACTATTTGCTCTTAACTGGTGTGGAGTGGTCAAGTAAATATACTTAACAATTAAAAGCTAAAGTGTGTCCGTTCTGAAGTAGTTGAGTCTGTTTAATGGCAAATAATAAATCTAAAAGATGGGAAAATATCTAGGTAATATTCTGCTTTAACTGCCACCACACCAGTATCTTTTTCCAGTCTTTCTTTTTTAGCTTTTAGGTTTCTGTTTTGTTTTATTCACCATATAAATACATTATATCTCTATGTTATTTCAACCTGCATTTGTTGATATGCCAATCTCTAGGCTACACTCTCTTGAATGAAATACATTTTTCCCTCTTTCTATTAGATTAATGATGGTATGTCCATTGTTTCAACATTTTACCACCTGAGAAATGACTCTTGAATGTAGGCTGAGTGGTTTTAATTTCACCTTAGAAAGGGGCAAGAATAAAATGGTTTCAACGAATCCAAGTGTTTAGATTTATAGGCAAGCATCACTCTGGCAGGTGCTTCTGAATTATAAAAGAGAAATACAATTTTCTCTACTACAATAGCAACTGGTAAACAAAATCATAAATATTCTGCTATAGTTTGATTCACACATTGACTTGTCTATTACTATTGGCTTGGCTTGTAACTATTACTAGCAACACTTCTCATATTCAATATTACAGCATTAATTTTGCTGCAATTAAAATACCACATGGTCAATGAATAGCAGAACCAGGTAAATACGCCATATTATACTACTACACATACAATGAACTGAGGTCAAATGGAGAATTGGGTATCAACAAGAATAAGTTGGCAGCAGAACTGCACTGAGATCCTAATTCAGCCTCACCAGCCAGAATGAGACTCGGAGGACCTTGGGAGAGAATTAGTAGTCCTTTCAATTTTTTTTTTCTTCTGGTATTTAGAAATTCTATTGCATCTTATCTCATGAGAGATCCTGGAAATAAACCTTATTTATTTATTTATTGAAAATTGTAGGTTCCTCTAAGATCAGGTTCTTGGAATGCAGAGCAGCTAGTTAACAGTGGATGGTGGGATTTCCAAGGAAGAAGAATCCAGAAATTCCACTCCAGAAAGTAAACAGAATATTCTATAGCCAAAGGTAAACTTAACTTGGTGGGAAAGTCAAGTGTGACTGAGAAAAGTTTACCAAAGTCAATGCTATTAAATGTCTCTCTCCCTTCAAAACAAAATCTGACACAATAATAGGGAAAAAAACAAACAAACAAACAAAAAAGCTGATCTTCACAAAAATGGAAATGTAAAAAAAAAAAGTTACCAAAGTTTGGCCTTTGTTACTGCATTAGCAGAAAGGTTAGAAATATTTAAATTATGCCTCTTTAATTAGGCAAACATACTCTTTGGTCTCTCATAGTTGCAATTCAATTGTTTTCTTGTATTTCACTTGAGCCAAGAAGAAATTTTCACATTGCCAGATTTGTCAAGGTATATCCATAAATGACAGGCTTCCCACTTGGCTCTGTGGTAAAGAATAAGCCTGCCAAACAGGAGACACAGGTTGGATACCTGGGTCAGGACGATCCCCTGGAGGAAATGGCAACCCACTTCAGTATTCTTACCTGAGATATCCCATGGATAGAGGGGCCTAGTGGGCTATAGTCCACGGGGTCGCAAAAGAGTCAGACACAACTTAGTGACTAAACAACAACCCATAAATGGTAATAGTAGAAAATGAAAGCATTTATAAGAAACAAAACTAATAAATGATATTTTTGGTTCACGTCCACACAACAGCAAAATCAGACCTTTGTTAATGACTACAAATATAAGTAGTAAACTATACCATGCCTATAATCCAATGTGGCTGTCCTGTATTTTCCAATCAGCAACAGTTTGACTACTTTACTCAAATTTCGACAAGAACATAGTTTCATCATATACATCCATGGGTATGTATCTTGTCCCCACATCTAAGCACCTCCACCAACCACCCCCCAAGACCTGGGTTACCAAGCTTAGGCTTTCTAATCACTTTCTGTTTCCATGTGAACCAAAGTATTAATTTAGAAGTATGCCTTGTCCTAAGATTTTTTCCTCTTTTCTAGGTGCTTGAAGAATATTGTCCTGGGGCTTAACAGGCTGCTAAATGTGCACTTAACATCCTTCCTCTACTTAACATTTCCCAACATATAGCATATGATTCCCAACCCTAGAACACCATCCTTCCAATTTCCTCCTAATTACAAACTGCCTGCCCAGCATGTTTCCATTAAGAAAGCTGGAAAGACTAAGGTTGAAAAAAACTTTAGAAATAGTTGATCCATAAGATAAGAAAGCTATTTTTACTAAAGAAACTTTAGGAAGATGTCAATAGAAGATTCAATGTTGAAGCTGAAAATAATCATAATATATCAATTCTAAAAAAATTTTATATATGTTTTGACCCCTGAAGCCCCTATTACTGTAGACAACAGTAAAGGAGAAGAAAGAGAAAGTGAAATAGAAAGATCAGCAATGTCTGAAAGAAAAATTTGAATTTTTTTAATCTAAATTCTATTCCTCCAAATTTAGAAAAGTAAGCATAGTCATGTCTATCCTGGAAGAGAAAGTGTGTAAATTTTCACTTTCCAAAAGAGACATTAGAGAAGGAAAAAAATTCACCTATTAAATAATTCTAGCCCTATAAATGCAGCACTGTAACTTCAATTGTTGAAGCAAATTCTAAGGAGTCTGTAAGGATGACCCCTCTATTAGTCATGCAGTGAATCATAGAAGGCTATGGTCATGGCCTCTGAAATGATGAGAGGCCATGTCACAAAAAAAGGCACCTGGTGAAAAATGTCACAGGATAAAACGGATATATCTCCACAATAAGAAAGCTCACATCTCTCTCCCTAACCAAGTTGGACAGTAGAGAAACGTACATGCACATTCTCAAGGAAGCATTTCCATCTTGACCACTTCTATAGCGGGCACTGCTAAGTGCCCCTCCAATGTGTCTGGTACAGACCGTATATTTTTTCTAGACTGGAAGCATTACTGCATACTCTTGGCTTTTCAATCCATTGACTTAAGTAAATCTGGGCCAGTTTTTCAGTTCTTATATGTTATCACCATGCCAAACTCTGAAACAAAAGGACTGTATACACCTAATGAGAGCATACCATGGACAAAGTTGTTTTTCCTCCCCCACTTTCTTCCTTATTGTTCTCTTATTATTTAAACTCTGGCAATAAGACAATAGATCCTTGATATCTGAAAATGATATGTCCGTAGAAGTTCGCACATTCACAAAAAAACCTCTCTTATAGAAAAAAAGAAAAAGACTGTTACTACTTCTTTGCCAACTGGCTGACTCCAGCATACTAGCCCCTTAGCATGCTGCATTCACTTCTGTTCCTGATCTTAGGTCTATTTTCTCATTTAATTTTCACAATGATCCCTTCCAATGAGGAAATTATTATCACTAGTAATTTTTAACTATTCCTAACTATTGCAAGTAGCAGAACTTAAGGATAGTTGGCAAATAGGCAATAAAATTTTACATTTGTGAATGCTGAAGGTCCATTATACCAAGGAGAATATGAGGAGGTGGTATTGGAATGCATTTCCATTCCAGTCAGCAGCAGACTCTGGCCCCAGTACTGGCTGCCTACCTTCCTTGGCCCTCTGCGCTGTGGATGCTGGTGTGCTCTGGGCACAGTACACCTCTCGGGTCTGGATCCCACCTCCACAAATGGGTCCCGTCTCATGCCAGTGGAGGTACTGCTGCTCGAGAAGGAGAGAGACTTGGCATTCTTTCCATTCAGAGGTCTTCCAGGAATACCTGTTTGGTGTGATTTGTTTAAAAGAAGAAGAAGAAGTAAGGAAAACACAGAATTCCACAGGAAACTTATTGACATCAAATGTATGTAATCATCTCTCTTTCTAGTATCAAATCGTCGCCTATGGATAAAGACATTTACCAGCTTTGAATACTAAACCTCTTTTATTTCCTTGAGAAAAAGTAGGCAATCTATCATGCTAATAGCACAGGACCAGAAGACTGAATGAAGGAAAATATGGGTAAATAGTAGAGATGTCTCAGACTTAAAGTTCTAAGAGAATAAAGAATCAGAGAAAAGACCCTGGTAGTCCAGTGATTAATACTCTATGCTTCTAATGCAACAGGTGTGGGTTTGATCCATAGCTGGGGAACTAAGATCCCACATGCCACGCAGCATGGCCAAAAAAATTAGAGGAAGGAGCTGGAAACTAAATGAGCTTAATTCTAGCAGGTGAACTCATCATGGGGTTTAATTCCACAAACTTTTAGATGACTTTGTGTGAAAGTTGAGCTTTCTTTTTTAATTAGTAGGACAGTGTATGAATGTTTGAGTATATTATTTTAAATGAACAGAGACTACCTCCAACTTGTCAACCTTATTGATACAGGTATTTCTATCAATTCGACCCCATTTGAATAAAGGTATATGTATTAAAAATGAGTTCACCATCAGTTCAGTTCAGTTCAGTCACTCAGTCGTGTTCAATTCTTTGTGACCCCATGGACTGCAGCACACCAGGCTTCCCTGTCCAACACCAGCTCCTGGAGCTTGCTCAAACTCATGTCCATCGAGTCAGTGATGTCATCCAATCATTTCATCCTCTGTCATCCCCTTCTCTTCCTGCCTTCAGTCTTTCCCAGCATCAGGGTCTTTTCCAGTGAATCAGTTCTTTGAATCAGGTGGCCAAAGTATTGGAGCTTCAGCTTCAGCATCAGTTCTTCTAATGAATATTCAGGACTGATTTCCATTAGGTTTGACTGCTTTGATATCCTTGCTGTCCAAGGGACTCTCAAAAGTCTTCTCCAACACCACAGTTCAAAAGCATCAATTCTTTGATGCTCAGCTTCTATGTACCACTGTATTTAATTGGTGAGTTGTTTTTCTTTTTTTCACACATTTACAGACATGCCATTGTTATACTGACTTAGAATGTCTTCTTGGTTTACAACTGATTGAGATACACAGCGATAGACACATGCACACACAAAGAAGGGGGAAGGCATGATGAAGCTTCTGCACAACTTACAGAAAATAAAACAATGATAATAATACTACATTCATACCTAGAGAATGCAAAAGTAGGTTTCAGACAGAATCTACTTTTGTGGTTTATGAGAGCATTCCTAAAGCCCATAGGATTACAATAACCCAACAGAATTCACATAAATATCAGAAGATTCCTTAGGTACTGAAGTAACAAGCCAAATATAAGAACATTCTCATCTCTGCTGTCCCATTTCATATTTTAGGAAAAATTTCTCAGTTTGGGGATTGTTCAAAGAAAAAAAATAGTACTAAAAAATAAACACGCCTCACCAAGGCCCTGGCCTTATAAAAACTAGAGTAAAACTGAAATCAAGTAACAGACATCAAAATCAGGAAGCAAATCTCTGAAGTACCTAAGAGTGAGCAAAGCCCTAGACAAGGAGGGTTTTCATTCTAAAAAGCTTGAAAGCTGAGGCTCATCAGTCTTGTGAAAAGCCCTTTGTAGTAAAAGAATTTGGATAATCCTGTGGGGTTTGTAGTAACAGGATTCTGCTCCCTTTGCCTCACTACTTCATTTTCACAGGGTTTTCCAAGTGAAAATCAGTCAGAGAGCTGGACAAGAGTCTGAAGTGTCGAGCTAAGTCCTGCTTACACTAGGTGAATATAGACAATAACATGTTTCTAATTCCTGGGCATGAAAGATGGAGGAAAGTCTAAGTCTTCCCAGAGACGGTTCTTCTCCAGAGGTGATGATCCAAAGCTCTTTCTCCTCACTAGACAGAGGGGTCACCTAGACTCCATGGTCACTCAGGCAGAAGGCTTGTCTCTTGTGTCTCTGAGTCTCAGGGCACAGGTAAGTTCTCTTGTCTCTGGACTCTAAGGCAAGGCACAGTGTGGTAGGGGTGGGTTAATTGGACAGTTACCACATTCTCATTTCAAATCCTCTCCCCGCACTGATTGCCTAAAAGGGCTCTCTAGCTGTTAAGGAGGTCAGAGCAGTTCTACCCTAAGGCTCCTATAGCAAATAAGGTGGGGAAAAGGTGCAGTAAGGTGTGGACGACAAGCATGCTTTGGAATCAAACAGACATGGTTTGAATCTGAGCCTTTCCACTTACTAGTCATGTGACTTTGGCTCAGTTCTATTTTCCTAACTGTAAAATAAGGGTAATAACACTGAATGTGGATCAAAGCACATAACAAATGTTCAGTAAATGCTAATTCCCTTTTTTACATCCTTTTACACCTGTTTTTTGGTCTCCTGCTGACATAGAAAACACACACACACACACACCCCCAACATTGTACTTATGAGAACTTAATTGATTTTATCAGAAGTTAATATTAGGGATCCAGGAATGCCATAGTCTTACCTCCAAGAATCAAAATTCAGTAAAGAACATAAAAGAAACTTAGAGCATTTAGAATTATAGCAAGTCACAGCAATTTGTTCACTTGTTTGAAAGGAATGGGCCATGCTGCATAAACTGCTTTTTCAATTAATTTATCATGACCCTATAAGAATTAGCAATGGAGGAATTTTGGGAGTCATTTTAGAGATAAATGAAAAGTTTAATGACTATGGTTTTCTATAAAGTAACAAAAACCCTGTTTGTAGCTCTTTAACCAAAAACACCCAAACTCCATTCACTGGCAAACAACAAATTCTTAAAAAAAAAGAAAAAAGAAGTAGACATTTATCATGATTGCTATTGCTTACCACCTCAGAGAAAACACCAACCTAGCAAGAGGCAAAGGAAAAAGCACATTAGTGAAGGACTTCTATATTCCTTTTTAACATGCCGGTCTTTTCATAGTCTTTGCCTTTTTATTTTTATTTTTTTTTCAAATGCAGTATGTTCAGTCACAAATCACCTGGAAGCCAGGAAAACTGAACATTCTGAACTCATCCAACCTGGGAAATTGTCTCTAGGATCTGACAGAATAAGAAATCAAAGGAGTCTTCTCAGCTAAATGTTGCCTGTTATCTCCCTCAGAGGCTGTGACAGGAATAGCCCTCCAGCCTCTGGACAACTTGGCTTCCTGATTGCCAAGGACATTCTCTTTAATGTCCAAGTCCACATCAAAGACCAGGCCTTTCCACCCTTTCTCTCCCAACTCTGCTGCCTTTCAAGCCTTACTTTGTCCTTCTGCTTAAGAGAGAAATAGGAAGTGTCTCAAAGGCCAAGATCCTGCCTCTTGTCGATAAAGAACACTTTGAAACCAACTATACAAATGCCTCAAGTAAAGTAAACGGCCATGACATGAAACCAATTAGTCGATCCTCATAGCCCCTCATGGACGTAGCCCCTCATGAATGTAGCCCCTCATGAATGTAGCCCCTCATGAATGGATCCATTTGTCTTGTCACATGGCCTGACTGAACAGCAGAGACAAGGCATTCATTTATTAAGGCTTCTAGGATATCATGACATACACCTGAAGCAATAATAACAATCAAAGTCTTCTGCACGCTAAGTCTGTTACAAGTACCACGTTAACCAATCTAGGTGTAAAACTTCATATAGTCTTCCCAACACGTCTGTAAAGAGACTTGTTGAGAATATCATCAGTTAGGTTCAGTTTAGTTAAGTCACTCAGCCATCGACTCTTTGCGACCCCATGGACTAAAGCACGCCGTTAGAATTTGAACACTGTGGTCACATAGGATCAAATTCTAGCATTTTCAGGAGATAAGAACAAGTTAAAGAGAAAAATAAAATATAAACCCAATAAATGTATCTAACTGTAAAAATTCAAGTTCCCACAAAATGCTGAAATGACAATTTTCTGATGACTAATACCTTTTCAAGGCCCTGAAATCAAACTCACCATTTTGCTGCCTGGCTACCATGAGTGTTAGGGAAACCTGACATCAATCTTTTATGTGAAAATGATTCCAATGACCTCACCATTAGTGAGACGTCACACTGTCAGCCACTTATATACTGAATACCCAAGGGAAATAACTTGTGTTAAGAATATTTCAATCAATGCTAAGGTATGTATGCGAGATGGATGGCAGAAAGGAATTAAAAGTAGGACTCTCTAGGAACAGAAATAAGCCTGCCCAATAGTAAGCAAATCACTTAATCAACCATGCATTTATTCCTTTTTTCTTTTAAGAAGTAATTCTTGAACTCTAGTTATATGTCAAGGATGGATTCAGACAATAGAAAAGAATAACAATGATCAAGACAAAGCCCCTGACCCTGAAGAGATGACCTTCTAGGGCGGTAGACAGACAGAAATGAACCAAAACAGAATTCGGCATCAGATAACATGTCCATCAGAGAGAGATGGATGAGGAGAGCTAGTTCAATACTGTATCAGGAAAGCCTGCAGAATGCTGAATAAAATAAAGCAGTGGGCACAAGAAGAGGTGGACAAGAAGCATTCTAGAGGAGAGTATGCTCAAAGGTCCCAGGGAAGGCGAGTGCTTTGCGCTTTGTAGGAAACCTCAGGAGCCAGTGTGGTTGGAACAAGCAGGTCAAGGTAGGAGGGAGAAAGAGGGAGAGGCAGGCAGGGGCCAGGCTACAGAGGGAGGACTATGAGTGTTATTCCAAATGTGCTAGGAAACCACTGTCAAGTTTTGAGGAGGGTGAAAGAGTCATCCTGGCCACTGACTGAAGGACATACTACAGGGCAGTGGAAAAAGGGAGATAAATTTAGAGGCATTTGTTACTCTAGGAAACATGCTGCTAAGGCTTCAGCTGGGGCACTCACAGTGAATACGAGAAGTGATCAGACTCTGGATATTCTGTGAAGGTGGAGACAGCCTTCTGATGATTAGACGTGGGTAGGAGAAGACTTCCCCAGTGGCTCAGTGGGTAAAGAATCTGCCTTCAAAGCAGGAGACACAGGAGATGCAGGTTTGATTCCTGGGTCAGGAAGATCCCCTGGAGAAGGAAATGGCAACCTGCTCCAATATTCTTGCCTGAAAAATCCCAAGGACAGAGGAGTCTGGCAGGCTAGAGTCCATGGGATCGCAAAGAGTCGGACACAACTGAGCAACTAAGCACTAGTGGGAGAGAAAGAGAGGAGTGGGGAATAATTTCAGGAACCTGCCTTGTGGTCCAGTGGCTAAACATCTGTACTCCCAATGCAGGGGTTCCAGGTTCAACCCCTCTTCAGGGAACTGGCTTCCTCATGCCTCAACTAAGAGTTTGCATGCCATGACCAAAGATTCTGTATGCCGCAAGTGAGACCAGGTGTAGCCATATAAAATAAATAAATAAAAAAGAATGATTCCAAATTACGTTGCCCCAAGTACTAGTAGCACAATTTCTTGGCACTGAATTCTTACCTGAAACAGCCCAGGAAATGGGACAAGAACTCAGATATCAGGTAAATGAATAAAACCTGAATTTCACTGCTATACTCTGCTTTCTGAAGCTGTCTCCCACACCTGGAACTCACTAGCCAATTTCTTCGTATGTCCCCCATAATTTAAGTCTACTCTTAGGAAACGGTCAATAAATGTATTCACAGGATACTATTAAGTTACACATGTGTGCTTGCTCAGTCATGTCCAACTCTTTGCCACCCCATGGACTGTAGCCTTCCTGGCTCCTCTACTCATAGAATTTTCCAGGCAAGAATACTGGAGTGGGTTGCCATTTCCTACTCCAGGGAATCTTCCCGACCCAGGGATCGAACTCAGGTCTTTTGTGTCTTCTGAAATGACAGGCAAATTCTTTACCATCTGTGCCACCTGGGAAGCTCCATATATTAAGAGTTATTATTAAATATTTCATCATTCTGAAAAGGTATATGCAATTTACAAGAAGAAATCAAGATTAAACCAAAGAAAGAAATCTCTAGTGGTGGGCATACACATTTCCACAAAGAAATAGAGGAGACAATTTCTGGATTAGAAAAAGCTCCCCAAGGCCTGGAAATCTTATCCTCTGGGTAGCCAGCTTGTCTTCCTGAGAGTACTATTGTCTAACCCTAGGAAACCTGTACTCAAACTATTCTCCAAATTTATGGGGGAAGGCTAGAAGGGGTAAGGAATGAATGCATTGCTCTGAAGCAAGGAATAGAGACATTCTAAATTAGCAAAGTCAAATTAGAAAAGTACGTACATTTAGTGACTATTTTAAAAAGACTTTCATCCTACTAAGGTGACATAAACTGATTTTAATAGCAGCAGTATGGCAAGACCATCAGAGTTTTATAGCAACGCTCGCCCTTTAGAATGCATGCTTTGTCACTTTCAGAAGGCTTAGAATTGCTTACAGAGTGTGGATTTCTTTCCTCCTTCTAAAGGCTTAGATCTAAAGCAAAGCAACATGGAATAGAATCTTCAGTGATCTAACAATGACAGATTGAAAGAATAATTGCATTAGTGAATGGTCGTGTTTTGACTAAGCACATATAGCTTTGCAAACACTCTTGGAATTGAAACCCTAGCACAATATATTCAAATTAAATGTGCGTATATTAAAAATCCGTGTACTGCAGCATGGCTAATTTATGATAATGTCTGTAGTCCTTTTAAAATTGTAAATGCATTTAGAAAAGAAGTAAGTTGTCATTTTTTGCTGAACAGACAACCAAAATAAAGAGAACTGATCGAGCTTTATGTGTTTTACGCTCTAGTAATTTTTTATTGAATAGAGTGGGACTATTGATTATGGTAAGCTACTCTCAAGTGCAAAGCTCTTTGCTCTTCGGCAGATGACTTTGCCGGTCAAACTCCATGTATGCATTATTAATAGATTTCTATCACTACGCACAGCACTTAGCAATACGTTAACTTTCTTACACTAACAGGGGAGCAAATCTTCCATCCAGGAGAACTGAAAGTGGAACAACAGGGACTCATGAAAAAATACGCACCAATAAAAGATGGACTCAATAAAAAGGCATCGGTCTCCTTCTGCTGAAACAATTTACAGATTCTTTGAAACTGCTATTTCTTTCCCAAACAGATTCTCTTGAGGTTCCAGGTCATGACTCCTTTACTCCTCAAGTGCTGTAAAAAAGCTGCTTAATTAAAACAATTTTAAAAAGCTTCCTTAAAGAACTCATTAATTCATTTGGAGGATGAGATGGCTGGATAGCATCACCGACTTGATGGACATTAGTTGAGTGAACTCCGGGAGTTGGTGATGGACAGGGAGGCCTGGCGTGCTGCGATTCATGGGGTCACAAGGAGTTGGACACGGCTGAGCGACTGCACCGAACTGAACTGACTGAGCTTCTAGTATGTGCAAGGTATTACTATGGTAGACAATCAATGGGAAAAGATCAGTAGATGTGGTAGGCAATGTGTGTGCCCTTCTTTTCCAGAAGTCAGACTTTTACAAATGAAGAATCCACTGGCAATATGGGAGACCCAGGTTCAATCCCTGGGCCAGGAAGATCCTCTGGAGAAAAAATGGCAGCCCGCTCCAGTATTCTTGCCTGGGAAATCCCATGGACAGAGCAGCCTGGTGGGCTACAGCCTAAGGGGTCACAAAGAGTCAGACAAGACTGACTGACACTAACTAATTGTGGTCTCATTTCTCACCCTTCTTGAACCTACTCTTATAACTAATGATGACAGAAACTTCTTTTCTGGAAATCCAGACACACTTAGCAAAAGCAAGGCAGCCACTGGGGACCACTTTACAAGTTCTGTGTGTTCATTCCTTCCCTGGGGAGATGTCCATATTGAATATTCTTTATGAAGCCAATTTCAGATGCCTGTTATACAAACTGACTTGAATTATTCACACATGTCATATTAAGTATCAGCATGGAATAAAGCACCCTGTGCATAAAATTGTTCTGGAACTGCCCTACATTTGATGATCTATCCATTGTCTGCTGAGCATTTACTCTAAGCCAGGCACTTTTATAGATGCTACCCACTCTGAAGTAGAGGCAGAAAAAAAAAACTAACAAAAAATCCATATGTTTGGGATGAGTTATGGGAACATTACCAACTATTAAACACTCTTAAAGAACATAGTTACAAGGTTTGAAGATGTGCTAGTTTTTAATGAGAGTATTATACAAGATTCTTAAAATCAATACAGTAAGACAGACTGAAATTTCCTGAGTCTTCCACCAATCAGCACAGTGAAGGCTAAGCAGGTGTTGAACAAACATCTCTTCAAGACACAACATTCCTCTTCTAACACTCACTTCATTCCAATGGGCAAAGGAAGCCAAATACTAAGCCAACTTTTATCCACCATCCCTTCTCTTGGCACCATTACTTGGCTTTAACAGTCATCTTAAAAAAAAAAAAAGTCATCAATTGATCCCCAGAGTTTTCTCAAGGAAAAATAACTTTATCTATAAAACTTAAAATCAGGTTAAATACCTTAAAGAGAAAATAGGAAGGAACAGCCTGGCCACAGCAGATTGTTTTAAAAGCACATCAAAGTGGGTAGAAGACCCACATAGACCTCTCAGAGTCTGCACAGACAGACCTTTTACGAAGAATCTCTAGTTTACCCAAAACAGAGATAAATTAACACATACTAGAGGTAAGGAGAGACAGTTTATGAGGCCCCATATTTTTCAGTGTCAGACCAGAGTGTTGAAGCAATGTTTAGGAAATTGTTTTTTCTGGGCAGTAATTCACACACTCTACGTAAAATATCAGCCATACAGTGTCTGCCTAGAGATCTTCTTAAAAGTTTTACTCTATAGTGGTCACTGTTACCTTTTAACAGCACTGTCTTATACTTATATTAAATTTTAAATGTTAAATTAACATTTAAGAAATACAACAGTCATTTCAGTGTGAAAGCTGTTGTCTCCTGGGGAGATTGTGGAAGTTGCTGGTAGGTCATCCAAGGTGTCAGTTCCAAGAAAGATGCTGACATTTTTCAGTATTCTTGTCTGTTACAGTGTGTTCAGCCAGAACAGGCTCTATGCTTAAAGTACAGAGGGTCTGGAGTCATAGCTGTTGTAGCATCAGGTCAGGTCCCAGTTGTCTGTGTCCTCTGCCTTTTCTTATGCTATCCAGTAACCAGAGGTTCAAAACTGGGAAAGGAGGATGTCAAGGCTGTGTATTGTCACCCTGCTTATTTAACTTATACGCAGAGTACATCATGCAAAACGCTGGACTGGAAGAAGCACAAGCTGGAATCAAGATTGCCGGGAGAAATATCAATAACCTCAGATATGCAAATGGCATCACCCTTATGGAAGAAAGTGAAGAGGAGCTAAAGAGCCTCTTGATGAAAGTGAAAGAGGAAAGTGAAAAAGCTAGCTTAAAACTCATCATTCAAAAAATGAAGGTCATGGCCTCTGTTCCCATCACTTCATGGCAAACAGATGGGAAAATAGCATCCTTTTGAAAACAAACTTAAGGCTATATGTGTGTGTACATGAGTGTGTGTTAGTTGTTCAGTCGTGTACAACTCTGTGAAAGTAGCCTTAAGCACTTTCTCTCACAAAGATCTTAAAGCTATACTGCTAACTCCCTTATACAGTTGACTCTTGAACAACTATAAGAGGTTAGGGGTGATGATGTTCCATATAGTCAGAAAATTTGGTCTGTTAGTCCACCCTTTGTATCCAAGGTTCTTTATCCATGAAATCAACCACCCTCAGATTGTGTAGTGCTGTATTATTTACTATTGAAAAAAGTCTGTGTCTTGGAGGACCTGCACATTTCAAACCCCGGTTATTCAAGTAGCAACTGTAGTTCTAAAGTTCGATACAGGATCCTCGGGGCTGGTACACTGGGATGACCCAGAGGGATGGTACAGGGAGGGATGTGGGAGGGGGGCTCAGGATGGGGAACACATGTACGCCCATGGTGGATTCATGTTGATGTGTGGCAGAACCAATACAATATTGTAAAGTAATTAGCCTCCAATTAAAATAAATAAATTTAAATTAAAAAAAAAATAAATTTTCCCAAATTAGCTTAACACAGGCTGGCCTCAGCCTTTCAGGTTAACTTATGCTCGATGCTTCAAGGAATCTCCAAAGTGTTCAGGGTCAGGGAGCTCTTCTAGCAGGGGCTCTTCTTGGTCACAACTGCTTTCATGCCTTAGGGACTGGCACTCACAGTGTTCAAGTGAAAATGTTGATTAGTGGAGTCTAGCTAGTGAAAAGAGTAGCCCCTGAACTATACAACTAAAAACCATTGTGAACAGTATTATTATTGGAGGAAGTAGGAAGTAAACACATCTCTAGCTCATCTCTTCTTAGAATACATATTCTTCCTCTCATTAACTGAAACGCTAATTTCCTCACTTCCTTCAAGTCCTCCTCCAAACCCCAGTCCCTGATCCTGCTTGTTCAAAGGAAGTTTCTCTAATGACACTCTTTAATTCTATAACCTGAGCTGACCCCCATTACAGCATTCCAGAAGTCTCTATCTTTGCCCTGTTCTAATGATTCATTTTTTCTATATTTCATACACAAAATATATAGTTTATTTTATTTATTACATTTATTTAGTATATCTTCACTAAAATTTAGGTCCCATAAGAGGAAGGGAATTTTGTCCAATCTATTTTCTGAGATATCCCAAACATTTAATGTAGTGCTTGGCATATGGCAAGAGTTTAAGAGTATATTTATTGAACAAAGGAAAACATCTCCTACAGCAAAGATGGTAGAAGGGTAAAACCAAGTGACATTCCAAGAGAGGACATTTTCCTACTAAGGAGAAGGGTGGTGAATTGAATTTCTTGATACATATGAAGTGCTCATGAATTCTGGGAAAGGAGAAATGGATATTTTTGATCCCTAAGAGATTTTTGTTTCTATTTCCCTTGTTCACAATGAATTTTAATCACCGGTGTCAAACTAGAAACAAAAGTTAACACACAGTCTTTATGCCTTCCTGAGGCAGAGGCCACAGCTCAGATCTCAGACAAATAAGAATGTCAGCCAATGTTAATTTTGTTGTTGTTATTTAAGTGTGCTCCTCCCCACCACCAACTAGAATCATTAGTAAACACATCATTCTCCCTAGAGAACACTGGTTGGTATTCGGTGAATTTTCTAAGACTCCTATCTCCTACAAATTCACTATTTGAGAAGGTTTTTAGAAAATGTCATACTCAGTAACATTTCTATACAGCAGATCTAGAGGCCCAGGTTAACCTCCAATGAACTTTTTGTCAGGACCTGTTTTCTGATGTGAAGGTTCAATTAAATGAAGCTCAAAGTAGAAATTAATCTTGGATAAATCTTATATGCAGAGTATATCATGTGAAATGCCTGGCTGGATGAAGCACAGCTGGAATCAAGATTGCTGGGAGAAATATCAATAATCTCAGATATGAAGATGACACCACCCTTAGGGCAGAAAGTGAAGAACTAAAAAGCCTCTTGGTGAGAGTGAAAGAGAAGAGTGAAAAAGTTGGCTTAAAACTCAACATACAGAAAACTAAGATCATGGTATCTGGTCCCATCACTTCATGGCAAATAGATGGGGAAACAATGGAAACAGTGACAGACTTTGTTTTCTTGGGCTCCAAAATCACTGTAGATGGTGACTGCAGCCACAAAATTAAAAG
>NW_011494902.1:5767161-5768878 GCF_000754665.1 Bison bison bison | reverse complement strand
TCTATATGCAGGTCAAGAAGCAACAGTCAGAACCAGACATGGAACAATGAACTGGTTTCAAATTGGAAAATGGACTGGTTTCAAATTGGGAAAAATACATCAAGGCTGTATATTGTCACCCTGCTTATTTAAGTATATCATGCAAAATGCTGGACTGGATGATGCAAAAACTGGAATCAAGATTGCCAGGAGAAATATCAATAACCTCAGATATGGGCTTCCCTGGTGGCTCAGAGGGTAAAGTGTCTGCCTGCAACGTGGGAGACCTGGGTTTGATCCCTGGGTTGGGAAGATACCCTGGAGAAGGAAATGGCAACCCATTCCAGTATTCTTGCCTGGAGAATCCCATGGACAGAGGAGTCTGGTGGGCTACCGTCCACGGGGTCACAAAGATTCGGACACGACTGAGCGACTTCACTTTCATGTTCACTTTCAGATATGAATATGACACCACCTTTATGGCAGAAAGTGAAGAGAAACTGAAGAGCCTCTTGATAAAGTGAAAAAGAAGAATGAAAAAGCTGGCTGAAAATTCAACATTAAAAAAAAGTAAGATCATAGCATCCGGTCCAATCACTTCATGGCAAATAGATGGGGAAACAATGGAAACAGTGACAGACTTTGTTTTCTTGGGCTCCAAAATCACTGTAGATGGTGACTGCAGCCACAAAATTAAAAGACGCTTGCTACTTGGAAGAAAAGCTATCATTAATCTAGACAACATATTAAAAAGCAGAGACATTACTTTGCGAACAAAGATCCAACTCAGACCCAACTGAGTGACTGAACTGAACTGAACTGAACATCTTGAAGTATTACTATTCCATGGTATTATGTTGGGAAAAATAACACATATGAATGCACATATATGTGTATCTATACCCTCATCTGGGTGTATGTCTTCACTAACATGAGAGTCAGTGTGAGGTATTGAAAAGATCACTGACCTTGAAGCCAAATGGACTTCAACTTGAATCAAAAGAGACAATACCAATTTACATCACTTTTTACAATTAAACATGTCCCATTTAGATGATAAACGTCATATTATTCTAAATAATCTTTATAATATCTCTCATAAATTTATTGACCTAAAGCATATACTCAATAAAAGGCAGTCATGCTTAACGAAGTTGATACAACTCAACTTCTTCAACATCTTTAGGGAGGTACCACTCTTACAAGAGAATTGCATAGTTATTGACAAAAAAAAGAGGAAAATGGAGGATATTTATAACTCAAAAAACTGTTGAAAATATCAGGAGAAAGTCATCAGCCATTCCTTGAAAAGGATGAAGGAAAAAAGGACACACGTGAAGTTATCATTTAACTCAGATTCTATTCCTGGCAGCATAACATTGAGAATCTTCCTAAACTAGACCTCCATACGGAAAAAAATAATCTTCAAATCACTCAGAAGAATAACTTTCTATTCTATTAAGTTATTATAGAATAGATGATACACCAAAGAATGTTCTAAGTACCACACAATTACACTCATCTCACACAGAAGCAAAGTAATGCTCAAAATTCTCCAAGTCAAGGCTTCAACAGTACGTGAACCAAGAACTATCAGATGTTCAGGCTGGAGTTAGAAAAGGCAGAGGAACCAGAGATCAAATTGCCAACATCTGTTGAATCATAGGAAAAGCAAGAGAGTTCCAGAAAAACATCTACTTCTGCTTCATTGACTATGCCAAAGCCTTTGACTGTGTGG
>NW_011494902.1:5766613-5767061 GCF_000754665.1 Bison bison bison | reverse complement strand
ATGGGGAAACAATGGAAATAGTGACAGACTTTGTTTTCTTGGGCTCCAAAATCACTGCAGATGGTGACTGCAGCCATGAAATTAAAAGACACTTGCTCCTTGGAAAATAAAAAAAAAAGCTATGACCAACCTAGACAGCATATTAAAAAGCAGAGACATTACTTTGCCAACAAAGGTCCATCTAATGAAAGGTATTGTTTTCCCAGTAGTCATTTATAGATATGAGAGCTGGACTATAAAGCTGAGTGTTGAAGAATTGATGGTTTTGAACTATGGTATTGGTGAAGACTGTTGAGAGTCTCTTGGACTTCAAGGAGATCAAACCAGTCAAACCTAAAGGAAATCAGTCCTGAATATTCACTGGAAGGACTGATGCTGAAGTTGAAGCTCCAATATTTTGGCCACCTGATGCAAAGAACTGACTCATTGGAAAAGACCCTGATGCTGG